>NW_006784004.1:1695871-1713624 GCF_000442215.2 Lipotes vexillifer | reverse complement strand
CTCACGGGCCCAGCCGCTCCGCGGCATGTGGGATCTTCCCGGACCGGGGCACGAACCCATGTCCCCTGCATCGGCAGACGGACTCTCAACCACTGCGCCACCAGGGAAGCCCTACATTCTTTGAATTGTAGAATTAAGTGATAGAACTTTAGTGCCAGTATCACTTTATAATCTGTTGCCACGTCTTTATATAATGGAATGGTTAACACTTTGTCAAATGCACTCAGCTAGTTAGTGAGAGTGTTGGTGAGGACAGAATATTTTTCTTGTGACTCAGTGCTGCTCTCTTTCTGCTGCTGCAAATCACCTCTCTAGATATTATCTAATGGTCACTGTATACTCAGAGCTTAGCAGCAAAAAGTTGTTTGCTTTGCTTTCAGATTTTAAAATTTGACTTTGTGTTATTATATAATTGGTAAGTTTAGTTAGTTCAAAATCTCAAATACTGTTTCATAAAAACGATCACTACCTTACACATAACCCCAAAACAAAATGCTTACCAAATAACTAGAGAAAAATAATTAGCATAATTAAGCTTCTTTTGTATTTCAATAAATGAAACTGCTCATTTGAGTTTACTCTTGAATCTCAGGTGTAATCACTATGTCTTTAGGAGTTCTAAGGGTTTCTTTATATTGAGAAATTAATTGCAATAAAGTATTTCAGAATTCATCTCCTCCAAGTGATTGTTTAATGACTTCTGAAATTTCTTATTTCAATTCTAAGTGTTAAATTCTTTTGGCCACACTAACACAGAAGCTCTTTAAAAGATAAGAGTCACAATTTAGGACCCGAGCTTCATCATTTTATATAGATCTGCACAAACTCAGTCAGCTGTTCAGTCAGCTCTGCCCTCAGCATCCTGTGGCTCTCATTCGCCATGCTGTCATCTCCATATACCCAGTTATCAGTCACAACAAGGTCTGTGGCTCTCCTTTCAGTGTACCATATTATTTGTTATCCTCAAGTTCCAGGCCTTTTCAAGTTTTGCATCTGCAGAAATATCAACACAGCTTCTAAATATTTTAAAACTTTATTAAAAATAAGAAAAACAAGCCCAGATGTACCTTATATTTGTTATTCTGTAGTTGCTCAAGGCCATCCAGTAAACTTGGTAAAAATCACGCCAAAGAACAAGCTCATCTGCTGGCATTAACTCTTCCATTTAGAAACACACTGTCAGGATGTACAGAGTATCTAAAAGACTACAGTATCTGTACACCATCCTTTAAAAGCCAGGCCTTCTTCTAAAGAGTAGAAAGTGTTCACATTTATTTTCATTCTATTAAACTACAGAATGGTGACTATATGCCCCCATACATGGAGGGTCTGGTAATGCACAGAGCCAGAATTCTAGATACTGATGACTTAGAGAAGACATATAATATTACTCTATGATAAGACAAGAGATTATGAGTCATATTAATGACATTTATAATAGGGGGCTCTGGTAATCACCCTTGTACTAACTGTATGCCTTAGGCATTTTCCTTAATTTCCCCATTTGCAAAATAAAGATTACAGACTAGAAGAGCCTGTAGCCTCTTCTATTTGGTTGTCTCCAGTCCAATCAGATGTATTAAAGTTGATTTTTGTCATTTGGAGTAAATGTTAACATAGTACTTGACAATTTTAGAAAAACAGATTTCAAATCAAAAACCATTTGTCAAGACAAAGAAAGATACATTTTATAAAAGGTATATTAGAATTTAAAACTATAGCCTTTGAATCCACTCAAACCTGTGCACATACTGCAGCTCTGCCAACTTCTAACTGTGCGTGGTTGATAAGCTGATTCACCATTCTTAACCTTCCTTTTCCATAAAACGAGGCAAATAATATCTAAATGTGATAATTCAGGTAACATTGTCTGACACACAAAAGCACTTACACAGGATAACTATTACTATAAGCATTATCCACATAGTATTTTTTTCCTTTTCTAAGCCCTTGCATGTTAACCATATAATTTTATCTTCAAAGTACTCTGTAAGGTAGTATTATTCCCATTCTGTATTTGAAGAAACTGAATCACAAAGAAGTTCAGTCACTGCCATAGGGCATGTTAGGAAACAACTTCTTTGTCTCTCCACATAAAAACAGAGGGAGAGTCTAAAGTGAGAGTTCCCTGACTCCCCAAGAGTGTCAAATTTTGCAAAACTATTTTCATCCCAATAGAGTCAATCTTTAAAAGTTTGTTCCCACAACTTTAAATGTCTTCCCCTTACACACTGCTAAAAGTAAATGCATTGTGGTATGTGTGCATGTGTGTGTATGTGCTTAAAAATTTATCATGAATTGTGATTGGTAGAAGGGGTTATTAATTGCATACTTGGTACATTTTTGGTTAATAATCTCAAAGAACTACCCAAATGAAAAAAATATTCCTACCTCAATAAAGATCTATTAAAAAAATAAAAAATAAAATGTAACTAAAAAAAATTAAACTAGATTAAAAAAAATGATGATGAATGTAGAAGGCACAACAGAAACAAAATGCTGGTACACTATGATTTTCCCAGTATCATAGTGATCACAGTCCAGTGGCAGAGCCAGGAAGAGAAGCAAATTAAAATGTTTTTATTTTATATCACTTCAATGTTGCTTACAAGCTTAGAAAATGTCTATCATCTAGGGCCTTAATGTTTTATTTTTTTCCTCTGTGGTCCATAGCTTGGAGAGGGAAGGTATTCAATCTATCAACAATGTAAAAAAAAAAAAAATCCTTCCTATTCTTAGGAAAATAATACATGAGCTGAAAACTCTTAAGGATTAAATGGTTAATCATGGCCACATTTGTGAATAGGAAGTTGCTAAATCCATATTTCTGTAGTGATCACACCATGGAAGCCTTGAGACCTCTCTATTTGGCTCTTGTAAAACTGCCTGCACTGCACGTCACACTCTCAGTGCAGCACTACAGTCCTTTTTTAATTTAGCAGGTAGCTTTGTGGCTGTGAATCTTCTGAACACAGATTGATTTATGGAAAACTGATCGCCACACCATCACTTAGCTATCTGCCAGTCACGATTCAGGTCCAACCTTTGTTAGCTCCCTGGAGAAATGTCTGAGACTGACCACAAATTCCAGAAGTGACATGATGGTTTGTCATGGAAATGTGGTTTTCATATTCTGGAAGATTTAGAAAACAGGACTACAAAAAAAGAGACTCCCTTGATGAATAACTACTATAGTGTGGGTTGTTCTGTGACAATTCTTAGGGAGGAAGGTATCCTAGAAACAATCATAAAAATAGATGGATCTTGGGTGATCCCTATGCTTTTTCTCATTTACTTTGCTCTTGCTTTTTAAAAAGGGCTTAGAGCAACCAGGAAAATAATAAAGTTTGGTATACAGTGAGGGTATTCTTTTCCCCCCTGGCATGAGATCATAGGTCAAATGGGACACTTATACTGACAACAGTCCAGATGTCTAAACAAAAGAATTGGTGGTGACAGTCCATTTCTTAAAGAATGCTGCTGACTGTGCTTTCTGCTGTCAGTTCTTGCCACAGAGCTCATCGAGGTATCTCTGGTGTCAAAAGAACCAGCACCACCTCATGCCAAACCTAAGCAAGAAAATCTAATGCTAAGGGGCTTTGAAAATTGGAAAAGTATGATAACATAAAATGTATGCATCTGGGGATTAAAAGCCTTCAACGTTCTCAGAACAAGAACGTCAGATCCATTTGTGTTTTCCCAAACTTATAAATGGCAAGTCCATAGGCATTTATTGCTGAAAATTGTTGATTTTTTAACAATGAAGATCAGAAAGAGAAATTAAAGAAATAATCCCATTTACCATCACATTAAAAAGAATAAAATACCTAGGAATAAACCTATCTAAGGAGGCAAAAGACCTATACTCTGAAAACTGTAAGACACTGATAAAAGAAATTGAAGGTAACAAAAACAGATGGAAAGATATATCATGTTCTTGGATTGGAAGAGTCAATATTGTCAAAATGACTATACTGCCGAAGGCAATCTACAGATTCAATACAATCTCTATCAAATTACCAATGGTGTTTTTCACAGAACTAGAACAAAAAAAATTAAAATTTTTATGGAAACACAAAAGATCCCCAATAGTCAAAGCAATCTGGAGAAAGAAAAATGGAGCTGGAGGAATCAGGATCCCTAACTTCAGACTATACTACAAAGCTACAGTAATCAAAATAGTATGGCACTGGCACAAAACAGAAATATAGATCAATGGAACAGGATAGAAAGCCCATAAACAAACCCATGCCCCTATGGTCAATTAATCTATGATAAAGGAGGCAAGAATATACAATGGAGAAAAGAGAGTCTCTTCAGCAAGTGGTGCTGGGAAAGCTGGACACCCACATATAAATCAATGAAATTAGAACACTCCCTCATACCATACACAAAAATAAACCCAAAGTGGATCAAAGACCTAAATGTGAGACTGGATACTATAAAACTCTTAAAGGAAAACAGTCACCACACTCTTTGACATAAATCACAGCAATATCTTTTGGGATCCACATCCTAGAGTAACGAGTATAATAACAAAAATAAACAAATGGGACCTAATGACACTCAAAAGCTTTGTACAGCAAAGGAAACCATCAACAAAATGAAAAGATAACCCACAGAATGGGAGAAAATATTTGCAAACAAAGAGACCAACAAGGGATTAATCTCCAGAATATATAAACAGCTCATGCAGCTCAATATCAGAAAAACAAACAACTCAATCAAAAAATGGGCAGAAGATCTAAACAGACATTTCTCCAAAGAAGACATACTGATGGCCAACAGGCACATGAAAAGATGCTCAACAATGCTAAGTATTAGAGAAATGAAAATCAAAACTACAATGAGGTATCACCTCACACCAGTCAGAATGGCCATCATCAAAAAGTCTACAAACAATAAATGCTGGAGAGGGTTTGGGGAAAAGGGAATACTCCTACACTGTTGGTGGGGGGTGCAAATTTGTACAACTACTATGATGAACAGCATAGGGGTTTGTTAAAAAAACTGAAAACAGAATTACCATATGATCCAGCAATCTTACTCCTGGGCATATATCTGAAGAAAACCATAACTGGAAAAGATACATGCACCCCAGTATTCACTGCAGCACTATTTACAATAGCCAAGACACGGAAACAACACAAATGTTTATCAAAAGAGGAATGGACAAAGAAGATATGGTACATATAAAAATTGAAATATTCCTCAGCCATAAAAAAGAATGAAATAATGGCATTTGCAGCAACATGGATGAACCTAGAGATAACCATATTAAGTGAAGTAAATCAAAGACAAATATCATATGATATCACTTATATGTGGAATTTTAAAAAATGATACAAATGAACTTATTTACAAAACAGAAACAGACTCAGACTTCAGAAACAAACTTATGGTTATCAAAGGGGAACAGTCAGGGGAAGGATAAATTAGGAATTTGAGATTAACATACACACACTGCTATATATAAAATAACAAGGACCTACTGTATAGCGTGGGGAACTCTACTCAATATTCTGTAATAACCTATGTGGGAAACGAATGTGAAACAGCATGGATATGTGTATACATATAACTGAAACACTTTGCTGTACACCTGAAACTAACACAACATTGTAAATCATCTATATTCCAACGTAAAATAAAAATTAAATTTAAAAATTTAAAAAACAAAAAAGTGTTGAATTTTTGAAATCAGATAAATCTGCCACTTTGAGTGTAAATGTCCCCTTGTGGATGCTTTCCTAGGTGTATTTTGTATCTTATGTGCTGCTACTTGATAGATGTATTACAACTCCTATCTAATTAATATCCTGGAGATTCTGGCTATAGTGTTTATACAAAAACAATGAAATAATATTAATTGACCATTAATCAGAGATAAATGAAAAAGTTCACTAATAAAAGACATTTTAAAGTGAGACATTAACTTAGAATTTCTTTTTCATACTACCATATTTTCATTTTTACCTGGGACTTTTAAAATTAATAAAATAATCCATAAAATAATAAAGCTTGTTTTTTACAACAGTTTTAGGCTCACAGCAAAACTGAATGGAAAGTGCAGAGATTCCCCATATAACCCCTATCCCCACACATGCATAGCTTCTCCCATTATCAACATCCCCCACCAGAGTGGTACATTTGTTACACCTGATGAACCTTCATTCACATATCATATCATATACAAATCATAATGTAAAACATAGTTTACATTACGGCTCACGCATGGTGTTTTACATTCTATGAATTTGGACAAATGTATAATGACATGCATCAGTCATTATGGTGTCATACAGAATGTTTTCACTGCTCTAAAAGTCCTCTGTGCTCTGCCTATTCATTCTTTCCCCCAACCCCTGGCAACCACTGATCTTTTTATTGTGTCTTTAGAATACCATACAGTTGAAATCATATAGTATGTAGATTTTCAGATTGGCTTATTTCACTTAGCAATATGAGTTTAAGTTTTCTCCATGTCTTTCATGGCTTGGTAGCTCATTCCTCTCTAGTGCTGAATAATATTCCAATGTTTGTCTAGATGCACCACAGTTAATTTATCCATTCACCTACAGCAGAACATCTTGGCTGTTTCCAAGTTTTGGCAATTTTGAAAAAGGCTGCTAGAAAAATTCATATGTAGATTTTTGTGTGGACGAAAGTTTTTAACTCTTTTGGGTAAACACCAAGGAACAGGACTGCTGGATTGTATGGTAAAGGAGTATGTTTACTTTTGTGAAAAACTGCCTACTGTCTTCCAAAATTTCTGTACATTTTGTATTCACACAAGCAATGTATGTGAGTTCCTATTGCTCCACATCATAGGCAGCATTTGTTGTTGTTTGTGCTTTGGACTTTGGCCACTCTAATAGATGTGTAATGGTATCTCATTGTTGTTTTAAATGACAATTCCCTACTAACATATGACGTTGAACATATTTTCATTTGCTTACTTGCCATCTATCTACGTTCTTTGGTTAGGTGTCTGCTCAGTTCTTTTGCCCATTTTTAATAGGGTTTTTTCTCTTCTTATTGCTGAGCTTCAGGGATTTTTTGTACATTTTAGATAACAATCATTTATCAGATATGTCTCTTGCAAATATTTCCCCCAAGTCTGTGCCTTGTTTTATTCTCAATGTTGCCTTTTGCAGAGCAAAAGTTTTTAATTTTAATGAAGCTCAGCTTATCAGTTGTTTCTTTCATGGATAGTTCCTTTTGTATCTAAAAAGTCATTACCATAACCAAGATCATCTAGGCTTTCTCCAATGTTATCTTCTAGGAGTTTCATACTTTTACATTTTATATTTAGGTCTATGATTCATTTTGAGATAATCTTGTGTAAGTTATAGGGGCTGTGCTAGATTCATTTTTTTGCATATGGATGTCCAGTTGCCCTAACACCATTTGTTAAAAAGACCATATTTGCAAATATTTTATCCCATTTGGTAGGTTGCCTTTTCATTTTGTTGATGGTTTCTTTTGCTGTGCAAAAGTTTTTTCAGTTTGATGTAGTCCCACTTGTATATTTTTCCTTTTTTTGCCTTTACTTTTGCTGTCAAATTCAAAAAGCATTAAAAAAAAAATTCAAAAAGCATCACCGAGACTGAGGTCAAGTTATTTACTGCCTATGTTTTCTTCTAACAGTTTTATGGTTTCAGGTCTTACATTCAAATCTTTGATCCGTTTTGAGTTAATCTTTGTTTGTGGTATAAGATAGTGGTCCATTTTCATTCTTTTTCATGTGGCTGTCCAGTTTTCTTAACCCATTTACTGAAGAGACTGTCTTTCCCCATTTTATTATTCTTGGCTACTTTTTCTTAAATTAATTATCTATAAATGTGTGGGTTTATTTCTGGGATCTCTACTCTATTTCATTTATCTACGTGTCTGTTTTCACGCCAATATCATGATGTTTTTTGTAATATAGTTTGAAATCAGGAAGTGTGACGCCTCCAGCTCTGTTCTTTATCAAGATTGCTTTGGTTATTAGAGGTCTTTGTAGTTCCATACAACTTTGGGGATTGTTTTGTTTATTTCTGTGAAAGATGCCATTAAAATTTTGATAGACATTGAATTGAATTCATAGACTGCTTAGAGTAGCATGGAAATTTCAACAATATTAAGTCTTCCAATCCATAAGTACAAAATCTCTTTCCATTTATTTGTGTCTTCTTCAATTTCTTTCATCAATGCCTTACAGTTTTCAGTGTACAAATCTTTCACCTCCTTGGTTAAATTTATTCCTAAGTATTATATTCTTTTTGATGATCTTATAAATAGGATTATTTTCTTAATTTCTCTTTCATTGGTGGTGCATAGAAATGCAACTAATTCTTATATATTTATTTTATTTACTGAAACTTTGTTAATTAATTATAACAGATATTGATGGAATCTTTATGGTTTCCATGTATAATATCATGTAATCTGCAAATAGAAACAATTTTACTTTTTCATTTCCAATTTGTATGGCTTTCATTTATTTTCCTTGCCTGACTGCTCTGGGTAGGACTTCCAGTACTATGTTGAAGAAACATGGCAGAAGTGGGCATTCTTGTCTCATTCCTGGCCTTAGAGGAAAAAGCTTTCAGTGTTTCACCACTGTGGGCCTATCATATATAGCCTTTATTATAGGGAAGTATGTTCCCTCTACACCAGTTTATTGAGAGGTTTTATGATTAAGTAATGTTGAATTTTGTCAAATGCTTTTTTTGCATCTACTGAGATGATCATGATTTTTATCCCTCATTTCATTAATGTGGTGTATCACACTGATTGATTTGTAGATGCTGAACCATCCTTGCAATCCTTAAATAAATCCCACTTAATCATAGTGTACAATCCTATTACTGTACTGTTGAGTTAGGTTTGTTAATATTTTCTTGAGAATTTTTGTTCTCAAAAATTCATCAGGGATATTAGCCTGTAATTTTTTTTTTTTTTTCCTAATAGTGTCTTTGTCTGGCTTTGGTATCAGGGTAATGCTGGCCTCATAAAATGAATGCTCTTTTCCTTTGTTTTTTGGAAGAGTGTAAGAAGGATTAGTATTAATTCCTCTTTAAATATTTGGTAGAATTCACCAGTGAAGCTATCTGGTACTGAATTTTTCTTTTTGGGAGGTTTGTGATACTGATTCAATCACCTTATTTCTTCATGATTTTGTCTTGGTAGGTTGTATCTTTCTAGAATATATCTATTCTAGGTTGTCCAATTTTTGGCATATAATTGTTCATAGTAGTCTCTTACAATTCTTTGTATTTGTG
This sequence comes from Lipotes vexillifer, assembly GCF_000442215.2. Taxonomy (NCBI): domain Eukaryota; kingdom Metazoa; phylum Chordata; class Mammalia; order Artiodactyla; family Lipotidae; genus Lipotes; species Lipotes vexillifer. Next base: position 1,704,355 of record NW_006784004.1, on the reverse strand, counting down.
TGGTATCAGTTGTAATGTCTCTTCTTTCATTTATAATTTTATGTATTTGAGTCCACACTTTTTTCTTGGTGAGTCTAGCTAAGGATTTGTCTATTTTGTTTATCTTTTAAAGAAACAGCTCTTAGTTTCTTTGATCTTTTCTATTCTCTTCATGGTCTCACTTTCATTTATTTCTACTGTGATCTTTGGTTATTTCCTTCCTTCTGCTAACTTTGGACTTAGTTTGTTATTCTTTTTCTAGTTACCTGAGATGTAAAGTTAGGTTGTTTATTTGAGATCCTTCTTGTCTCTTACTTTATACTTTATTGCTTTATACTTCCCTTTTAGAACTGCTTTTTCTACATCCCATAAATTTTGGTATATTGTATTTCTGTTTTCATTTGTCTTAAGATATGTTTATTTATCTTTTGATTTCTTCTCTGACTCATTGGTTGTTCAGAAGAATGTTGTTTATTCTTTTTGTTAAATTTGTATAAATTTTTGTAAATTTTCCAGTTTTCTCCCTATAATTGATTTCTAGTTTCAAACCCTTGTGGTCAGAAAAGATGCCTGATATAATTTCAGTCTTCTTAAATTTACTGAGACTTGTTTTGTGCCTAATATATGATCTATCCTGGAGGATGTTCCATGCCTGTTGGAGAAGAATGTGAATTCTGCTGCTATTAGATGGAATTTTCTGCATATATCTGTTAGATACATCTTGCCTAATGCATAGTTTAAGTCTAATGTTTCCTTATTGATTTTCTGTCTAGATGATCTATCCACTGTTTAAAGTGTGATGAAAGGGGAAGTCCCCTCCCATTACTGTGCTGCTGTCTATTTCTCCCTTCAGGTCTGTTAATATTTGCTTTATATATTTAGGTGCTCCTATGTAATGATAACGTGTTTTTAATTTCCAATTCTACTTGGTCATTGCTGGCTATAGAAAAGTGATTAAATTTTGTATGTTAACTTCGCTATAATCAACCTTCCTATAATCACTTATTAGTTCCAGGAGATTTTTGTCCATTATTTCAGTTTCTACATAGACAATTTTGTCATCTGTGAACAAAAACAGTTTTATTTGCACCTTTCTTCCCTGAGATTTTTTAGGCTAATGTTTGTTGCAACATTACTGCATTGTCAGACATTATCATAAAGGCTTTACTTGCGCTATTTCATTTAATTCTCACAAAATCTTTACGAATAAGTATGCTATTATATCCATCTTCCTAAGGAGAGATTTGAAGCCCAGAGAGGCTAAATAAGCTGCTCAAGTTCACACAATATTGAAGTCAGGATTTGTTTGGCTGATTCTATGTTCTTTCCCACTACATTAGTCTTTAGTGCCTTCTAGGATTCTTACAGGTTTTAGTATTAAAAGCAGCACCAAACTTTTTACTTACATTAGTTTCCAAGTAAGGCCAGCTAATTAACAGGCAAGTTTCCTGGCCTTCACATAAAATACACACCAACCAACCCCCACCCCATAAATTAACAAAGTAAGTAGAAAATCTTAAGATGGATTTGTTTAATGTAAGAAATAAGTTAAATTTGCTTTATTATTTAAATATTTAGTAACTAAAAATGTTTGGATGCTGGAAACTACAAAATACTGATGAAAAAACTCAAAGATAGTGTAAACAATTAGAGAGATATATCATGTTCAAGAACTGGAGGACTGAATATTATCGAGATGTCAATTCCTTGTATACTGATCTATAGATTCATGCAATTGCAATCTTAATCCCAACAACAGTTTTGTAGGTATTGAAGGAATTGTACCAAATTTTACACAGAAAGACAAAGGAATTAAAGTAGCTGAAACAATTTTTAAAAAGAACAGTATTAGAGGACTCACAACACCTGATTTCAAGGCTTACTATAAGGCTACAATTTTTTGTTTGTTTGTTTTTTCGTGGTATGCGGGCCTCTCACTGTTGTGGACTCTCCCACTGCGGAGTGCAGGCTCCAGACACGCAGGCTCAGCGGCCACGGCTCACGGGCCTAGCTGCTCCACGGCATGTGGGATCTTCCCAGACCAGGGCACAAACCCGTGTCCCCTGCATTGGCAGGCAGACTCTCAACCACTGCACCACCAGGGAAGCCCAAGGCTACAGTTTTAAAGACATTGTGGTATTGGTGAAAGGTAGACACATAGAGCAATGGAAAAGAATGGATAAACCAGAGGTATACCCACAATATAGGTTAATTGATATTTAACAAAAGTACAAACATGATTCAATGGAGAAATGATGCTGAAACAACTGGACATCCATATGCAATAAATACATACACACATAAACAAACCTTTACCCCTACCTTGCACCATATAGAAAAATTAACTCAAAATGGAATAAAAACTCAAGTGTAAAAACTAAACAGTAGGGCTTCCCTGGTGGCACAGTGGTTGAGAGTCTGCCTGCCGATGCAGGGGACACAGGTTCGTGCCCTGGTCCGGGAAGATCCCACATACCATGGAGCGGCTAGGCCCTTGAGCCATGGTTGCTGAGCCTGCGCATCTGGAGCCTGTGCTTCGCGATGGGAGAGGCCACAACAGTGAACAGCCCGCATACCGCAAAAAAAAAACGAAACAAAACTAAACAGTATAAAACTTCTAGAAGAAAACATATGAGAAAATCTTTGTAACTGGGTTAAGCAAAAGTTTCTTATATAAAACACAAAAGCGTGATCCATATTTACTAATATCGATAATTTTGACTTTTCAAATTTTAAATTTCTGCCCTAGATACTATGAAGATATTAGCAAGTCACAGATATAACAGAAAACACTTATGACTTACATAAAAGAAGGACTTGTATTCAAAATATATAAAACAATTTAAACAATACAAAAATAAGTAAATAAACAACTCAATTAAAAAATAGGTAAAATGTTTGAACAGGCACTTCCCTAAAGAAGATATATAAATGGAAAAAAGCATAAAAAAATGCTCGGGGAATTCCGCATGGAAATGAAATTAAAGCCATCCATATTTGAAATGAAGACATAATTATATTCTTAGATGACATGATCTTATATATAGAAAATATTAAGCAGCATACACAAACATATGCAAACTATTAAAACTAATAAAGTCAGCAAGTTGCAGGATACAAAATCAATATACAAAAAATTGCATTTCCATATACTGCAAAAAAACCTAAAAATGAAAACAAGAAACAATAACATTTACAATAGCATCAGGAAGAATAAAATGTCAGGAATTAAATAAGAAAAGAAGTGCAAACTTATACGCTGAAAACCACAAATTGTTGAAATAAATTAAAGCAGTTCTAAATAAATGGAAAGACATTTCATATTTGTGAATCAGAAGCTTAACATTGTTAAAATGGAAATATTCCCCAAATTGATCTATAGATTCAAAAAATTCCAGATTTTTTTTCTCAGAAATGACATACTTATCCTAAAATTCATATGGAAATTCAAGGGACTCATTATAGCCAAAACTATCTTGAAAAAGAAGAACAAAGTTGGACTCATATTTTCTGACTTTAAAACTTATAACAAAGCTATAGTAATCAAGACAAGTGGTACGGACATAATAATAGACATATAGATCAATGGAATAGAACTGAGTCAAGAAATAAACACTCAAACTTACAGTCTACTGATTTACAGGATTCAGTTGGAAAATAGTAGCCTTTTCAACAAATGGTGCTGGGACTAATGGATATCGCATGAAAAATAAAAAACCAGATTCTTTTTGAATATGTAACACCATAAACAAAAGCTAACTCAAACCTGATCAAAGACCTAAATGTAAGAGCTAGGGCTTCCCACAGGTTCGAGGCTTGGTCCAGGAAGATCTCACATGCTGCAGAACAACTAAGCTCACGCATCACAAGTACTGAGCCTGTGCTCTAGAGCCCGCGAGCCACAACTACTGAAGCCTGTGCACCTACAGCCCATGCTCCGCAACAAGAGAAGCCACCGCAATGAGAAGCCCACGCACCGCAGCGAAGAGCAGCCACTGCTCACCACAACTAGAGAAAGCCCACACGCAGCAAGGAAGACCCAATGCAGCCAAAAATAAAGTAAATAAAAATTTTTTTAAATTAAATAAAAGATCTAAACTAATATTTATCTAGAAAAGATATACAAGTAGGCAAAAAGCACATGAAATTATGTACAACATAGTTAGCCAAGAGGGAAATGCAAATCAAAGGCACAATGAGACGTATACACTAGAATGAATATAATCAAAGGCAAACAATAACAAGTGTTGACAAGGAAGAGGAGAACTGAAATGCTCACACACTGCTGGTGGGAATGTAAAATGGTACAGCTTGGTACCATCCGAAAGAGTCCCGCATTTTCTCAAATATTTAATATAGGGTTATCATATGACCCAGGAATTCCACTGTTAGGTATATACCCAAGAGAAATAAAAACATACACCCACACAAAAACCTGTATAAAAATGTTCATCAGAATTATTAATAGCCAAAAAACGGAAACAGCCCAGACGCCCATCAACTTATGAATGGATAACTAAAACATGATATACCCATACATAGAATTGGCCATAAGAAGAATGAAGTACTGATACATGCTACACATGATTAACCTTGAAAACATTAATGCTTAGTGAAAGTAGCCAGTCACAAAAGACCACATGACATATGATTCCATTTACATGTAACATCCAGAATAGGCAAATGTATAGAGACAGGAAGTAAATTAGTGATTGCCTAGTTTAGGTGAGATAAAATGCTTTAAAAATAAGTGTGATGGTTGCACAACTCTGTGACCATTCTGAAAATCACTGAAATGTATACTTTAAATAGATGAACTGTATGGTATATGAATTATATCTTGATAATTTTGTCATAAAAAGATATTCAACATCATTAGTAATTAGGGAAAGGCAAATTAAAAGCATAATAAAATAATACTACATACATTAGAATGGTAAAAACAAAAACAAAAACTTTGACAGTACCAAGTACTGGCAAGGATATGGAGCAACTGGAGCACTTATACATGGCTGGAGGGAATGCAAAGTAGTCTAGCCATTTTAGAAAAAAAAAAATTGACAGTTATAAAGTTAAACATGCATGTATCATATAACTGTCTGTACCATATGAGAAATCTGTACTCTTCATTTCTGGCACATTAAATGTACCAGTCCTTCTGTCTCTAAAATAGCCCTCTTTCCCCTTCTCCTTTGCCTAATTCGACTTTTAAACCAACAGCCCTTTTAAATTTACAGCTTTAAGCCAGTTCCTCAAAATTGTAATATTTTTATCCTAAACCAAGCCAATAACCACAAATGTCCCCAATAGGACCCAGTAGTTCATCCCTAACATCATTTATCACATCCAAACACAACTGCAATTTACTTTTCTTTACTTTGTCTTAGATGGTAAGCTCCAATAGGGAAGAGTCTATCTTTTCTGTCTGTGATTGAATCCCCAGCACCAGTACAGCTCCTGTCTTGAAAAATATTTATTTGAGGAATAGGTGGCTTTTTGCAAATATAATGCAAACTCTTTAGACATCACGTTGCTAGCAAAGGCTAATTAAAGCAACTAGATGTTCTCCTTTGACACTTCGATTAATAATTTGACCATACCAACGGTTGGAGTGAAAGAGTGAGAGGGAGAGTTAAAGTGAAAGAAAGATATGGGGAGGACAAAGGGAATTTGTAGCAGTCATTTACCAGACTGACTCAAAGCACAAAAGTCAAACCCTCTAAGGATGTTCTGCTTTTATTTTGGCACACCATGAATAATTTCACAAAAATGTCAAAGAATGATTTAGAAAACCCAAGTCTCTTTTCATGCTCCTTATACTTTAGACAAAGCGATCAAAGGAATGCAGAATAAATTTGACTTTGCCACTAATGAGAGCATTTCTTTTAAAAGTATCAAATATAACACTTCCATTTTTCAGAAAGTTCCAAGTGTAATTGATTTCTCATGAAAGGAATCTTCTGAACATACACAGCTATAGCTTTAACTGGGTCTAACATATATATGAAATATCCTTTGGCAAGATCTCCCTTTCTCTCTCCCCATTCCTACCCTAGAATTGCTTCCAAGCAGCAGAGAAGATAAGAGGAAATAGCTGATCTTCTCTGGGTTCTTAACCCTTTGCAATTCACCTTCTATTTCAAAGTTAACCACTACAGGAAAGAAAATTGGAAGGAGCCCACTTACCCAAACCAACCTCCCTTCCACAGCTAGCTTCAATACCTGATTCTTACTATCAGGACATCCTCCAGATCTTATCTACAGCTCCTTCAAAAATTCATCTTGGGGAAGCTTGTCTTTCATAACTTGACCTCAGAGCAGAAACTGAAAAAACTAGTGGTCCTTGGCATTATGTATTGGTACAAATGATGAAATTGTGGGTTTGTTTTCATTTTGTTTTAAACTGATTTAGTTGTCTACACCTAGAAATCAAAAGATTTTTACATTAAAATCTATATTTAGGAGTTCTTTTAAGAAATTGTAATGCCTGAGAACACAGGGCCTGCTTTCATACACAGCAATAATTGACCAAAGATAAGTTGAGGGGGCTTCCCTGGTGGCGCAGTGGTTGAGAGTCCGCCTGCCAATGCAAGGGACATGGGTTCGTGTCCCGGTCTGGGAAGATCCCACATGCCGCAGAGCGGCTAGGCCCGTGAGCCATGGCCCCAACAGTGAGAGGCCCAACAGTGAGAGGCCCGCGTACCACCAAAAAAAAAAGATAAGTTGAGGTCAATCCTTTAAACTCAGTTTATGTCCTCCATTTCATCAGAGGCCCATCTACGGAGCATTTACATTCATTACTTGTCTGTCCCCTACTGTAAACATTTGAATTTTCTGCCCCTACCTTAGGGATGCTCTGCACACAAGGTTATAAAGGGGATGAGTGAAGGGGGACCCCTAAATGCATTTTAGGTTAGGAAGAATCCTTCTAATAAATTGCTCTGCAATTTTTTTTTTTTGGTGGTACGCGGGCCTCTCACTGTTGGGGCCTCTCCCATTGCGGAGCACAGGCTCCGGACGCGCAGGCTCAGCGGCCTGGGCTCACGGGCCCAGCTGCTCCACGGCATGTGGGATCTTCCCGGACCGGGGCACGAACCCCTGTCCCCTGCATCTGCAGGCAGACTCTCAACCACTGAGCCACCAGGGAAGCCTGCAATTTTTAATTTATTAGGCCTTTGTGGACTAACTAAGGGAGCTAAATAGTATAAATAACACTGATTATAAGGCAAAATATATTTCAAGTTCCAAACAATCACCCTGAAAATGGACTCCTTGTACTATTTCATCAGAAGATGACGCCTGATCTCACTTAGGCTGTACATCCTGGACTAACCACTAAGCATTAGCTATGCAGTTACCCAAGAGTTACGAAGAATGACCGAATGCAGAAGGATTTCAAGGGCATACATGTGTGCTTCTGACTTTCTGCTTCTCTAGCTAAGGAAGGTATAATAAGATCAGAGATTCTTAGAAAAAAATGAAATCCACTCTTGGAACTTTTGCAGCTTGATCCACTTAATAGCAGGTCTCTTGTCTAAAAGCATTCAGAAAGGTTTTTCCTCTCTCCATCATGGAATGAAACAAGTAAAACTTGGGCTCACTTTCCATTTTTAGATTTATTGGGCTTCCTCTATTCCTTTAATTTCTGCCATTGATAGAAACAAGTTGATTCCCTACTCTGTCATTTATTAGATGTGTGACATTAGGCTAGTTGCTTCATTTCTCTCAGCCAGGGTTTCCTTATCAGCAAAATGGTAATAAAAATATTTTTCTCAATCACATTGTGAGCATTGATGATATGAGGTAATGAGTATAAAGCTCTTTGTATGATGCTGGTACAGATTACTAAATCTTTTATTTATTTTCCTATATTTTCTTCCCTTGTTTTTCTCTTATTACTAAAAAAAAGTTACTTTTATACTATGAAATCCATAAAATAACCACTCTTCCAATACTTTTATTTAACCAGCCTCCTTCACCCAAGTTATCTACACATATAAAAGAAATAAAAGAACTCTTCTCTTTAGTTTCTAGAATTTTGAATGTCAGGAAGAAAGATTATTTAATCCTTTACTTTCCATTTACAGATCATTAAATTGAATTCCATAGAGGCTGAGTAATTTGATAAAGTCACCTAAGCAGGGGAGTAGAACTCATATGTTTTAAGACACAAAAGACAAAAATGAAACCAGTTCTAAACAGTAGGGCTCTGCATAAATGAGCTCTATAGATCACACTGCAGGGACTCGCTATATTTGTTTTTAATTGAGTGAAATAGTGAATTGATTAAAAGAAATAGATTAGCTCCAACTTGCATAATCAGACTGGTGATTTAAAAAAAAGTTTGGCTTCTAGGCCTGGGATTATTCATCAGTAACTGTCAGCATGCTTGCTTGTTAACTTTTGGCCAAATACCATCATGAAGCGTAATATGGGGAAGTTTTCAGTTTCAGAGAAGTTTTACATGTTAATTAATTACATATCAAAATGTTGGGTACACAATTT
>NW_006784004.1:1606046-1695861 GCF_000442215.2 Lipotes vexillifer | reverse complement strand
TCAGCAGGAGATTTTTTTGCGCGTGCCGTTTTATTGCCTGTTAATGTTCCTGAAAAACACTTTTATCTGTATTTGGAAGTTGCATACAAAGGTCCAACAACTACAGTATATTTGACATCACCTTATAAAATGATTTTTTTTTTTTTTTTTGGTGGTACGCGGGCCTCTCACTGTTGAGGCCTCTCCCGTTGCGAAGCAAGGCTCAGCGGCCATGGCTCACGGGCTCAGCCGCTCCGCGGCACGTGGGATCTTACCGGACCAGGGCACGAACCCGTGTCCCCTGCATCGGCAGGCGGACTCTCAACCACTGCGCCACCAGGGAAGCCCTAAAATGAATTTTTTAAGAGGAAATTTTCATTGCTTATCAGGGGTATTGGAGATTCAAGTAACCTCTTTCCAGATTGAAAAAAAAAAAAAGAACACATGTTAAAGAGAGGAAAGGGAAGAAGAGTAATAATATTCACCGAACAATGATGTCCACATCACGTGGCACTTGGTATTTTAATGTGTCAACCTAATCTTACTGTTATCTTCACTTTACAATGGAGTATGTCTTTTACAGGACAGATACAAGAGACACTAAGTCACTTTCCCAAGAACATCAAGAAAGTCTCCATATTTCACACTTTACTCAGTAAGTCACAGTGTTACCATTTTTAAGATCTCCTATAGGATTAATGGACATTCTACTTCATTTCTTATACTAATTCATTCAACAATGACTTATTGAATGTTGTGCTTACTGTATATCAGGCCAGAGAAACAAAAACAAAGGCTCTAGAGTCCCAGAGTCCAGCACAGTACGTGTCACATAGTAGGCACTGAAGACATGTTTGTTAAATGAATGACTGTATGAATGAATGAATACACTCTTGTCCTCAACTTGCCAATCACCTGTCTAGAACTGCACTATCTAAAACATAGCCATGAGCCACTTATGGCTATTATGCCCTTAAAATGTGGCTAGTCTAGATTAAAACAGGTTGTAAGTATAAAATCTATACCAGATTTCTAAGACATAGTACCAAAAGATGTAAGACATCTCATTAATAATTTTTATAGTGATTACATGTCAAAATGATAATATTTGGAGTATACTGGATTAAATAAAACATATTAAAATTAGTTCACCTGTTTATTTTTACTCTTTTTAGTATGGCTACTAGAAAACTTAAAATTATATATGTGGCCTGCCTTCTATTTCTATTGTATAACATCAATCTAGTGCCATTAAGTCCTGGGACACTTGTTTTCTGCTCCAATTTCATTACTAAAACTAGTTTTCTTCTCTCCATTTATTGTAGGATAATAAATAGGTTTTAAATCCAGTCATTTTTAAATGCCAGCTTATGTTCATGAGATTCGAATCAATTTTGGGGGGTTAGAAATTTTTATGTTCAGATGCAAAATAGCCAACACACAATATGACTTCCCTTGAGATCCTTCCCTGCTGAGAAGCAACTGCTGCTTTCCAAATCCATTACTGGATCCAGTTCTGTAAGATGAAATCTAACTTCTTTACCCTGGCATTCAAATATTCAAGGCTCTTCATCAAGTACTGCTATCCCACTTCATGCTCCAGCCAGTTTAAATCTAGATTTCATTTTTTTCTTTATTCATGCTGTTATTTCCACTTGGAGTTCTAGTTTTTCATATCCAAGTCCTGCCTAGTTTTTAAGGTTTAATGTAAATATTGCTTACTTCATGCTGAATTTCCAAACTACTCTAATCCCATATAGTTTTCTTTCTCTTCTTAATTCCAAAACACTAATATTCCATTCAAAAATACCTACACTTGACTATGGAAAGTCTCTGACTTGTCTATAACTGTATCACTGAACTTTCCCTGTATTCCAAAGACCATGAATAGAAAATTTATAAAGAAACCTCTAAAACATGGAAAGGTCACTCACTGTGCTTTCACGCTAGGCTTTGAAGAATCATGTTCATCATGTCTTTTAACTAAAAGAAGATTAAAATGCTGAGCAGTTTTTAATCCAGGGAGTGGGCAGTCACACCTGTGTGCTCTATTCTATATAAGCAAAACCATTTCTGATTTAGCTATAATATCCTTTCCCCAGGAAAAGAGGAGAGCTGCCAAGATGCTCACTGAGAACAGTTGTTGGTTTGTGTAGAACAGTTGTTGGTTTGTGTACAAGCGTAAATATGGGTTTGTTCTTTTTTTTTTTTCCCATTTTTTTTCTTGTCGAGGGCGAGAAAGAAGGAAGAACGGGATGGGTCTCTAAAAGCTTGATTTATTTATAACCACACATATCCTTATTTGATAACAGATGATCAATTAAAGCAATGCGTGACATTTGAACAGCATTCTGTCAAAACGCAACAATATTAGTAGAGCTGATAGCAATGAGCACTTCTTGCAAACAGCAAGAGTCCCCCTCTAAAGTCTTCTCTCTTGGCACTGGGGCTTTGCTAAATCTGGCTTGCCATTTTGTGAGTGGGAACAATCAGCTTTGTAGGTTGGAGGGAAGTATTATAATTAAATGTCCACCCACTTTTTCCTTTTTGATGAAAGGCTCCCATGAAACTTACTAAAATAAGGTACATCAAGACAGATGAATTTTTGATGAATAAGTCAAAGCACTGACAAAGCTGGCTTTTCACATAGAGAAACTTCACTAATTCACAGGAAATTTTCAGGTCTTGATCATTAACACTGGCATGCTTAATAATAATTAATGTGATAAAATCCATGGAACAAACAGGAGATTTTATCAGTTAATTGGTAGCAACTGTAGTGTTCAACATGAATTGACTTGCTGAGAACAAATTGTAATATGATTCAGAAATAATAGTGGGGTTTTTAAATATTAATTTTAGAGAAATATTAAATAATAGCCATTATAAAAACAATGTCTTTATTGAATATAGAATGGCATTCTTCTGAATAATAGTAACATTACCACATTAAAGCTACAAACTTTATCTCTGAAATGGGCAAAGTTCTTTAAAGATGTTATCAAATCGTCACAAACTCTTTCCGAAGGAGATCTGGAGCAGGGTTTATAGTGTCTGTCTGCTTTTGATAACTAATGGCAAAGCCATTTGCTAATATCATTGTGTAGTATTATTTTAAAGTATCTTTGTACAACAGAGTAGGGAGGTACTCAAATAATTGGGATCAGGCATATATGTCAAGTCCAGTTACTGGAATCCTCAGAGTCAACTTTTTAGAGAGGAAGAAAACTGAGCGAGTGTTATGAATGTGTTTCTTCATTTAAGACAAATCTATTGAGAACTAGCTTATAGACTTTGCTATGAGAGGAAGCTTAAAGCGATAAAAAATAAAATCCTTACCGTCCAGAATTACTGAATATTTTTCTTTAAAGATAAAATTAATACTTTAAACTTCTTGTTTAATAGGTATTATTGGTGGAAACCACTAGAGTTAATGGTGCCCTAAGATACCGTCAGTGCAACATCAAAGTACTGGGGAGCACAATTCAATAAGCACATTAGTCATTAATTGCTCATCACTATGTGAGCTTAATTTTTAAAGGGCCAACCTCGACTCCTGCGTCTCATTCTTAGTGTGCCTTGGTGGACCCAAAAACACAGACTAACTTGGATGTTCAAAGTAGGAAAAGCTTTGCATAACAGTTACTTAATGCAACATAAGTAAAATAAAATTAGCCACAAGGATCTAAGTTCTCCAATTATTGGTACTGCCCAGGGTTTTATAACCATCATTTCACCCATGGTCACTTTATGTTAAACTTACTACATGGTAATAAAATAGACATGACTTCACTAGAGAATGGGAATGTTCAGGCCCGATTTATTGGCCACTTTTTTCCTCAATCTCATTTCTTTCACCAATACTCCAAATCCCTTTTGTTTTCTAATTATTACTCACAGAATTTCTTAAGGCTTTGTGATTTTGCTTTGTGTTCAGTTCGACTTTTTACCATCCCTTTCGTAAAAGTTACAAGTTAACCATTATCTAAAGCATTCCTTTAACAGCATGGACTTTTTCTTCAAAGATCTGATAGGAATTCTTTAAAAACAGACTTTTTTTTTTCCCACTTACATCTTACTTCAACAAGTTCACTTTTAGATTTTAAATTTCTCTGACAAACATAGTTGAGGTATCAAAACCCAAACATATTGAAAATAGCTTTTTCTTGAAGTCATTTAGTATCGAATCTGTGCTGCTATGTCAAATAACCCAGCTTGGGAATAAGATGGGTATATGTGCTTGTCTGTGTAGTGGGGTGGTAAGGAAAAGGGACGTGGAAGACTGGTAACCAATCCATACAAAGTGAACTCACAATGTCCTCTGAAACTGATATATTTTAGTTCTCTTATTTCCTCAGACTCTGCCCCAGACACTTCTATCTCAATGTTTGTGGTAAATTAATGATGATTTTCTCTCTTGCTTTGGTTAGACAGCTCCTTTCAAAAAATAATTTTCCGGGGACATAAATGCAGCCCTCTTTTTGTTTCCCTTCTTGATATATACAAACAACCTAGTGTTTGAGCAGTATACTTAAAAACCATTTTCATTTTCTCCTGTGTCTATATCTCTTAGAGAGCTAGGAGTCTCTCAACTGTAACAAGTATTTCTCAGATCTTACTATTTTAGAAACTGTTAGTGACCTTAGACCATTATCTTGTTTAACCTTCACTTTACAGCTAAAGCAAATGAAGTCCTAAGAAGAGACGTGTAAATTAAAGGTGGCCACAAATACTATGCTGCTCCTTCCAGTGAGATGTGGAGTCTCCTGCTGCCTCTTCTCTCCTTGTGTTTGGGCAGGCTCTGTGATTGCTTTGATCAATAAAGTACAGTGGAAGCTGTACTCTGCCAATTGCTGGGCTCAGGCCTTAAGAGAATTAATTTTAGAGAAATAGATTCTTAGAGCTCTATCTACATAGCAATAAACTATCATTTGGTAATAAAATAAGGTAGTATTCTCAAGTGTTTCTGGAAGGCAGTGCCTTACTAATAAGCGTCATGAAAGAAAGCGCACTTTAGATAAATTGATTTGGGGAAATTCTGACTTAAAGAGATTTCTTTATATCTGGATTTTTCAGATATGTAAAATCTCCAAGAGGAGAAATAGAACTTTTTTCCCAAAATCGTGGGATCAAGGAGTCCTTTACTGAGCACTTCATGAGATTTATGTTTCATTAGAAACTAAACTGAAAAATAGGAATAAGGATCCAACGTTATTAGCACAAACCAACTTTTACTTTCAGAATATTTCACCAAAAAAGTTATTTTCATAATTTGGTGTTCCTTCAGCTTAGAAAACACATTTCTAGACAAAAGATTTATGATATTTAGGAGCCACACTTAGGTGCCTTTAATGACCTGCTCCTCTGTTCTGCTCTCTTTTAATTTTTAACATTTTCCTTTGGGAATAGTTAGTAAATATTTGAGGAATGAGTACAAGAAGGAATAAATAAAACTAGATAAGTAATAAATAGTTGAATGAATTAGTTAAACACGGTAAACCTGGAAATCAGCTTCAACTCTCATTAGCTTGTTTTAGGTTTTGTATTTTTATTTCCACATAAGGCCAATGGGAATTACAACAGCTGCCCTGTCTCACAGAGTTCTTGGCAAGTTCAAAGATTTCAAAGTCGTAGGTGGGGCAGTTTTAGGGCTGAAATTATCTTAGTAATCATCTGTCTATCCACTCTTATTTTCTAGATGTGAAGACTGGGACCCAGTGTAAGTGCCAGCTACATCAGAAACTTCCTTCCCAGTTGATCCACATTAAAGATGTTGGAAAAGTCCTCTACTTTAGTAAACGTCGTATAGAACATTTACTATACAACGTTTCTAATTCAAGTGGGGACTATTTCTAACACAAGTTTTACAAGCAATTTGGGCCCCCAAACATATTTCATCACAGAATTCATGGCCTATATAGGAAGGTGTTGCAGTCAAAACATTTAATAATCAGCACAGCACAGGCATAGAACATTTAATAATTAGCAGAGCACATAGCACTGACAATGAGTACGGACACAAACCATAAACAACTGATAGAGTCACACTGATGGGTACCAGCAGTGTATCGCTCTAGTACAAGGATCTGGTCAACCACATTTTCCCCTTCCTTCCAGTGTTTCCTGGACTTGTGAGTACTGTCACTTTACTGGGGTTAGCAATTCTTCCATTCAGGCTTTCTCTTATACCGTGGCTGTATTATTGATGTCCGTAAGACAGTAAATTCCACTACCTGTCTTCCAGGAATCACCCAGCACTTCATAGCTCCTTCAGCAATATGTCCCCCTGCCCCCCAAATCATGGGGCATTTCCATGTTTCCAGTTTCCAAGCAGGAGGAAATTACAGTTTTATCATCTCCTCTTGCCTCTACTGGGACATGGACAAACCCACTAACCCTACTTAATTATTCTGTGTTTCTCTATCCCTGTATACCCTACATTCATGTTCTATAGTCATGTTTCATAGCTGAATATGATTTGAAAGGCTGAAGGAGTAACAACCATGAAAAGATGGGAGAGAAACAATAAAGTGGCATGAGAGAAAGCATCTAATACTTTTAAGTTAGAATAGGAAGAAAGTATTTGTAATGATAAAACCTGTGTTTAACCAGGGTTGTGTATGTGTGTGTGTAGCTCTGAAAAAAATACACATTAAGAAAATATATCGATCATATTTTCATAATTCTTTCTAAATAACTTGCTCCTTTTCCAAGCCAATGGGGGATAGTTTATACAATTTGACATACATACCTTCATAGTACTTTGGCCCAACTCTGCTTCATTTGCTATAAGTGGACAAAAGTTTTTATTTGAATCCAATTCAGCTATAAATGCAGAATGAGAGCCCTATTCTCCTGGATTTAGAATAGTTACAGTTCTAGCACACTCACCTCTACAAGCCTGCTGGTGTGTTCACGAAATATCGCAGCATATTCTTTTATTTCCTTTTCCCGGCCATTTTTGGCAGCTTCAATGAGAACCAAAAGTGGGACTGTCGTATCCAAAAAGGAGTCTGACACATGATCTATAATAGCCTTACGGAGCTGAGGAGAAATAAAAAATTGAGGTTTTTTTTTTTTTTTTTCAAGAAATCGTTCTTGTTATTTCCTATTTTTACAATCTCAGTAATTATAAAATTTCTTTTATATGTATTTTTGCACAGTCTCTAAAATCATAATATTTAAGACTGTATGAATGTCACTTACAAAGCTAAAGCAAGCTAAATATCCAAGAAAAAATATCATCGAGCAATAGCTCTCTTGCTCTCAAAAATGACTATCTTTTTCTTAAATTGTACTTAGCCCAGAGGTCAGATTATAAGTGATAGTACTGTATATTTCCCTCAAAGAAATTGCACTACTGTAATGTTTATGCACGTGTACAAACAACATTGTACATCATGTATTTTCATAATTACAAAATTATAAAATGTTTTCTACTTCATTGGAAGAACTCATGATAAATTTTGATTAGCTAAATTGTAGACTTCATGGTAATTAAACCAAGTTAGATCACTGATTATGCCACTGGGTAACAGATTAATAGAGCAAGGAGAAAAAAATGAGTTTGATGTCCAATTTTCTCCATTTGCATTAACTGTTCTTGCCCTCACACCTTAAGTTATTAAACAAGTATAACATTCTACTACAATTAGTTCTTTTAAATTAGATTATGTTTAAGCTTATAAATGACAATCAGGCAATTACTCTACTCAGCATATATTTCTGAAATTTAAAACTGAGTTGGAAAATTAATGCACTGTATTTATATAATATTGAGTCCTTAAAGATCACAATATCTTGAAATGTTTCATTAACAATGTCAGTGATTATGAATGGCTCCAAAGTTTTTGGTCAACTCCCTCAATTTAATAATCTCTGTAATAAAGATATGACTAGCTATCAGACAGGGAATTTGTAATTTGCCTTCTGTGAAGATTATATTTTAGAATATTTTTTAAAACCAGTAGACACTTACTCTAGTTTTGGATTACATTAAAATTAATATATTTTCAAGGGGTTAAATGATGTAGCTACATGAAAAAAAAAGCACTGTCTCTCTTCCTATAACAATTGTAGGATAATAAATCCATAATAATTATAGATTTGGGGGAGAAAAATACCTTTGTCTAAGATAGTGGAGCTTTCTCAGAAGAACTGTGAAATTTTTATGGCTATCAACAATTTCACAAAGGCAGTAGGAAGATCCCCAAGGAAAGATTCTGCTTAGCATGCAGAACAGCAAATCACTAATGGCAACTAATTAACATTTACTGAGCATTTACTTGGACAGGGTGTAGAGTGCTAAGTGTTTACAAGGCAAGGGGTAGACCTTGAGTGAATGAACTGTTTGATGTCCATAAAGAGTGGACCAGGGAAGTCAGGCAAGAGATCATAAGTTAGGAGTTGCGCTGGGAAATGCAAGTTGTGTTAGTTTCACGTACATAAGAGAAAAGTAGAAAAAATCTCTCAGAAGGGGAGCTGTTGCCAATGACCATCCCTCCCCTTTATCCTTTTATTCGTTCATTTGTAACCAGGACATATAGAAGGGGGGCTAAGAGGAGATTTACCACTAGAGATATGGGGCTGAAAGCCAGCATACATATGGGAGGTAATTCAAGCCAAGGAGGTGAAAAGAATCATACAGAGGAAGATGCACAGTGAGATATCCAAGAATAAAATCTTAAAAAATATTACCACTTATGGTAGTCGTGCAGATGGAGAGTAGGACCTAAAAAGAGGCTGAGATGATGGCCAAGAAACAAAGAGAGGAAATGACCCAACAGCTGAAAGGGAAATTTTCAAATAAACCTCTGTATCAATGCTCTTCAAATGAACTTATCCTACCAAACACAATTATAACACCCACATTATGGATGTGTTGAATCTTCTTTTCTGTGTATTTGATTTCATTCAATTCAACAAGTATTTCTGAACACCATTTCCTTACATTTCTACCAAGAGCTAGGTATTGTGAAAAATGTCAGGTTGGAAACACATGATCCCTTATAATCCTCCAGAATCACAAGTATCTAGTGTGACTGGAATGTGGTGGTAGAGAAAAGATTGAAATAGAGTCTCATTAGGCACAATGGAAATAGTGAAAGGTATTTCAGGTAAAAGAACAAAATTCAGACAAAAAGATTAAAAGATGACAGAAGGAAATGGCCAGAAATTGGTGACTTGTGTTAGACATGACTGATATGCTTAAGAGATAGCAAACAATCAGCAGGCAGGGAAATATCCTCCCCTTTGAAAGCATCTTCAACCCATGAAAACAACAAATAGCACAATTAATGCAACCAACCCACAGTTTTCTCACAGGATTCTCTCTCTTACTGATTCCTGATCATTTACCATTACATTCATAGCTATGATTATAGGCTACATTAGAGGCCTTTTGGTACTTTAGATCTCATCCACTGGACCAGTCTCTGATTTCAAGTGTTGCTGGGGGCGTGGGGACAGTTCCACGTCCTCCAAAGACATCCCACCTCGAGTGCATTCCACGCTTCTTTTTGTTATTCTTTCTCAGGGCCTGCTCCAAGTCTCTATAAGATTCTCAGCTCAAGCACAAACAGCCTCAAAGTTCTAGAGAGTCAATACCACTGTGAGCAACTCTCAACCAATGGGTACGGGAGCTACTGGATAAAATTCCCAGCTTCCATCTATTGGTCAGACAATTCTGGGAGGCATTCTGTCACTTCTCAGAGATCCTTAAGCAACTGTTGTCTATAGTGATGACCTCAATCGCATATCCTTTCCTCCTTCCCTGCCTGTTCTCTTATGCTTGATATTCTTTTACACTTGCTTCTTGGAAGTGCCTCTCAAATAAATAACCTGAATAAAGGCCCCAGTCTCAGGATCTGCTTTCAGGAGAATCCAATATAGACACATTTATCTGGTGTTAGTGCTGTTTGTTCGCGTAGCAACTAATAGACTCTGATGTCTTACATAAACTACCCATTGGTGATCACACTTTGCCACTTCTGCTTTGCACACCACTGGGTTTAATTCTGCTATCTCCTGTATTATGGCTGACCATGAAAGAGGAAATATTATGAGATCAGACCACAAATGAACATAGGGACAAAATATGGAAGACCCTGAATGCCATGCTAAGTAATTTCCTTTATATGTTCTGACATATTCATATGGGATTTTTTTTCATTTAAATTGTACATTGCCACTGATGTAAGTGGTTTGGGACCTCAGATAAAATATTTCTCTACAGTGGAATTCCAAAAGTGAGAGCTGTATGTGCAAACTGTAAGAAAGACCTGCCCACCCTCTAACCCCCACCAAATAAGGGAATAGAAAAAATGAAACTGTGTGTGAAAGAGGAATGGAAAGAAGAGAAAGTGTTTTAGAAAAGAATCACCCTCAGGGAAGCATAAAACTTATATTTGTATATTATTAATGCCATTTTAATTTTAAGTCAAAGAGCAAAATATGACTTTGAAAACTCAATTAACTAATAGGAACTAAATCACCTAATAATTAATTCAGCATATACCTACTGTGTCAATTTAATGAGATGTGTATCTTATGGATACTTAATATTATTTGATGACAAGAATGAGGAGAAGGAGGTACAAGACCCTAAACATATTTTTCTGAGTGTGGCACCAGTACTACCAACATGGAAAAGAGATGAGTACAGCAATTCAGCAACTCAGCAGCTAAAGAATCAATCAAATTGTTGTGTTTTTTTGTTTGTTTTCACCAGAATCCTATTTTATTTGACATACCTTAAGTCTTTATTATGGCATTTATGAAACAGACAATTGTTTCTCAATATATATAAAATTTTTAACCTGCCTTTAGTGAAATCAAATATCTGTTTCACGCTGCATAATTCAGTAGAAATGGAATATATTTGACTGTTTTAATTTTGTAATGAAGTAAAGAAGGTTTAAAATCTTCCTTATTAAGAATTTTAATATGCGTGCAGTTCTCAAATAAATGAGAAAAGAGATTAAAGGCACAAGAAAATTGAAATTCTAAAAACATGTAAAATAAATAGTAAGGAAGAAAAAAATTTATAATAGTAAAATCAGTGTATTATGCACTAGAAGTTCTGAAGGTGAATAGGTCATTATTGCTGGCCCCTGGCATAGTGGTTACAAATTTGGGCTGGGTTTAGATGGATGGACCTGTGCTGAAACCTTGGCTCTACTAGTTACCTGGGTAATGTTCAGTAAACTGACTCACCTGAGAGGTTGAGATAGTCATACTATGGCATTATTTCTTGCTCCAGGGATAAAAATCAATGATGTAAGGACTACCGTGGGTAGAAAGCATTTGCTAAATGAGAGATGTTGTCATAATTTTCATTTTAAGGATTTAAAATCCAGTGTGAAGAAAAATCCACTAGAAAAGAAAAAGACGAGCAGTATATGATTACTGCTATAATACAACTACCAATGCTATAAGTGCTCCAGGAAGAAAAAGAATAATTCCAGCTGATAAAAATGGCAAAGGTTTCATGGGAGAAATAGCATTTATGTTAGTCTTGAACTTCCTCAGTCACTTAGGGGTTGGGTCGGGAGAGTAAGGGAAATAGGAAAGGCACCACATTGAACAAGCCATATATACAAAGATGCACATGTATCTGGGGGTGACGATGGAAGTGGTGGGAAATTTGGTGAATAGCAAGTAAACTCTAGCCAGAGAACAGGTTAGTGTGCTGGTGTGAAGCAGGAAGAACTGAGGAAGAAAGTGAAAGGAGAAGGAACGTTAAGAATTATGAGGACTGACAGGAGACCTTCAAGATGGCAGAGGAGTAAGACGTGGACATCACCTTCCTCCCCACAAATACATCAAAAAGACATCTACATTCGGAACAGCTCCTACAGAACACCTACTGAATGCTGGCAGAAGACCTCAGACTTCCTAAAAGGCAAGAAACTCCCCACGTACCTGGGTAGGGCAAAAGAAAAAAGAAAAAACAGAGACAAAAGAATAGGGACGGGAGCTTCCGGGAAGATGGCGGAAGAGTAAGACGAGGAGAACACCTTCCTCCCCACAGATACACCAGAAATACATCTACACGTGGAACAACTCCTACAAAACACCTACTGAATGCTGGCAGAAGACTTCAGATCTCCCAAAAGGCAAGAAACCCCCCCACATACGTGGGTAGGGCAAAACAAAAAAGAATAAACAGAGACAAAAGGATAGGGATGGGACCGGCACCAGCGGGAGGGAGCTGTGAAGGAGGAAAGGTTTCCACATACTAGGAAGCCCCTTAGCGGGCGGAGACTGCGGGTGGCGGAAAGGGAAAGCTTCAGAGCCGCGGAGGAGAGCATAGCAACAGAGGTGCAGAGGTCAAAGTGGGAAGAGATTCCCGCACAGAGGATCGGTGCCGACCAGCACTCACCAGCCCGAGAGGCTTGTCTGCTCAGCCGCCGGGGTGGGCGGGGCTGGGAGTTGAGGCTCGAGCTTTGGTCGGAGTGCCGGGAGAGGACTGGGGTTGGCGGTGTGAACACAGCCTGAAGGGGGCTAGGGTGCCACGGCTACCCGGGAGGGAGTCCGGGGAAAAGTCTGGACTGCCGAAGAGGCAAGAGACTTTTTCTTCCCTCTTTGTTTCCTGGTGTGCGAGGAGAGGGGATTAAGAGCACTGCTTAAAGGAGCTCCAGAAACGGGCGCAAGCCGTGGCTAAAAGCGCGGACCCCAGAGACGGGCATGCGACGCTAAGGCTGCTGCTGCCGCCACAAAGAAGCCTGTGTGCGAGCACAGGTCACTATCCACACCCCGCTTCCAGGGAGCCTGTGCAGCCCGCCACTGCCAGGGTCCCGGGATCCAGGGACAACTTACCAGGGATAACGCACGGCGCGTCTCAGGCTGGTGCAACATCATGCCGGCCTCTACCGCCGGAAGCTCACTCCGCACTACATGCCCCTCCCTCCCCCCAGCCTGAGTGAGACAGAGCCCCCAAATCAGCGATTCCTTTAACCCCGTCCTGTCTGAACGAAGGACAGATGCCCTCCGGCGACCTACACGCAGAGGCGGGGCCAAATCCAAAGCTGAGCCCCTGGGAGCTGTGAGAACAAAGAAGAGAAAGGGAAATCTCTCCCAGCAGCATCAGGAGCAACGGATGAAAGCTCCACAATCAACTTGATGTACTCTGCATCTGTGGAATACATGAATAGACAACGAATCATCCCAAATTGAGGAGGTGGACTTTGAGAGCAAGATTTATCATTTTTTCCCCTTTTCCTCTTTTTTGTGAGTGTGTATATGTATGCTTCTGTGTGAGATTTTCTCTGTATAGCTTTGCTTCCCCCATTTGTCCTAGGGTTCTACCCGGCCATTTTTTTTTTAAATTTTTTCTTTTTTGTTCTTAATTATATTTTTATTTTAATAACTTTATTATATTTTATCTTACTTTATTTTATTTTACTTTATCTTCTTTCTTTTTTTCCTTCCTTCCTGCCTTCCCTCCTTCCTTACTTCCTCCCTCCCTCCCTCCTTTCTTTCTATCTTTCTTTCTTTCGTTCTTTCTTTCTTCTTCTACTAATTGTTTCTTTCTACTTTTTCCCCCTTTTATTCTGAGCCATGTGGATGAAAGGCTCTTGGTGCTGCAGGCAGGAGTCAGTGCTGTGCCTGTGAGGTAAGAGAGCCAACTTCAGGACACTGGTCAACAAGAGACCTCCCAGCTCCACATAATATCAAACGGTAAAAATCTCCCAGAGATCTCAACACCAGCACCCAGCTTCACTCAATGACAAGCAAGCTACAGTGCTGGACACCCTATGCCACACAACTAGCCAGACAGGAACACAAACCCACCCATTAGCAGAGAGGCTGCCTAAAATCATAATAAGTCCAGAGACGCCCCGAAACACACCACCAAACGTGCACATGCCCACCAGAAAGACAAGATCCAGCCTCATTCACCAGAACACAGGACCTAGTCCCCTCCACCAGGAAACCTACACAACCCACTGAAACAACCTTAGCCACTGGGGACAGACACCAAAAACAACGGGAACTACGAACCTGCAGCCTGCAAAAAGGAGACCCCAAATACAGTAAGATAAGCAAAAGGAGAAGACAGAAAAACACACAGCAGATGAAGGAGCAAGATAAAAACTCACCAGACCTAACAAATGAAGAGGAAATAGGCAGTCAACCCGAAAAAGAATTCAGAAAAATGAAAGTAAAGATGATCCAAAATCTTGGAAATAGAACAGAGAAAATGCAAGAAACATTTAACAAGGACCTAGAAGAACTAAAGATGAAACAAACAATGATGAACAACACAATAAATGAAATTAAAAATACTCTAGATGGGATCAATAGCAGAATAACTGAGGCAGATGAACAGATAAGTGACCTGGAAGATAAAATAGTGGAAATAAATACTGCAGAGCAAAATAAAGAAAAAAGAATGAAAAGAACTGAGGACAGTCTCAGAGACCTCTGGGACAACATTAAACGCACCAACATTCAGATTATAGGGGTTCCAGAAGAAGAAGAGAAAAATAAAGGGACTGAGAAAATATTTGAAGAGATTACAGTTGAAAACTTCCCTAATATGGGAAAGGAAATAGTTAATCAAGTCCAGGAAGAACAGAGAGTCCCATACAGGATAAATCCAAGAAGAAATACACCAAGACACATATTAATCAAACTGTCAAAAATTAAATACAAAGAAAGCATATTAAAAGCAGCAAGGGAAAAACAACAAATAACAAACAAGGGAATACCCATAAGGTTAACAGCTGAACTCTCAGCAGAAACTATGCAAGCCAGAAGGGAGTGGCAGGACATACTGAAAGGGATGAAGGAGAAAAACCTGCAAAAATAGATTACTCTACCCAGCAAGGATCTCATTCGGATTTGATGGAGAAATTAAAACCTTTACAGACAAGCAAAAGCTGAGAGAGTTCAGCACCACCAAACCGGCTTTACAACAAATGCTAAAGGAACTTGCCCAGGCAAGAAACACAAGAGAAGGAAAAGACCTACAGTAACGAACCCAAAACAATTACGAAAATGGGAATAGGAACATAAGAACATATCGATAATTACCTTAAATGTAAATGGACTAAATGCTCCCACCAAAAGACACAGATTAGCTGAATGGATACAAAAAAAAGACCCATATATTTGCCATCTACAAGAGACCCACTTCAGACCTAGAGACACATAGAGACTGAAAGTAATAGGATGGAAAAAGATATTCCATACAAATGGAAACCAAACGAAAGCTGGAGTAGCAACTCTCATATCAGACAAAATAGACTTTAAAATAAATACTATTAGAAGAGACAAAGAAGGACACTACATAATGACCAAGGGATCAATCCAAGAAGAAGATATAACAATTGTAAATATTTATGCACCCAACATAGGAGCACCTCAATACATAAGGCAAATACTAACAGCCATAGAAGGGGAAATCAACAGTAACACAATCATACTAGGGGACTTTAATACCCCACTTTCACCAATGGACAGATCATCCAAAATGAAAATAAATAAGGAAACACAAGCTTTAAATGACAGATTAAACAAGATGGACTTAATTGATATTTATAGGACATTCCATCCAAAAACAACAGAATACACATTTTTCTCAAGTGCTCATGGAACATTCTCTAGGATAGATCATACCTTGGGTCACAAATCTAGCCTTGGTAAATTTAAGAAAATTGAAATTGTATCAAGTATCTTTTCCGACCACAATGCCATGAGACTAGATATCAATTACAGGAAAAGATCTGTAAAAAATACAAACACATGGAGGCTAAACAATACACTACTTAATAACGAAGTGATCACTGAAGAAATCAAAGAGGAAATCAAAAAATACCTAGAAACAAATGACAATGGAGATACAACGACCCAAAACCTATGGGATGCAGCAAAAGCAGTTCTAAGAGGGAAGTTTATAGCAATACAAGCCCACCTTAAGAAGCAGGAAACATCTCGAATAAACAACCTAACCTTGCACCTCAAGCAATTAGAGAAAGAAGAACAAAAAAACCCCAGAGTTAGCAGAAGGAAAGAAATCATAAAAATCAGATCAGAAATAAATGAAAAAGAAATGAAGGAAACAATAGCAAAGATCAATAAAACTAAAAGCTGGTTCTTTGAGAAGATAAACAAAATAGATAAACCATTAGCCAGACTCATCAAGAAAAAAAGGGAGAAGACAAAAAAAAGGGAGAAGACTCAAATCAATAGAATTAGAAATGAAAAAGGAGAAGTAACCACTGACACTGTAGAAATACAAAAGATCATGAGAGATTACTACAAGCAACTCTATGCCAATAAAATGGACAAATTCTTAGAAATATACAACCTGCCAAAACTGAATCAGGAAGAAATAGAAAATATGAACAGATCAGTCACAAGGAATGAAATTGAAACTGTGATTAAAAATCTTCCAACAAACAAAAGCCCAGGACCAGATGGCTTCACAGGCGAATTCTATCAAACATTTAGAGAAGAGCTAACACCTATCCCTCTCAAACTCTTCCAAAATATAGCAGAGGGAGGAACACTCCCAAACTCATTCTACGAGGCTACCATCACCTTGAAACCAAAACCAGACAAGGATGTCACAAAGAAAACTACAGGACAATATCACTGATGACCACAGATGCAAAAATCCTCAACAAAATACTAGCAAACAGAATCCAACAGCACATTAAAAGGATCATACACCATGACCAAGTGGGGTTTATTCCAGGAATGCAAGGATTCTTCAATATACGCAAATCTATCAATGTGATTAACCATATTAACAAATTGAAGGAGAAAAACCATATGATCATCTCAATAGATGCAGAGAAAGCTTCCAACAAAATTCAACACCCATTTATGATAAAAACCCTGCAGAAAGTAGGCATAGAGGGAACTTTCCTCAACATAATAATGGCCATATATGACAAACCAACAGCCAACATCGTCCTCAATGGTGAAAAATTGAAAGCATTTCCACTAAGACCAGGAACAAGACAAGGCTGCCCACTCTCACCACTCTTATTCAACATAGTTTTGGAAGTTTTAGCCACAGCAATCAGAGAAGAAAAGGAAATAAAAGGAATCTAAATCAGAAAAGAACAAGTAAAGCTGTCACTGTTTGCAGATGACATGATACTATACATAGAGAATTGTAAAGATGCTACCAGAAAACTACTAGAGCTAATCAATGAATTTGGTAAAGTAGCAGGATACAAAATTAATGCATAGAAAACTCTGGCATTCCTATGCACTAATGATGAAAAATCTGAAAGTGAAATCAAGAAAACACTCCCATTTACCACTGCAACAATAAGAATAAAATATCTAGGAATAAACCTACCTAAGGAGACAAAAGACCTGTATGCAGAAAATTATAAGACACTGATGAAAGAAATTAAAGATGATACAAACAGATGGAGAGATATACCATGTTCTTCGATTGGAAGAATCAACACTGTGAAGATGACTCTACTACCCAAAGCAATCTACAGATTCAACACAATCCCTATCAAACTACCACTGGTATTTTTCACAGAACTAGAACAAAAAGTTTCACAATTTGCATGGAAACACAAAAGACCCCGAATAGCCAAAGCAATCTTGAGAACGAAAAACGGAGCTGGAGGAATCAGGCTCCCTGACTTAACACTATACTACAAAGCTACAGTAATCAACACAGTATGGTACTGGCACAAAAACAGAAAGATCAATAGAACAGGACAGAAAGCCCAGAGATAAACCCACGCACATATGGTCACCTTATATTTGATAAAGGAGGCAGGAATGTACAGTGGAGAAAGGACAGCCTCTTCAATAACTGCTGCTGGGAAAACTGGACAGGTACATGTAAAAGTATGAGATTAGATCACTCCCTAACACCAGTCACAAAAATAAGCTCAAAATGGATTAAAGACCTAAATCTACGGCCAGAAACTATCAAACTCTTAGAGGAAAACATAGGCAGAACACTCTACGACATAAATCACAGTGATATCCTTTTTGACCCACCTCCTAGAGAAATGGAAATAAAAACAAAAATAAACGAATGGGACCTAATGAAACTTCAAAGGTTTTGCACAGCAAAGGAAACCATAAAGAAGACCAAAAGACAACCCTCAGCTCAGTGCTTTGTGACCGCCTGGAGGGGTGGGATATGGAGGGTGGGAGGGAGGGAGACGCAAGAGGGAAGAGATACGGGAACATATGTATATGTATAACTGATTCACTTTGTTATAAAGCAGAAACTAACACACCATTGTAAAGCAATTATACTCCAATAAAGATGTAAAAAAAAAGAAGAATAGGGACGGGACCTGCACCAGTGGGAGGGAGCTGTGAAGGAGGAAAGGTTTCTATACAGTAGGAAGCCCCTTCGCGGGTGGAGACTGCAGGTGGCGGAGAGGGGAAGCTTTGGAGCCATGGAGTAGAGCACAGCAACAGGGGTGCGGAGGGCAAAGCGGAGGGATTCCCGCACAAAGGATCGGTACCAACCTGCACTCACCAGCCCGAGAGGCTTGTCTGCTCACCCGCCAGGGCAGCTGGGAGCTGGTAGATGAGGCTTTGGAGGTCAGATCCCAGGGAGGGGACTGGGGTTGGCTGCATGAACACAGCCTGAAGGGGGCTAGTGCACCCCAGCTAGCCAGGAGGGAGACGGGAAAAAGTCTGGACCTGCCTAAGAGGGAAGAGACCATTGTGTCGGGGTGCGTGAGGAGAAGGGATTCAAAGCACTGCCTAAATGAGCTCCAGAGATGGGCGCGAGCCGCGGCTATCAGCGTGGACCCCAGGGACGGGCATGAAATGCTAAGGCTGCTGCTGCCGCCACAAAGAAGCCTGTGTGCAAGCACAGGTCACTATCCACACCTCCCCTCCTGGGAGCCTGTGCAGCCCACCACTGCCAGCGTCCCGTGGTCCAGGGACAACTTCCCCGGGAGAACACACTGCGTGCCTCAGGTGTTGCAACATCACGCTGGCCTCTGCTGCCACAGGCTTGCGCCCCACTCTGTACCCCTCCCTCCCCCTGGCCTGAGTGAGCCAGAGCCCCCTAATCAGCTGCTCCTTTAACCCCGTCCTGTCTAGATGGGAACAGACACCCTCAGGTGACCTACATGCAGAGGTGGGGCCAATCTAAAGCTGAACCCCAGGAGCGGTGCGAACAGAGAAGAAAAAGGGAAATTTCTCCCAGCATCCTCAGGAGCAGCGGAATAAATCTCCACAATCAACTTGATGTACCCTGCATCTGTGGAATACATGAATAGACAACGAATCACCACAAAATTGAGATGATGGACTTTGGGAGCAACTGTAGACTTGGGATTTGCTTTCTGCATCTAATTTCTTTCTGGTTTTATGTTTATCTTAGTTTAGTATTTAGAGTTTCTTATCATTGATAGATTTGTTTATTGATTTGGTTGCTCTCTTCCTCCTTTCTTTTATATATAGATTTTTTTTTTCTTTTTTTGTGAATGGGTATATGTATGCTTCTCTGTGTGAGTTTGTCTGTATAACTTTCCTTTCACCATTTGTCCTAGGGTTCTGTCTTTATTTTTTCTTAAGTATAGTTTTTAGCGCTTGTTATCATTGGCGGATTCGTTGTTTTGGTTTCTCTACTCTTTTCTTTCTTTATTTTTAATTTTTTTATTTTTTAATAATTTTTTATATTTTATTTTAATAACTTTGTTTTATTTTATTTTTTTCTTCCTTTCATTCCCCTTTTCTCCCTTTGTTTCTGAGCTGTGTGGCTGACAGGGTTTTGGTGCTCTGGCCAGGTGTCGGGCCTGTGCCTCTGAGGTGGGAGAGCCGAGTTCAGTACATTGGCCCACCAAAGATCTCCCGGCTCCACTCAGTATCAAACGGCGAAAGATCTCCCAGAGATCTCCATCTCAACGCTAAGACCCAGCTCGACTCAATGACCAGCAAGCTACAGTGCTGGACACCATATGCCAAACAACTAGCAAGATAGGAACACAACTCCACTCATTAGCAGAGAGGCTGCCTAAAATCATAATAAGGCCAGAAACCCCAAAACACACCACTGGACACAGTCCTGCCCACCAGAAAGACAAGATCCAGCTTCATCCACCAGAACACAGGCACCAGTCTCCTCCACCAGGAAGCCTACACAACCCACTGAACCAACCTTAGCCACTGGGGACAGACACCAAAAAAAACGGGAACTACGAACCTGCAGCCTGCAAAAAGGAGACCCAAACACAGTAAGTTAAGCAAAATGAGGAGACACAGAAACACACAGAAGATGAAGGAGCAAACTAAAAACCCACCAGATGAAACAAATGAAGAGGAAATAGGCAGTCTACCTGAAAAAGAATTCAGAGTAATGATACTAGAGATGATCCAAAATCTTGGAAATAGAATGGAGAAAATACGAGAAACGTTTAACAAGGATCTAGAAGAACTAAAGAGCAAACTAACAACGATGAACAATACAATAAATTAAATTAAAAATTCTCCAGAAGGAATCAATAGCAGAATAATGGAGGTAGAAGAATGGATAAGTTACCTGGGAGATAAAATAGTAGAAATAACTACTGCAGAGCAGAATAAAGAAAAAAGAATGCAAAGAATTGAGGACATTCTCAGAGACATCTGGGACAACATTAAAGGCACCAATATTCGAATTATAGCGGTCCCAGGAGAAGAGAAAAAGAAAGGGACTGAGAAAATATTTGAAGAGATTACAGTTGAAAACTACCCTAATATGGGAAAGGAGATAGTCAAGTCCAGGAAGCACGGAGAGTCCCATACAGGATAAATCCAAGGAGAAAAATGGCAAGACACATATTAATCAAACTATCAAAAATTAAATACATAGAAAAATATTAAAATCAGCAAGGGAAAAACAACAAATAACATAGAAGGGAATCCCCATAAGGTTAACAGTTGATCTTTCAGCAGAAACTCTGCAGGCCAGAAGGGAGAGGCAGGACATATTTAAAGTGAAGAAAGGGAAAAACCTACAACCACAATTTCTCTACTCATAAAGGATCTCATTCAGATTCGATGGAGAAATTAAAACCTCGACAGACAAGCGAAAGCTAAGAGAATTCAGCACCACCAAACCAGCTTTACAACAAATGCTACAGAAACTTTTCTAGGCAGGAAACACAAGAGAAGGAAAAAATCTACAATAACAAACCCAAAACAATTAAGAAAATAGTAATAGGAACATACATATCGATAATTACCTTAAATGTAAATGGTTTAAATGCTCCAACCAAAAGACAAAGACTGGCTGAATGGATACAAAAACAAGACCTATATATATGCTGCCTGCAAGAGACCCACTTCAGACCAAGGGACACGTACAGACTGAAAGTGAGGGGATGGAAAAAGGTATTTCATGCAAATGGAAATCTAAAGAAAGCTGAAGTTGCACTTCTGATATCAGACAAAACAGACTTTAAAATAAAGACTATTACAACAGACCAAGAAGGACACTACATAATGCTCAAGGGATCAATCCAAGAAGATATAACAATTGTAAATACTTATGCACCAACATAGGAGCACCTCAATATATAAAGCAAATGCTAACAGCCATAAAAGGGGAATTCGACAGTAACACAACCATAGTAGGGGACTTGTAACACCCCACTTTCACCAAAGGACAGATCATCCAAAATGAAAATAGATAAGGAAACATAGGCTTTAAATGATACATTAAACAAGATGGACTTAATTGATATTTATAGGACATTCCATCAAAAAACAAAAGAATACACTTTCTTCTCAAGTACTCATGGAACATTCTCCAGGACAGATCATATCTTGGGTCACAAATCAAGCCTCGGTAAATTTAAGAAAATTGAGGTCGTATCAAGTATATTTTCTGATCACAATGCTATGAGACTAGATCTCAATTACAGGAAAAATATCTGTAAAAAATACAAACACATGGAGGCTAAAGAATACACTACTAAATAACCTAGAGATCACTGAAGAAATCAAAGAGGAAATCAAAAAATACCTAGAAACAAATGACAATGAAAACACGATGAATGAAAAAGCAGCTCTAAGAGGGAAGTTTATAGGTATACAATCTTACCTCAAGAAACAAGAAACATCTCAAATAAACAACCTTACTTTACACCTAAAGCTATTAGAGGAAGAAGAACAGAAAAACCCCAAAGTTAGCAGAAAGAAAGAAATCATAAAAATCAGATCAGATATAAATGAAAAAGAAATGAAGGAAATGATAGCAAAGATCAATAAAGCTAAAAGCTGTTTCTCTGAGAAGATAAACAAAATGGATAAACCATTAGCCACACTCATCAAGAAAAAAAGGGAGAAGACTCAAATCAATAGAATTAGAAATGCAAAAGGAGACGCATTAACTGACACTGCAGAAATACAGAGGATCATGAGAGATTACTGCAAGCAACTATATGCCAATGGGCAACCTGGAAGAAATGGAAAAATTTTTAGAATAGCACAACCTTCCGAGACTGAACCAGGAAGAAATTGAAAATATAAACAGACCAATCACAAGCACTGAAATTGAAACTGTGATGAAAAATCTTCCAACAAACAAAACCCAGTACCACAAGGCTTCACAGGCGAATTCTATCAAACATTTAGAAAAGAGCTAACACCTATCCTTCTCAAACTCTTCCAAAATCTAGCAGAGGGAGGAACACTCCCAAACTCATTTTACGAGGCCACCATCACCCTGATACCAAAACCAGACAAAGATGTCACAAAGAAAGAAAACTACAGGCCAATATCACTGATGAACATACATGTAAAAATCCTAAACAAAATACTAGCAAACAGAATCCAACAGCACATTAAAAAGGATCATTCACCATGATCAAGTGGGGTTTATCCCAGGAATGCAAGGATTCTTTACACAAATCAATAAATGTGATAAACCATATTAACAAACTGAAGGAGAAAAACCATATGATCATCTCAATAGATGCAGAAAAGCTTTTGACAAAATTCAACACCCACTTATGATAAAAACCCTCCAGAAAGTAGGCATAGAGAGAACATACTTCAACATAATAAAGGCCATATATGACAAACCCACAGTCAACTTCTTTCTCAATGGTGAAAAACTGAAACCATTTCCATTAAGATCAGGAACAAGACAAGGTTGCCCACTCTCACCACTCTTATTCAACATAGTTTTGGAAATTTTAGCCACAGCAATCAGAGAAGAAAACGAAAGGAATCCAAATTGGAAAAGAAAAAGTAAAGCTGTCACTGTTTGCAGATGACATGATACTATACACAGAAAATCCTAAAGATGCTACCAGAAAACTACTAGAGCTAATCAATGAATTTGGTAAAGTAACAGGATACAAAATTAATGCACAGAAATCTCTTGCATTCCTATACACTAATGATGAAAAATCTGAAAGAGAAATTAAGGAAACACTCCCATTTACCTTTGCAACAAAAAGAATAAAATACCTAGGAATGAACCTACCTATGGAGACAAAAGACCTGTACGCTGAAAACTGTAAGACACTGATGAAAGAAATGAAAGATGATACACACAGATGGAGAGCTACACCATGCTCCTGGATTGGAAGAATAAACATTGTGAAAATGACTATGCTACCAAAGCAATCTACAGATTCAATGCAATCCCTATTAAACTACCAATGGCATTTTTCACAGAACTAGGACAAAAAATTTCACAATTTGTATTGAAACACAGAAGATCCCGAATAGCCAAAGCAATCTTGAGAAAGAAATACAGAGCTGGAGGAATCAGGCTCCCTAACTTCAGACTATACTACAAACCTACAGTAATCAAGACAGTATGGTACTGGCAAAGAAACAGAAATACAGATCAATGGAACAGCATAGGAAGCCCAAAGATAAACCCACACACATATGGTCACCTTATTTTTGATAAAGGAGGCAAGACTAAAGAATGGAGAAAAGACAGCCTCTTCAATAAGTGGTGCTAGGAAAACTGGACAGCTACATGTTAAAGAATGAAATTAGAACACTCCCTAACATCATTCACAAAAGTAAACTCAAAATGGATTAAAGACCTAATTGTAAGGCCAGACACTATAAAACTCTTAGAGGAAAACATAGGCAGCACTCTCTACGACATAAATCACAGCAAGATCCTTTTTGACCCACCTCCCAGAGAAATGGAAATAAAAACAAATATAAACAAATGGGACCTAATGAAACTTAAAAGCTTTTGCACAGCAAAGGAAATCATAAAAAAGACAACCCTCAGAATGGGAGAAAACATTTGCAAATGAAGCAACTGACAAAGGATTAATCTTCAAAATTTACAAGCAGTTCATGCAGCTCAATATTAAAAAAAAAAAAAAACCCAATCCAAAAATGGGCAGAAGACCTAAATAGACATTTCTCCAAAGAAGATATACAGATTGCCAACAAACACATGAAAGGATGCTCAACATCACTAATCATTAGAGAAATGCAAATCAAAACAACAATGAGGTATCACCTCACACCAGTCAGAATGGCCATCATAAAAAATCTACAAACAATAAATGCTGGAGAGGGTGTGGAGAAAAGGGAATCCTCTTGCACTGTTGGTGGGAATGTAAATTGATATAGCCACTATGGAGAACAGTATGTAGGTTCCTTATAAAACTACAAATAGAACTACCATATGACCTAGCAATCCCACTACTGGGCATATACCCTGAGAAAACCATAATTCAAAAAGTGTCATGTACCGCAATGCTCACTGCAGCTGTATTTACAACAGCCAGGACGTGGAAGCAACCTAAATGTCCATCATCAAATGAATGGATAAAGAAGATGTGGCACATATATACAATGGAATATAACTCAGCCATAAAAAGAAACAAAATTGAGTTATTTGTAGTGAGGTGGAGGGACCCAGAACCTGTCATACAGAGTGAAGTAAGTCAGAAAGAGAAAAACAAATACCGTATGCTAACACATATATATGGAATCTAAAAAAAAAAAAAATGGTTCTGAAGAACCTAGAGGTAGAACAGGAATAAAGATTCAGACGTAGAGAATGGACTTGAGGACACGGGGAGGGGGAAGGGTAAGCTGGGACGAACTGAGAGAGTGGCATGGACTTATATATACTACCAAATGTAAAACAGATAGCTAGTGGGAAGCAGCCACATAGCACAGGGATATCAGCTCTGTGCTTTGTGACCACCTAGAGGGGTGGGATAGGGACGGTGGGAGGGAGATGCGAGAGGGAGGAGATATGGGGATATATGTATATGCGTAACTGATTCACTTTGTTATAAAGCAGAAACTAAGACACCATCGTAAAGCAATTATATCCAATAAAGATGTTAAAAAACTAAAATTAAAAAAATAAAGTGTATAGCAAAAGTAAAAAAAAAAGAAAAATTATGAGGATTAAGTTGGTGCCAAATTATAGAAATTCTGAAACACAATGCCAAGGACTTTTGTCTTTGCTCTCTAGTGCAACAAGCAATGAAATCACAGAGCAAGAAAAGACAAATTATTTATTTGAAACAAAAAAACAGTAAATCACCTATAGGACATTCATGTTATTACCCCAAAATGTATAATTTGCTTCTTCCCAGCTATGTTTAAGAAATCTATCTCATTCCTCACAGATGAAGTCCATTGATTCTCTGAGATAAAATGTTTCTGTGCTGCCAATGGACAGGCCATGGCTAAGCAAAGGAATTAAGATGAATGAGTAGGGAGACAGGCTTTGTTTGCTTGTTTTTTTCCCACTAAAAACAAACAAACACAGATCTATAACAAGAAAAGAACATTAAATATTCCAATGAAAAACATTTTAAGGATAGGGACTTGCTCCTTCCTCTGTGAAAAGTACAGTATATAGAGGATGCTTAAAACAGACTGCTTAATAAATTTTGCAAGAAGAGGTGGAGATGACTCATGTTGTTTAAACTAGTTTGTATTACTGCCACAAGCATAAACATCAGGATGGAAAATTAAGTTCTTGGGAAGGCAAGTGAGGATACTGAGAAGAAATTAGAGCAAATACCTCAACTCACACTGAAGACCATGGATGTCTCCAAAGACAGCTCCTAACAATCCCATCTTCCCATATACACATGCCACTTTTCCCATAAGAGACAGTGCTTTTACTTCCTCCTGTTGACCTGGAGCAGGGTTTGTAGTATTCTGATCTATAGAATGCAGAGGCAAAAGCATCCCAGTGACTTTGGAGCTCAGGCACTAAGAAAGCCTGTCAACTTCCATCTCTCCTTTCTTGGAGCCTTGAACCAACATGTAAGAAATCCAGGCTCCCCTGACAGAGAGAAAAGCCACATGAATGGGGGCCTTAGGGGATTAGACACCACGTGGAGAGAGAGAAAAAGAAGAACTAAGGCCTCAAATACTAAGCCCTGAACCCAGACACCATTTGAACTACCACTACCTACAAGACCACAAGTGAAAATACTACAGAAATGGACTCCCTAACAGCCCCACCCGCACCCCAGCCAACCCATGGAATCATGAAACAGCAGAATGGTTGCTATTGTTTATAGTGGTTTGTTAAGCAGCAATACTTAACCAAAAAAATGAAGATGTGACCTGTGAAACCACAGGGAATTTTCATAACTCTGGAACACAGTAGTTCTCTAGGAGCTAGAAACATCCTCTTACTACGAAGAAAAGTATTAGTAACCCCCTTGCTGTTTCTCTGTCTCACTGATGATGTGAGGTGGAAATCAGAGTAGGATTGCAAGATGAAATACAAGATTCTTGGTTAAATTTGAATTTCAGATCAACGCAACTATTTTTTATACATAATTATGTTCCCATGCAATATTTGTTTGCTGTTAATCTGAAATTCAAATTTAACTGGTCATCCTGTACTTTGATTTGCTAAATCTCGTAATCCTACACACAAAGGATTGCTTTATTTTAACTTTTTTTTAAGAAAAATAATTATTCCAAAAGGTTTGGGGGTATAAATGTACATCAGGTCTTTGTGCATAACTTTGTTGAAGGGAATCTAGAGGGATGAGACCAGAATGAAAGACACAGTTGTTAATAGCTCATAGTAACAACTTTTCCAAGTCCTGGGAAGAGCAGATGAGGTAGAAATACTGAAGACAGTAGAGAATGAAAGTCATACAACTAACAGGGAGGACAGTCCTGAGGGTGAGAGTTCCTGAAGTGGGTGTAGGTTATGACTGGATGTAGGTTCAGTCCCCTTCATCCTTAGGTGGGTCACCTCACTACACTAACCTGCTTTCTCATCTGCATTATAAGACAGGTTGTGCTAAGTTCCTTCCAACTCTTACATTCCATGATTTTAAGTGCTGACAGTAGAAATAGAATTCCCATTCAGGCCATAAAGTTGAGAAATTGGAATTTTCCCAGCCTTCAAAATTGTGCTTTTACACAGCTAATACTACCTGGCTGGGGATCCCTATTTATTCCACTTCCAAATCTACTTCTGAATTAAAAGATTGCTCAGACCATTTTACTAAATCTTCCCGTTAAACTACAATAATTTATTGCATTAATAGTTCATGGTTGAAAAGTTTTTGCCCCACTTTTATGTGTTAATAGTGACCAAGTTAAAGCTGTACATGAAAAAGAACTCCGGTTATTAAATAGTGGAAAGGAATGGAAAGCAATTTGAACTTGTGGCATAACACTAGACTTCTAAATTATTTAATGAAATCCTAATCCTATGTTCCTGATGACCTAAGGTTAAAAGTAACCTTAACTTAAACAGAAACTAATTTTTGAAGCATCCTGGCAAGAGTTAGAAGGGGAAATTGGTAGGGTCTCTGAATTGCTAGCTGTTTGCTCTAAGCATTTGGATAATAAACTCAGTTTTTAATGTAACAGAATCAATTTACCAACATTCTCCAAAAATTTACTATGTACCAGGCACTCAGAGGCATTTCAGCCCTATCGTGTATTATTAATTCCATTTTATAGGTTCAGAGAGGCTCAGAAAGGTGCAATCTGTTCCTGAGATCACACAGATGATGATGGCAGGGCCAGCATTTGAATGTAACTCTGCCTAATATTAAGTCCCTTTCTTCTATTTTACGTTTGCCACAAAAACAGCTGAGGTACGTAAATGTGGAAAGTATATATTTATTGTTCTTGTTTTAGTGTTCTAAATTAATTTAAAACGAAGAAAAAAAGGTTCCTTTTGCTTGGTGTTTGTCTCCACGTTTCTCTCCTCACTCACCTGTCTGCGAAGGTCTCTCGTCTTCTTGCACATGTTTTCTATTGCAATATTCAAGGTATTACTCCTTTCCTTTTTTCCAGTCTGCAAGGGAGAAAAAAAAAAGCGGCATAAGCAATGATATCAAATTACTCTTTATCACTTAGCAATTTGCTTTCTAAATTTCCTGAAAATAACAGCTTGAAAATTCAAGAATAGGTCTCAAAACTGCTATGATATTGCATATGATTCATGAGTACTTCACTTAAGAGTAAGTCAAATGCTGATTAAAGTTCACATTATTTTCTTCTTTAAGCTTCTGTAATATTTATGATATAGTGCTGGCTGCATTCAGTATGGCAGTAGGCAGAGCATTATCTCCAAGAAACCCTGATCTTCACTCTTTACAAGTCGACTCTTTAACCACTAAGCATGCAATTAGCTTAAAAGCATTAGATGCCCAATTTGTCAACTTCTGTGGGAGTTTCTGAAGTCATTTTCATGGTGTATTGTGTAAGTTATGCAGAGCCATATTGGAGCTTTGCTAACACTAAATAAAATATGCAGTGCAAATTCATACAATTTGCAAAAGTTGACCACAATTTTAGCTGACAATATTCCAAGAACAAATTGTTTCAAGTAAAAACTGGACGCTGTTTTTGGCTCTTTGAGATAATTTGTGCAACACCTTTAAGCAGAACAGTTCTCCCTGTTATATCCTTAACCTAAATCTTTAAGCTATTAATCACACTGAGAGTCACCTTGGTTGGTATTTTCTACATATTACTTTTGTGGGAGACAACTGAATTGAATCTAATCATACTTTTTCAGGGATACCTTATATAAAAGAGATTGAAAAAAATCATTATGTGATTCACCTCCAGGAATATTGCTACCATTTAAAATAATAAACTGAAAGAGCTCTTTAGAGGAGAACTTGAAAATCAGGAAGGCAAGTTTTAAGCAGCTGATACCTGAGGGAGTTTATAGCATGGACTCTATGAAGAGGGACATTGAAACAAAGTATAGACCATTAGGCAGCATATGCCATACACTACTCCCAATGGCTAAACTCACACATAAATCCATACCTTCAAGTGGAAAGACTCCTTTATAAGAAATTCAAGACCATCTATTCTCTATCCTAATCTATGTTTTTAGTCCTATCTTCTGCCACCTCTTCTCAAGTACTATCCTTTACAGTAACAATATTTCTATACATTTCTATCTCTTCTCCCAAGTTCCAACATATAATGTACCTTTGACTACAGCAAGTGTCTTCCAAAATAACTCCCTATTAAAATCCTACCTGTTTCTCAATGGTTTCCACGCAGAGTTATCCCCAACAACTCTGCTCAAAAGTAAACCCTCACCTCTCCTTTTCCAATAGCATTTTGAAAATTTCCTAAAATGCTCATTTAGTTTCTGTACATGCTCATCACCTTTACGATATTGTTAAAATCTTGATGTTGGCAAGTATATCTTAATTTCTTTTTATTCCTGAAAGTAACATGTATAGAACTTATTAAATAGTGTTGACTAGTTTATAAGTGAACAACTTGATTCAAAACACAACATAGTTTTACTAAGAACCTGCTAGATTCTGGAAGAGATTTTAGCATCTGCTCAAGGCACAGCCAAATCATCTATTAGCTGAGGTTGTTGGTACCCACCTAAACTTCAGTTAGACCTAATTTTTCTCAGCAGTAGCATTAATGATATTTATGATTGGAAAGTCACCATCATCTGAGCCCATTCTGTACACGGCAAGATGTGTGGCATCCAGGGGCCCCTGTCTACTAAATTCCAATAACGATGCCCAGGCACTATGAGAGACAAAAATTGACCCCACGCATCTCTAGATACCTCCTAAGGGGAAACATAGTAGAAGGCTATTAAGTCCTTTACCACATTTTCTTTTTGAGAGTGAGTGTGCAATGTGTGCATGATGGAGACTGTGTCTAGCGAAGGAAGTGGGGAGAAGAGGAAGGGAGGAATAGGAAAGAGAAATAAAATTCTGAATGTCATAGAAATAAAGCAATGGTAGCAATTACTCGGACTGCCACCAATACACAACGGGCTGCAAGACAGGTTCTCATCTTACCTAAAGAATCTATCCCTTATTCTCCAGTTTAAGGCAGTGGTAGCTCTTAGTTGTCTCTTTCCACTTCACAAAAGCAGAGATAGTTCAAAGGAGGCAGGAGTAGGACACACAAAGAGACACTTCCCACCCCCAACACACACAAAGCATCAGGAATAATATGAAAGACTTCTGTTGCGTTGGTCGTAAAAACTCAATAGTTTCTGTGATGTGATTCATCAGAACAACTAAAAGATGTCAACCTTCGCAGAGCTAACAGCAATGGCATAGAAAACTTTAATAAAGGATGACAGGGGGTGACAGCATGAAGAGATTAAATAAGGACTATACAGATGATTTCCTAATTTCTGCACAGAGCTTCACCCTAGTTTAAAAGGTTTCATTGGGTGAAAGACATTTTGTTCTCCAGGTAATAAAAGAAAGTCACTATCATTTCAAGAAGTATAGTTTTCCCTTCTCTCTTCCCTGCCTCTCCACTTCCCTTCCCCACCTTTCTTTTTTTTTCACCCCCAGAGTTTTACTGGGTCCTTGCTCTATTTATCCAGATGTATTTGGCTCAGTCAAGCCATTTTATGCCTTTTTATTACTTTTGCATGGCATAAAAATAAATAAAGCAAGGAGAAATAGCCCCATCCTGCTTAAAAGCCCTCATTACTTCTGTT
The DNA here is from genome assembly GCF_000442215.2 of Lipotes vexillifer. Classification (NCBI taxonomy): domain Eukaryota; kingdom Metazoa; phylum Chordata; class Mammalia; order Artiodactyla; family Lipotidae; genus Lipotes; species Lipotes vexillifer. The sequence goes on along the minus strand of NW_006784004.1, from coordinate 1,664,993 downwards.
TTCAAAGCCTTAACAAATCATCAAGCAATGAGCTAGGACTGAAGGTGAATTCTGTGTGCTGAGGTAAGGGACAAAAAGGGCAGGATATTAAAACATAACCACAGATAACAGTCAGAGCCTGCCTACATTTGCTCAGAAGAGAAGATGCTCCTCAAAGGAAGCCTTAACAGAAGCCATCATTAGGTCAGCATAGCCCTGCTAATGGAAAAGGTACCACTTACAGTAAAGGGCGGGGGCAAAAAAACTCAGAAAACACGGTACAGATCAGCACTGTATAGGGAAAGCAATCACATTCTTCATCAGTAAATAAACTGCCAGGAAAGGCTATACTGAAAAGAACAGTTCTGAGTATAGACTTCATTCAATGAAATCTCATTAAAATTATTATTGAATATTATAAAAACTGTCCCAATGTGATCTAGACTTATAATCTCAACTATGAGTCTTTCCATGAATTCTGCCTCACCATTGCTCCCATATAACTATCACAGTTAACGGCACTCTCTCATGTGGTTCCCTAAAGCTGCCCACACGTTCGGAAAAAGTCACTTTATAAATAAACTCTTCTTGAGTTATCTGAATTTGAGTGTTCCATCTGTTTCCTGCTGGGACCCTGCTGGATAACTTTCTAATACTGGGCTGTCCAATATGATAGCTACTGGTCATATGTGGCTATTCAAATTTAAATGTAAATTAATTAAAATTAAATAGCATTAAAAATTCAATTCCTCAGTTTCTTAATTTAAAGTGAGCAATAGCCACGTGTGTCTAGTGGCTACTGTACTGTACAGCACAGATACAGAATACTTATCTCAGAAAGATGGATTAAACAGCACTAAAACATATCTTTGTTTATTCAAATGTATAATGAGTTCCTACTTTTACATAAGTCACCTTTTATTTGAGAATAAAATAATGAGCAAGAAACAAACAAAATCCCAACCCTCAAGATGTTTAGTAAAGAAAATCGAGATCTAATTCTGTCCCTTTTTTGTTCTGGAAATCTTCACTCTATTCCCATTGCTAATGGAATTAAGAACAAACTCTTGATCATAGTGTTCAAGGCCCCACAGGATCTACCCCCATATTTACTCATCAAACATTAATGAGATACCTTAATGGATCTTTTATTTTTTAGGCTATACAATCACAACTTGGGAACTCACAACAGGTGAGTGACAGACAGATCTTTATTTCAAACACATCAGTCTGGCTGGAGTCTGCACAATGTATTTGAGGAGATTAAGAACAGAGACATGCCAAAGAGTTAGACAGTTCCAGCAACAGCCCACAGGAGAGATGAAAAGTGTGAAAATTCATGCAATGGCAGTCATGAAACCAAGCAGGACCCTGCGGGGCTCCTGGGCACAGAATCCTTTTTGTGTCCCCTGTTTCTTGTTTGTAGGGAATAGATTCCAGCCTCCATGAGCTTCCCTGATTTCCCAAGGGCAGATTCAAACAGTTGCTAATCAGGGAAGGGATGTGATGCGGAGACAAGGGAGGAACAGTCAAGTAACAATAGTGCAGCCTTGGGGCAGGGCCCTGGTTCCCTCTCAAGGGATACATGTAATATCTTTCAGCTCTTCTGCAGAGCTAAAACCCCTACCAAAGGGAAGATGTTCCACAGAGAAGGTCACAGTTTGATAACCTAGAGAAACTTATCAGGAGACCACCTGAGGCCAGATTAAAGGAACCAGAGAAGCTCCTTAGGAGACCATGTGAGGCCAGATTAAAGGAGTGCAGGCCCTGCACACACCCTGATCCTTAGCAGCAACTCTGCCCTTGGACCACTGCTATAAACCTCCTCACCAAATCCCTCCAGGTTGGGGCACACGGTTTTGAGAGCACGCGCCCACTGTGGCCCCCTTTGCCTGGCCAAGCAATAAAGCTATTCTTTTCTACTCCACCCAAAACTCTGTCTCCAAGATTAGATTCAGCACTGGTGCACAGAGGCTGAGTTTTCAGCATCAGTCAGGATGAAGATGATAGACTTAAGGACTCTGAATGAGTAATCTGGGTAGGATGACACTGACAGATGCTGGCAGACGAAGAAGAGAGAACAATCTCTCTCACTAGACTTTACAGTCCTTGATGGAGAGAAACTTTGCACGTGTAATTTATCCCTCATAGCGTCCAGCACAGTGCTTTGCACATAGTAGGAGATCAGAAGTTATTTGTTGAATAAATAGAGGAAAGAAAGATTGGATAATCTTTGGCAAATCTTTGGCAAATCTCATAACATTTCTAAGACCTTATTTTTCACACCCATAAAATGAAGATTTGCCCCAAACTGTTCCCATATTTCTAACTCATATTCTATGAAAGGGCTATGTTCTCTTTTAAAAATGATAGAATAATCTGTTACTTTTACTGTACAATATCTTGCATAAACAGCTGTTAAAAATGTGTTGGAAACATTCATGCATAATATAAATCTGCGTTGGTACAAATAAAAGAAGACTTTTGAACTAGGAAGGCCATGATGCTGACCTTACATAAACTAGGAAGTCTCAAATACTAAGGCATGAGGTTTAAAGCAAATGAAAATTTATCTAATTCACAGTCAAAACAAAATGTTATCAGGGCAGAGAGGAGCTCTGTATGGAGCTTAAAAAGCAAGAAAAAAATGTTTTTGTTGTTATTTTGTTATGTTTTCTTATTGTTTTTGTTTTTTAAATGTGTGCCATTTTATTCAACCTTTTAAAATGACACAGTTCCCTTTAAATGGGAAATCTTTATTTCATGGTAAATATGAATTATGATGCCCTTAAATTAGTTCCTCTCTACAGAAATAGCTTTAAAAATATTTTATGTTTAACACACAGCAGAGGCACAGATTCTAGTTCACATTTTTCGGACATGAAAGACATACAATTAGATGAACATAAATGAAAAATGAATTATCTTCTAGACTGCCACTGTACTGAGTGGCATGTCAGGAAAACTTCTTAACATGGTATCTTAAAAAATCTTTCTGAATCAAGGTTTGTGCTATGAAATTAAAACAAACAAAAAATTAACTCTGAGATTTGAAATAAGGTTTTTAAAAATCACTTTATAGAATAGAATGACTTAGCTAACAAGGGAAATAGGTTGAAGATTTCAAGTGTCTTGAACTTTCATATCTTTGGGGAAAGTACAATGCCAAGTAGCTGCCTGCTGGGGTGGAAGTGGAATTCAGTGAGTGGGAACCAACTTTGTCCAATGTCTGCCACAGCTAAGCATTTTACATGTATCTCTTCAAATGCCACTCGCCATAACTCTTCACACATCTGCGCATGAAGACACTGAAGCTCAGTAAATTTAAATACTTACCCCAGGAGGAAACATAGTAAGTGGTAGGATCAAACTGAACTGAGTCTAATCTCATACTTTATCTACCATACTTGAATGAGCAGTAACTTAAACCCAAATTAATGTTTTATATAAATTTCTATCTTAAAAATAATGGGCAGAGTAGCATAGAAGTTTGTGGAGTCAGTTAAAATTGTTTGAATCTGTGGCTTGATGGCTTTGTGTCCTTGGACAATTAATTTCTCAAAGTTTTAGTTTCCTTACCAATAAAATGAAGATAATATAGCAATTATATCATAGGGTTACTGTAAGGAATAAAGAGATGAAGGATGTACAAGTCACAGCAAACAGTAAGGGCTCAAGACATGTCAGCAGTTATTACTGTACTTATCAAGAATGGCACCATTGTTACTAACACTTACATTTCCTCAACTACACCAGCCAGCTGATTTCCCTATGCTTTTCAGAACACTAAACCTTTATCTTGGAATGCCCTAATCAGTTCTCTTTCAACAGGAAATTTCTTAATTCATAACTCAAATTCAGTCCAAGCACCTCATTTTTTCTGACTCTCCTCAATCTAAACTGCACAATAAAAAAAATAAGACATAAAAATAAAAACCCCTCTCATCTCTTTTTCCACTAATTTCTCCACATATTTTAATTATAGTACCTGTGAAACTTCTTGTCATCTTTTATTTACACTCTGACTCATCTTTTAAATTGCCAAGTCTGTAATCTTAGTATCTACTCAGTGTTTGGCACTCAGTTAATGGCTGTGGATGAAATACATAGATGGAAAAATGGTTAACCACATTTTTATTATAGTAAATAATAATCAAATAGTTTTATTAATAAAAAATTATTATCTTTTTTAAGTAATTAACAGAATTTAATTTAATTAGAATTAGAATTAACCTTAACTAAGTTGAACCCCCTCTCTTGTCCTTATTCTTCGCATCTGTAAAAGAAGCCCATGAGACTAAATGATCTCCAGACTCCCTCCCAGCTCTTGGAACAAGAGGTGCTAGAGTTCTCTGTTGATATATAGTCTAGTGAGTGTCTAGTCAAGCACTGAGAACATGACACTGCAGCCTGGTGCATGTGTTCTCAGACCAGAGATGCCTATGCCAGATCCCATGATTTCAAAAGATATACCCCAAGCATGACAGAAACATCTGTGGGTTTGCACTGCAATAACATTCAAATTGTTTTACTGGTGATGTTCCTCACCTCCTTTGAATCTCAGAGATGGATATAAACCATGGCCTTCTCCTTTAACGATGTTGCCATGGAAAATCAGTCATACATATGTGCAAGCGCAGAGGCAAAGATCCACTCCAGTGACCAACATGTAACCTTGAAAGTGACTGGAAGTGAAAGTGACTGGAAAAGTCAGGAGTAACCTGATACTTATTTTTTTTGAAAATCACTGGCCCTTTCACTCACTGTTCTCACTTCAAGCTGTTTTGTGATAACTTGTCTCAATGCCCGCCTCCCATTTTTCCTCTCTTGCTGCTAGCATTTATTGTCCTCCACTCAAGCCCAGCAAACTCTGGAACTGACACTGTTCTTAATAAAAACAAATTGAAAAGATAGAGTTTATTAATTTCAGTGATTCAGCATTAACCTATATTTGCTGTGACCCCTGCTCTAATGGGTTTCAGATCTTGCCAGCTCCTAGGTCAGTGACTATTCCTATAAATCACACTACGGTTACTATTAAACCAAAGGAGTATGTTCAAAATTGAAGGTTTTACTTAGGTTCAGAGTAGAATCCAAGGATATTGTATACATTAAAGGTACATAAATGCATGTCTCAGGTTCATGCAGTGAAAATACAAAATACATATAATCAAGGTATTTAACCATATTTCCATCTTTTATGTTAAATTTTTTGTCATTTCTTTTATAAAGTGATGGCTTGGTTATATAATGGTAACATAACAATTTTAATTGACATAGCAAAATAACAGAAAACCTTCTGTCAGTCTCACAGGTTGTGTGTGTATGTGCATGTGTTTTGTTTCTAACTGTTTAAATAAATATAAAGCTTTGCGAATTAATGGTTTAAAACAATGAAATAAGAAATCTGCCTAATCTCACAATCAAAATTGACTAAGTCAGTTAGTGGTGCTGCTGATGTATAAACAGACTGAAAGAATTTCTGTGCTTTTGAAACTGAACCTATTTTCTCAGCTTGTTCAGGACTTTTTATCAATTGCATTACATTTAAATCAATTGCATTGATTTAAAAATAGCATTTGTGTTAAACTACTTTTAAAAGTTGGTATAATAGTGAAATCAGATAGATATTCTTCAAATCTTAGTTCCAAGACTTATTAACAAGGTGACCAAATACCAGCTATGTAAGCTAAGCTTCAGTTTCCTCATCTATAGAGTAAGGATGACAATACTTGCTTTAGGGGTTGTTGTGAGAATTAAATGAGATAATGTACATAAAACATGTAGGGCCATAACTGCCTTATAACTGACATTTAATAAATTATATGTATTATTAGCAATAAAAATAATTGTCTATTAGATCACTGAGGGTAAAGAGCTATTAATAAAATAAACTATTTTATTCACTGCTATATTTCCAGTGCTTGGCCATAATAGATGCTTAGTGTTTATTGATTTGAATGAATAAAAAAATGATTGAACTGATGAATGAATTAGCATATGAAACATGATAGAGATCTATCTGAAAAAGATTTGCCTATTTTCACCTAAAAGACTGTAGATCTTGTTACACAGGACATGGACCCCTTGAAAATAGTATAATCTTCAGGACAGTCAATGTAGACAAAATATAGATATCTAGGCCAAAGTTCACAAATCCTCTAATTTCAGTTAATGGTTAGACTGTGTATTATGTCTTTACTGACATTTCAATTTCCAAAATCCCTTTATTGAGTCACCGTCAGAGGTTGCTAGCATATTTCAGAAGGAGATATGGCTCATTCTAGACATCCTTTTGATTTTGTGATGCCTGACCCAACACCAGCTTCATGACAGTGCCTATCCATGAAGAAAACAACTGTGATGTTAAGTAAGAGTGGCTGTAAGAAAGTGGAAGAATGCAATATTTTGTGTTGTCAATTATACCTTGAGTTCTTATGGCAAAAGCTTTTTTTTTTTTTTTTTTTTTTTTTTTGCACTACGCAGGCCTCTCTCTGTTGTGGCCTCTCCCATTGCGGAGCACAGGCTCCGGATGTGCAGGCTCAGCGGCCATGACTCACAGGCCCAGTCACTCCGCGGCATGTGGGATCCTCCCGGACCGGGGCACGAACCTGTGTCCCCTGCATTGGCAGGCGGACTCTCAACCACTGCGCCACCAGGGAAGCCCGCAAAAGCTTTTTTTATGATATTCAAAACCACTACCAGAGTCTAATATGCAATGATACAGCATTATACACACAGACAAAATAAATTATTTTCTTTTTTTTTTTTTTTTTTTTTTTTTGCGGTATGCGGGCCTCTCACTGTTGCAGCCTCTCCCAGCACAGGCTCCGGACGCGTAGGCCCAGTGGCCATGGTTCACGGACCCAGCCGCTCCGCGGCATGTGGGATCTTCCTGGACCGGGGCACGAACCCACATCCCCTGCATCAGCAGGCGGACTCTCAACCACTGTGCCACCAGGGAAGCCCCCTATTTTCCATCTTTTAAACAGAACCACTGTTCTCTAGTAATTTTTCTGTCTCTACAATGCTTTGGGAGGTAGAGTATTAGAACAATATTGACCTCATTAAAATTTTATCGTCTGTCATTCCTACAGTTTCTTAAGTCTAACTCTCACTCCTTTTGTTTCCTAAGCCAGGTTTTCATATTTTAATTATACTCAATATGTCAAACTTCAGCCAACAGTGAGCTTTACAGAGTTTGAGTTACAGTCTAATTTTTTCTATTGCCCATACATATGAAATCTAGACCACATAGATTTCCACCATTTTGATTACTGTTTTCACTTTCACCATCAATTGTAATCTGTGTCTTTCAGACATGTTTATTTTTAACACTATAAAATAAGAGTACAATGGATTTATTTTTTATTGATTAAAGTAAACGCTTTCTATCATTGCTGTCTTCAATTAGCACTTTCAAGGCTCATAATTCAAAGAGTTTCAGATTCTGCAGCATGGAGGAAAGTTAAAGAAAGGTTCCACTTTGAAGAAACTTAGCCTATAAAATTCTTTTTAAAATTAATTTTAGCAGGTAATAATTTTCTTCACAATTAAAATTTCCTTATAAATAAAAGATAACAGGCATATTCTTTTACATCAAGTCTGCTTAGCCTACTGAAAAGATATTTTTTATGAAATTTGATTTGTGCACATATCTTTAACAGAAAAAAGTCTCATAAACAAGATCTAATTTATGTGCAGTCAGAATAACTACTGATCCTTGTGGTGTAATTTGAAAGGCACCAATGGCGACTGCTTGAAAATATTCTATCCCTCCCATGCACCCACTCCCAGACCCTACCCGGTATATGAAATTTTCCATTCCTCTCTATTACATTTAAAATATACATACGGCATTTCACACTGAGGTACCAGACCAAGATAATGATTTTCAAAAGAAATAATTAACCTCACATATATAACGAAGGTATAAAGGTCAAAATGTGTGGAGACTGAGGAAGATTTTTAGGAGAGGATTTATATGGACAAAGCTAATCTGAGATTCCCATCCTCCCCCTACATCCTCATTCACACAAGTCTAAAAGAGACCATTTGGAAAGTGTAATATGAGTCCCTGGCAGCTGAGATTCAGTGGGCAAATGTCAACTCTCTCCTGAGAGATCTACCTGCTAAGAGGTGGTTGGCTAGTTGCTGATGAAGAGACAGAAGAGGTGACTGAATTCTAATGTGTGAACATTTTCTGTGGTCCAGATGTGAACCTCTTGCCAAAGAAAGCTGGTCTGGGGTCAACTTGGTTTTTGTTCAAGATCATTTAAATAAAGCTAAGTTATATCAATGACAGGATCTAAGAATAAAGAGGCAGCTGCAGGAGAAGTATCACTCACAACAAGTGAATTGCAGGTGAAATGGGGACCTTCAAGAACTTGTGAAATCACTGGTGCCAGATTTTTTTCCATTTGCCCCTCCAGATCCACTCACTACCATTTTGCATCACACTCTAAGCCCAGATTTTATAAAGATGTTCCCTTGTTCCCTGCCTTCAGGTGGGTTTGGTCAGTAGGAGGCACAGGAAGATAAGAGGAGAGTAAGGTTGGGGTATTTATTTTCTGGTTGCTAATTCTGCGGGGTTGCTATAAGCTGACTGCGTTTGTCTCCTGAAGACACAGCTTCTGTCAGGCAGCCTTCTTCATACACAAGCTGGGGAAGACTCCTTCACAGCCCTATCTGGAATGAGTTTTTCTCTCTGTTTCTCTGCCTTCTCACTCCTCCATGGTAGAAGGTAAATTCTCAGGGAAGTGCTGAACAGCCTTAGTTTAGAGAAAAAGGAATAGGATGCCCTTTTATGACCAAGCCCAGTCCCTTGTCGAGTTTTGTTATAGTTCTAGTTTTCCTGGAAGGGAGGAGGGGCAAGTGACAGGCCACAGCAAAAGCACAAAAGTAGGCAGGCACTAGTGGCAAAAGATATTCTCATTCTCAATCTAATCAGCAACATTTAAAATGAAATGAAATATCATTTGGCCAATGGCATGTGTAATAGATACTTGTGCTACCACGTCTTCTCAAATATGCAGATTTAGTGAGTGATTCCTCTGCAGACTACCAAGGCACAGAGATTTCAAGGTCCTTCAGTAAGCTTTAATTAATGTTACCAAACAGAACCTAGAAGACGCCCGCATATCTGAGAGGCAAAACTAGATACTGTATATGCTAAAGGGAAGCTATAAAATAGCGGTTACTGCCGCTATTTTACCATCTCTTCTGGAGATTTATACATCACTCTTCATCTTAAGTTCACAAGGCAAAACTAGGTAACACCTTGGCTTCATTATTATTTAGCCCTGAACAAAACTCAGTAAATTTAACTTAATAAATGATATCATCTATTTCGGTTCAGGGGATGTTCAGAGTCTTAAATGTTAGGTGTTTATTTATTTAATGACCACTGCTCTCTTCCCCAAGAGTCAACTTTCATCCTCACTGAGACTGTGCAAACTGGCCTACCCAGTAGTAGAGACGGACATCTGGGGAGTCGTAAACCAGGCCTCTCTGAGCTGGGTGATTTGGACGCAGCGTTATATATCAGTTCCAGACGTCAGGGAAGACTGATATAGCAGTGCAAATCTCCCGATGAAGCACAGCTGAGTCGCAGGAGATTGCTGTGATGATAATCGCCAGAACAAACCATAAATTCTGGATGCAGAATTAGGAATGGCCTGTAAACAGCAAATAATGGGTGTCTAAATTGAAAATGAAGCTATCTGTTGCCTGTAATATTTCTTGCAGTGTGGCTTAGGGAGCCAGTAATGTTCGAGACAGGCATGATGTTTCTCAATGTCTCCCATTAGAAAGCCAAGCATATTAACTCCTCCTTCCATCAACCTCAGGAAACGGAACTAAATGAACTAGCTAGAAACCATGGGGCATAAAATACAGATTTAACACTATGCGGCAAGAACATTACAGGTTAACAAAAAATACAGAGAAGCACAAGTATTGCATTTAAAAAACCACCGTAGCAAGCACTTAAGGAAAGAGCTTAAATAATTTACCTGGGTCACTCTCTCACACACACTTATATATTAAAAAAATGAATAAAACTTGACTTTCCTGCACCTAACTGTAAGGAGAGGTCAGTCAATTTAGTGTGAGTCTTGATTACACAACAATTTTAAAGATATGGAAGTATGTGGATCGAGGATAACTACAGATACATACTGTTGAAACTGGGCTATGACTTGAAGGATATTTTTGCCACTTTATTAAATAGGTAAGAATCATGTAATAAGCACATTTTTAGTTCAGTGGGATAATCTATAAATAATATGTTACTTGTTACAAGTATGTGAAAAAAATTTCTTCCACCATTTTATAAATAAAACACCATTTTTGCTCTATTTAAATGCTTTGTTCTTATGACAACAAATTAAAGCCAAGATTTATAGGTTAGTGGCTTCTAAATTCATGAAAATTTACTATTACTCCTGCTCAATCAATATAAGTATACAATCCATTTAACCAAGACTTTAAGTTTTTTATACTGAACTTATGGAAGAATAAAAATTCTTGTGGATTCTTGGTACTGGAATGAAATAGAATGTTTTCTGTATTGATCTAAGCTAATAAGATGCATGAAGCAGTTCACCACGAATGTGGGGTGGGGGTAGGCTGGTGCTGTTCAAGATATCTGACAAGCAGCAGTGCATGAGCACAGGCTCTTCAGCATGGGCAGGGGCCACTCAGGGACCTGGAGAGGCAGGCGGGGGGCTGTTGCTTATTGGTATGAAAGTATCTACGTATTTAAATCATCCATCCTCTGTAGGGGCAAGATGCTGAAGTTAGCTTGGCAGCATTTGCTGCTGGAGAGGTGAAGGAGAAAAATTTAAATTGATACACAGCAATCACAAGGCATACCGAGGACTCTTTATAAGCATTGTGCCTCAATTAGGAGGTGTCTCTACCCAAAAGAATGTTCCCTACTCCCACCTCCAACACTCTACAGGCCAGAAATATTCAAGTTAAAGAGAAAGAGAGCTAAGAGACAAAAATACTACTTCTGAATTAACAAGTAAAGCCACAACCAATATTTTGCAGAGTACATGGAAGAGAACCAAAGGCTAAATAATACCAATAATGTAACAGTGATAATGACAAATATTAATAGTTTGTAATGTACCAACCACTGGACCTACAGACGTTATTTTATTGAATCCTCTCAACGGCCCTACTAATTACGGTCTGCTTTTGGCATAAGCAAACTGAGGTTGAGAGGAGCAAACTGTTCCTTGTGAACACAGAGCTACAATGTGATAGACTCCGACTTAGGACACAGGTGTGTCTGACTCCTGAGGTTTTAATTGCTATGTTACTTTTCTCCCATATTGCTAAACACTTGTTTCTAGAAATGTACCTTAAGTTATTAGATTAGCAAATATTAACTGAAAAGAACCCACGTACAAAAGAGCAATACCCCAGCAAAGAATATGTTTGACAAGAGCAGTATGAGGCACAAAAGAGGGCCATCGGGCAACGGAAGAAGGACACAATTTCATACAGAACATAAATTAATTCCTTTGCATCCTTGCAGCGGAGGGATATGAGCTGAATATCAAAGAACCACTGGAAAATTTCCATATTTTGTAATATACCATAGTTACTGTACAATTAAATATATGTTATCCTCACCTTAAGTTATAAGATTGGTCATCCTAATCAAGTAATTTTATCATCTTAATAAAATTGGAACCAAAGAACGTCTTCATGTCCAAAGCTCCTGACCCTTCCACCCGAACTTGGATCTCTTCACCACCAGCCATGAAGGGCCACGCACTGGAAATGCAGACTCCACCCCGGCTCCTCCTACGCTTGCCAATAGCTCATCAAGGCCTTTTATTAATACTGCTGGAATCCACTCATTCTTTTTTTTTTTTTTTCGGTACGTGGGCCTCTCACCGTTGCGGCCCCTCCCGCTGCGGAGCACAGGCTCCGGACGCGCAGGCTCAGCAGCCGTGGCTCATGGGCCCAGCCGCTCCGCGGCATGTGGGATCCTCCCGGACCGGGGCACGAACCCGTGTCCCCTGCATCGGCAGGCAGACTCTCAACCCCTGTGCCACCAGGGAAGCCCATCCACTCATTCTTAACCACCACCACTACCATAATCCTTTATTGCTTGTACTACTGTTACCATTCTCTAACTGGTCTACCTGTAACTTTCACCCTCCCAGCCTCTGAGCCAATGCATTCTCCAATCCGCAGTCAGTGTGATTCTGAAATAAATAAATAATTAGAAATTCCCTTTGTGTCACATCCCCCACTTTAAAGCCCATCACTGGTTTCCCTTTAAAAGTTTTCTAACAGGGACCCAAATCCTTACACTCTAAAGGTCCTAAAGTCTTATATCCTAAGGCCGTGATTTGGCTTCTGCCTAACCATCTCTCCAGCTCTGTCTCAGGCCACCTCTTTACTATTTATGTGCCAACCATTACGGCTTTCCAGATTCTTAAACATGTCATTCCCTCCCTCTCCACAGGGCTCTGTTCATGCTGTTTTCTCAACTCAGGATTCTCTTCCCACACTCACCTCCTGTATTCAGATCGTGGGTATTTCCTGCTCATCCTTGAGATCTCAGTTCCAATGCTGCTTCTGCCAGAAAGCCTTCCCAGACTCACAACAATTAGAGATGCTTATTGCAGCTTGTGATTATAAATTCTTTTTTTGTCATTAATTGAGTAATGTCCATCTCCCCCAATTAATAGACTCGAAATACTAGGAGGGCAAAGGACTGAGTCACTTTTGTTTACCTCTCTCCCCAGCACTTAGTATATGCCTGACACTTATAATCTGCAATAATTATTACTGAATAAGTGAATGAATTAATTGCTCATATTTATAAGGATGTTAGATATTTTTATAAGAATATTGGGGCTGAATGGCCCTTATTACAATTAATATTTTCTTATCTGAGCAAGCAGTACTCTGTGGAAAATACTATCTTACCAATGTTTATTCCTATATGGGTGGACTACATTTTTCATTCATCCGCTAAATTATCTGGTACATTTTTAACTTGTACAACTGCCAAATATGTAAGATTTCACTGGGAAAATGGCACATCATATGAAAGAATAACAATACTTCTAAAGGACTATTTTGTAAAATAATTTTAAAAGACTGATAACGCTACACGAACAAATTATAAATTATGATGAGACATTTGCCTCTTTATTTCACCAGTTGCCTATATAGCTTTGATATGCCAAATGTTGACTTAAAATATCTTATATTCTAAATATATACATATTTTTTAATTTTACTTTATACATACTATATTATGTATTACATATCTTAATATATATATAACCTCCTTTAACATTTAGCTTGTAATTATCTTTTCTGAAAATGTGTACTTTATATTTGTTCTGGTCTTGAGGTTAAAAAAGGCACTTGAAATCAACTATCATTTATAGGAACCAGTATTGTCATGATGTCTATTAATATTCTCCACATTTCATTATTTTAAACTTGTGAGTCAGTATCATTAATTCATATGAAGCAAAATTTTAAGTTTTAAGTGTTCCAGAGCACTGTTTCTCAAACTTCAGTGTCCATGAGAATCACCTGTGCATCTTGTTAAAGTGTAGCTTGTTTCTTTAGGTCTATCTTCCTGCAGACTGAAATTTTGCATTACTAACAATCTCCCAGGTGATACTGATACATCAAGTCCATGAACCATACTTGGAGTAGCAAGGATACAGAATAAATCAAATACTCATAACTAAATCCCACACTGCTGATATATCCGACATTCTCTGTTCTTTTTCTTTTTGCTTTGAATTCCAGCACACAAACACATACAATCCCTTAATGTTATCAATGTCAAAAATCAAAAGTCAATTACCACTTGGCAACCTATCCCACCTATCTGTTTTTGAAATATCAAAATCTAACCTGAAATAGCTATAGTATTAGGCAAAATCATGGAAGATGTTATGAGAAGTAATTATAGCAGTCTAAAACAAACTTCTAAAGATTGCTCGGCCACCCACATATGAGCATGAGTTTGCGTAAAAGCTGTCCTATTTAGGAAATTATCTTTTCTACAGGTTCACAAGTGTGTTGAAGGGTTTTGTAACTATTGTTTTTCATTAATCAACAGAATATGGAAAACAAAAGAATCTTACTAAATATGTACAGAAATCGCTTCATTTGTAAATGGAAAATTGAGTCAAACTAAAGTCCAGGACCAGATGGTTTCACTGAGGAATTCTACTAAACATACAAAGAAGAATTTATGCCAATCCTTCTCAAACTATTCCAAAATACTGAAGAGGAGGAAACTCTCCTAAATTCATTCTATGAAGCCACCATCACCCTGACACCAAACTCAGACAAAGACATTATTAAAAAAAAAAAAGAAAGAAAGAAAGAAAACTGCAGGCCAATATATTTGATGAATACAGATGCAAAATTCCTCAACAAAATATTAGCAAACCCAACCCAACAACACACACAAAGGATCATACACCATGACCAGGTTGTATTCATCCTAGGGTTGCAAGGATGGTGCAACATACACACATCAGTAAATGTGATACACTACATTAACAAAAGGAAAGACAAAAACCACATGATCATGTCAATAGATGCAGAAAAGGCAGCAAACAAAATTAAAAATTCATTCACGATAAAGACACTCCCAATGCAATAGAAATAAAAGCAAAAATAAACAAATGTGACCTAATAAAACTTAAAAGCTTTTGCACAGCAAAGGAAATCATAAACAAAATGAAAACACAACCTATGAACTGGGAAAAATATTTGTAAACAATGTGAGTGACAAAGGCTTAATTTCCAAAATATATAAACAGTGCATACCACTCAATAACAAAAAAAACAAACAACCTAATCAAAAAATGGGCAGAACACCTAAATAGACATTCTCCAAAGAAGACATACAGATGGCCAATGGGCACATAAAAAGATGCTCAACATGCCAATTATTAGAGAAATGAAAATTAAAACTACAATGAGCTATCACCTCACACTGATCAGAATGGCCATCATTAAAAAGTCCACAAACAATAAATGCTGGAGAGGGTGTGGAGAAACGGGAACCCTCCTACACTACTGGTGGGAATGTAAATTGGTGTAGCCACTATGGAAAACAGTATTGAGGAAAAAACTAAAAACAGAGCTACCATCTGACCCAGCAATCACACTCCATGGTGTATATCCAAAGAAAACCATAATTCAAAAAGATATATGCACCCCAATGTTCATAGCAGCACTATTTACAATAACCAAGAAATGGAAGCAACATAAATGTCCATCGACAGATGAATGGATAAAAAGAGGTGGTATATATATATGTATATATTATATATATATATGTATATATATACACACATATATATGTACAGTGAATACTACTACAAATGAAATAATGCCACTTGCAGCAACAAGTATGGACCTAGAGATTATCATACTAAGTGAAGTAAGTCAGACAGAGGAAGACAAATATCATATTATATCACTTATATGTGGAACCTAAAATATAATACAAACTCATTTATAAAACAGAAACAGACTCACAGAGATAGAAAACAAACTTATGGTTATCAAAGGGGAATGGTGTGGGGATAAATAGGAGCTTGGGATTAGAAGATACAAACTACTATATACAAAATAGAAAAACAAGGTCCTACTGTATAGCACAGGGAAATATATTCGATATCTTGTAATAATCTATAATGAAAAAAGTATGAAAAAGCACACCACAAACTACCACAACATACTAAATCAACTATACAGTAAGTCCCCTACATACAATCCTCAAGTTGCGAACTTTCAAAGACGCGAACACGTCCAATCACGTAAGTTAGTTCACGTGTCTGGCGTACATTGTCATATGCGTGCATCCTCTACAAGTGGTTGTGCTTTTGCATACTTTACCATACAGTACTAAATACAGTACAGTAGTACAGTGTCTTTATTTCAAGCCCAGGATGTCCACAGGCAAGTGTAAAAGCAGCAGTGATTTAGCTGGTACTGCTAAGAAGTGCCAACTGTTGTCGTGTACTACTGTACTTTTCTAGGCACTCTACTGTAAGATTAAAAATGTTTTCTTTATTTTTTGTGTTTGTTTTTTATGTATTATTTGTGAAAAGTATTATAAACCTATTATAGTATAGTACTATAGAGCTGACTGTGTTAGTTGGGTACCTAGGCTAACTTCGTTGGACTTATCATCAAATTGGACTTATGAATGCCATCTCTGAATGGAACTCGTTTGTATGTAGGAGACCTACTCTACTTCAATTAAAAAAAAAAAAAACACCTCTCACCAAAGTGGGTACAGAGGAAGGAAATATCTAAGCATAATAAAAGCCACTTACAACAAACTCACAGCACAACACAATACTCAATGTTGAAAAGCTGACAGTCTTCCTGCTAAATGCAGGAACAAGACAGGGATGCCCACTATCACTGCTTCTATTCAGCATAGTGTTGTAAGTCCTAGCCACAGCAATCAGACAAGAAAAAGAAATAAAAGGTATCCAGAGCTTCCCTGGTGGTGCAGTGGTTGAGAGTCCGCCTGCCAAGGCAGGGGACAAGAGTTAGTGCCCCAGTCTGGGAAGACCCCATGTGCCGTGGAGTGGCTGGGCCTGTGAGCCATGGCCACTGAGCCTGCGTGTCCGGAGCCTGTGCTCTGCAACGGGAGAGGCCACAACAGTGAGAGGCCCGAGTACTGCAAAAAAAAAAAAAAAAAAAAAGGTATCCAAACTGGAAGGGAAGAGATAAAACTATCACTATCTGCAGATATCATGATACTCTATATAGAGAACCCTAAAGTCTCCACACAAAAACTATTAGAACTAATAAATGAATTCAGCAAGGTAGCAGGATATACAGAAATATACAGAAATCTGTTGCATTTCTTTATGCCAACAATGAAATATCAGAAAAGTAAAAAATAATCCTGTTTAAAATTTCATCAAAAAAAAAAAAAAAACCTGGAAATAAACTTAACCAAGGAGGTAAAAGACCTATATGCTGAAAACTATAAAACACTGATAAAGGAAACTGAAGATGGTGCAAAGAAATGGAAGGATATCCCATGCTCTTTAATGGGAAGAATTAATATTGGTAAAATGGCCATACTATCCAAAGCAATCTACAGATTTAATGCAAGCCCTAACAAAATACCTACGACATTTTTCACAGAACTAGAAAAAATTATCCTAAAGTTTTTATGGAACCACAAAAGACCCAGAACTGCCAAACAATTCTGAGGAAAGAAAACAAAGCTGGAGGTATAACCCTTCCAGACTTCAGACAATACTACAAAGCTATACTAATCAAAACAGTGTGGTACTGGCACAAAAACAGACACATAGATCAATGAAACAGAATAGAGATCTCAGAAATAAACCCATACACCTATGGCCAATTAATCTATGACAAAGGAGGCAAGAATATACATTGGAGAAAAGACAATCTCTTAAGCAAGTGGTGCTGGGAAAACTGAACAGCTACATGTAAATCGATAAAATTAGACCACTTCCTCATGCCATATACAAAAATAAACTCAACATGGTTTAAAGGCCTAAATATAAGACATGACACCATACAACTCCTGTTAGAGAACACAGGCAAAATTTTCTCTGACATAAATCATAGCAATATTTTCTTAGACCAGTCTCCCAAGGCAAAATAAATGAAAGCAAAAATAAACAAATGGGACGAAATCAAACTTAAAAGCTTCCATATAACAGTGGAGTATTACTCAGCCACAAAAAAATGAAATATTGTCATTTGCAACAATATGGATGGATCTAGAGAATATCATACTAAGTGAAGTCAGTCAGACAGAGAAAGACAAATATATCACTTACATGTGGAATCCAAAAAATAATACAAATGAATCCATGTACAAAATAGAAACAGATTCACAGACATAGAAAACAAACTTAAGGTTACCAAAGGGGAAAGGGAGTGTGGAAGGGTAAATTAGGGGTATGGGATTAACAGACAAAAACTACTGTACATAAAATGGATAGGCAACAGGGATTTACTGTGTAGCAGAGGGAGCTATAGTCTGTATCTTGTAATAACCTATAATGGAAAATAATCAGAAAAATTTTTTCACTGAAGCTCAACTTTGATTCCTACAGATAACATTTTCAGACTTGTTTTTTGTTGCTTTGTTTGCCTGTATCATATAAAATTTCTCCACCCTAATGGATAATTTTTGTCCTAATTTTTCCTATGTTTGGGGGGGAAATTTTTCTCACAATGGAAAATAACCTGGAAATATATATAAAACTGAATTACTTTTCTGTACAACTGAAGCTAACACAACATTGTAAATCAACTATACTTCAATTTTAAAAAAGAACTGAAGGGACTTCCCTGGTGGCGTAGTGGTTACGAATCCACCTGCCAGTGCAGGGGACACGGGTTCAAGCTCTGATCGGGGAAGATCGCACATGCCGCAGAGCAACTAAGCCCATGCACCACAACTACTGAGCCTGCACTCTAGAGCCCGTGAGCCACAACTACTGAAGCCCCTGCACCTAGAGCCCATGCTCCTCAACAAGAGAAGCCATCACAATGAGAAGCCCGTGCACTGCAACAAAGAGTAGCCCCTACTTGCCGCAACTAGAGAAAGCCTGTGCACATCAACATAGACCCAATGCAGCCAAAAATAAATAAATAAATTTATTTAAAAAAAAAAAAAACGAATTGGAAAAAAATTACCTGTCAAGTATCTATCATATACCAGAAACTGTGCTATTCTCTGTATATGTATCTTATGTACTTTAGTAGGCACTCTGAGGTAGAATATGATTATTTACAGTTTAAAGAAGAGGAAATAAAGTCAAATACATTTTTAAAAAATTATGACTGGAAGAGTCCATATTTTTTACAGTATATACTACATATTTTAAATGTTTACCAGTATTTTTAACATTTTTATTATAACATCCTTTGAACCTGAGCTGTTATTTACATGCCTATTAAATAGGCTCATGGTATCTGGCTCTGCTCTATTGATGTGTCAGTACAATAATATTTTTGCAACTACATAAAGAGCACTACTATTTATGCCCTGTATAGGGATCACATTCCTGACCCTTCCCCCTTACTGGAGTTATATGAAGCTTGGTTTCTCACATGAGACATTAATTACATATACAGTAATACACAAGCAAATTTGAAATTTTGAGTCACTAAAGATCAAAGTGTCCCACTCACCTTCTGTTGAGGCAACTATTAAATTGCAGGCTAGTACTTTTTTTTTTTTTTCAGGCTAGTACATTTTAATACTAAGTATTTAAGATCAAATTACCTAGCCAGATATAGATCCTGAAAAACTGGGTTAAAGCAAAATTAGGCCATGGCTTAGAAGGACACAGAGATAACAGGGTAAAAGATCCAGAAATCTAGAGAACACCCCACAAAACTCCAATTAAATGCATCAATTTTTAAGCCTTAAACAACAACTACCCCTTACGTGAATAAGTTGGGAAAATGTCATGGATCAAAATCAAGTATTATGCAAGTATAAAACATAGCAGTTTGAAAGACCAAGTAAATATTAACAATGAATGAACGAAATACACCGTAGCCATATTCCAAAGCACAAAGGCTTCTGAGGCCATAAGCCATCTGATGAAGTAAAAGTGACCTCATCAGGATAATCTATCCATCACTCTCCAATAGTATCAACACTTGAACTAGTCCACACAGGTTCTGAGCTATCTAGGTTTTTCATTATTGTAATTTTTATTATCCTCATCATTATTGTTTTCTTCTTGTATTTCCTGTAACTATTCTTTGGGTTTAGAATCTGTTGACACAATTTCAAGGAAAACAACTGGAATTAGTGTAGAGCTTGTAAATTTATTTTTTTCTTACTAAATAACAAGGGCAAGAAAGTCAACTTGTTTACGATAAAGTGCCTCAAGTGATTATGTTTTCTTTCTTTATTCTTAGTAATTATTCCCAATTCCTCAGAACCAAACAAAGTCCCGTCACAGAGGAGGCATATTTCTTGAAGCCGTAAAATAATTTAAAGATATCACCTCAATACTTGTATGGTGGCAAAATACGTTCAGCTAGGTGATGCCTGTATGGTGGTTTAATTATGATTCCCAGGATGGCTATCCTGCATTTACACCACACAAGCAGCCCCACAAAGATACAGTTCACTGCCTCAATGGATTCAGCAATAAAAAGGAACACATTTAAATACTAAAGCCATTGTGCATGAATAAATGGCAAAATAAAGGAAACCCTTTAAGTGCTTTCCAGCCATTTATCCCAGAACAATTCAATTTCCCTTTATTTTTCCTCTTAACAACATTCTTCCCTAGGTAAAACTCAGCATAGTACCATTATGACCTTGAATTTGGTATAAAGCAAGTAACATATATTGATACTACCAATAGCTGTTCATGTATGTGAGTCTTCTGTTTATACGGAGAATTTTTTTTTTTTTTTTTTTAAATGGAAAGCCAAACCAAGATTTGGGGCTTGTTCTTTCTAAAGTTTCTATGATGTCCTTGTCCTAGGTCTCAAGTTATTTATTACAGCACAGTTTGGAGAGATAGGGCAGGGTTTTCCCTGGATTATTTTCTTCAGTCTACAAATTAGGTTAAACTCAGGGAGTAAGGAAAGTAAGTTAAGCTGAAATTAACATAACAATTATTTACACATGTTAACTTTCATAATAATTTCATACTTATTACCTCATTTAGCACTCCCCTCAATCTTATAATGTCACAAGCCAGGTATTAGAGCCCTTGTAAATTTTTATAGATTCATTCAGATATGTACCTAGATTGGCTTTTGATATGTATTTTACCACAAAAGACTACTTAACTAGTCAGATTACTACTAAGATTACTCAGTCTCCTCTAAGTTTTCACTAAAACACCCATGAAAACATATGGAAAAAAGTCAAAAATTAGTAACAATATTGATAACTATGTCTTGCAGTTAACCTATGTTTAAAATTATTGAATATCATTAGGCTTAATCACTTAGGATCAGGTCAGTTTTTTAAAAAGTGAGCTGATTTAGAGTTTGTTTCAAGGAAATACTAGACAAATAATAGTACAGGTGATGTTTAGATATGGAAAAAAATGTGAAATGGTGTAATTATGATGCAAGTTTAGGAAACTCTAATTCATTGTAGATATAACTATTTTAGGTAGGCAAAGCATTGTCTAACCCAATTTAAATCAGTAGCTCTTTCTACATCTAGTTTGAGATTCCACATTTCAGAAAATACTGGGTAGAACATGGAGGGAACTAGAGAGAGTACATTGAATTCTAGGAGTTGAGGCCCAAACAGGTAAGCTATAAGTGGAGTAGTCATACAAAAAGATTCTAACATCAGTACATAGTGGGTATTGTAGCATTTTTGTCATGCACTTTACCTGATCAAGGTTTCAGAAAGCCAAAATATAGAGATAAAAAATAATATTTCAAGCCTGTTAAGCCATATTAGATAAAAGCCTGCTAGACATCTACAACTGTTTTATAAATCATATGCATTAATCTGTCTCCATTTATACATGTGAAGGGGAATTCAGCCACCTCAGCAAAACAAAGTGTACAATTAAACAAAGTGTAATTCCAAGGTAATATGTATACATCGTTTCTTAATAAACATCAAGCCACTAGAGAGCTTTCCTTGTTCATAGAATAAAAAGGAAAGGGGAAAAAATGCATGGTTTAAAGATTACAAAGGGAACATAAACCTACCTTTGACAGAATCAAACTGATCTGCCAATGACTTAACTCACTGGCAAAACAAAATTCAACATTCTTAAAGGAAGATTAATATAATCCAGAGCCTCTAAAATATATGATCCACAATATATATTTATTGTTTAGCTTACAATAAAATATATGATGCACAATATATATTTATTGTTATTGTTTAGCTTACAATAAAATATATTTATTGTTATTTATTGTTTAGCTTACAATAAAAATTGAATAGGCATGTAGAGGAAGCAGGAAAAGGTGAATTATAAGAACTAAAATAGCCGATAGAGAAGGATTCAGCCTGAGATTTTCTAGATAATGGAGTTAACAAACAAGGACTTCAAAACATCTATGATTAGTACATCAATGAAAATGAGTAAAAAATGAACAAAATATATGAAAATATAGAATATTTCCACAGAAGATTTGAGTCTATAAAGTATCAGACAGACATTTTAGGACTGAAAAATACAATATATGAAGAACTCATTGTACAAGATTAATAGCAGATTGGACATAGGAGGATGGGATTAGTAAATCTGAAGAAAAGTCAATACAAAATATCCAAACTGAAGCATGGGAGTGGGGAGGGAGGACCACAGGGATGAGCATAAGAGAAATGTGGGACATTGTCTGAAGGTCTAACATACATTTAATAGGAGTCCCAAACTGAGAGTACAGAGAGAATGAGACTGAGGAAATATTCTAAAACATAATTTTACAAATCTGAAGAAAGTAAAAAACCTCAGTTTCAAGAATCTCAGTGAACCCCAACCAGAATAAATTCAAGGAAAACAGAGCTAGGCACATCACAGTCTAATTTGCATCACTAGAGAAAAGTTAAAGATAATGTTTTAAAAGCAACCAGAGAATAAAGACTCATTACATTTAGGGAAACAACAATATGAACAATGGGACAACAAAACAATGGAGGCTGTGGAAGCTGATGACAATTAAATGACACCTTTAAAGCACTAAAAGAAAAAAATTCCCATGAACTGAGAATTCGACACCCTTCAAAAATAAGTAAAAAAGACATTCTAAGATACACAAATGCTGAAAGAATGTATTACTAGATGTCACACACCACAGAAAATACTAAATAAAGGTCTTTAAGTAAAACTGAATCACCAATATTCTTGGTGGCAGAGAGTACAATATTGGGTGGAACACATTTATATAAATAACTCTGAAATAAAAAGATATTTAGAAGAATTAGATTATGAATGTGAAGAGCTGAGTAATAACTTAGTCCATGTATTCTGCGTATATTTTCCTCTTTGATGTAGTATACACAATAGTGCTTAATGTTTTAATATGCTAAATTACTCAAAAGGGCTCTTTCAATAAATATAACATAAAAAGCACAAGTGATTTAAAAACACTGTATCATAACTTATTTGGCAGTGTTTTGTTGTCTTTCTTAGTGGTTTATAAGTTAATGATGTATCTTACCATCTATTGAATGACAGGTTTGATAAAACAAAGCAATAATTTAAAAATTAAAAATGCAGAATTAAGAGACTCTAAGAACAATTATTTGGGTAAAATACAATGATACAGGCCAATATTTGAAACATTTAGCTATAAGAAAATGGAAGTAAAACAGACAAAAGAAACAAATGGGATAAATAAAATAAGGCAATTTTCAAATGTTCCCAATACATTTTAAAATATTTTTTAAATTTCTGGAAAAATATAACACAATTTTTTCATGAAAAGGTAGACAAACATCAAGGAACTACAACTATACAAAAAGTGAATGAATAAAGATATTTAAAAATTATCTCCATTAAATCTTCTATGATTTAACTTATTCCTCTACAGATTTATATATAAAATTTTACAAATTCTATATATTACTATATAATTCTTATGTTCTGAATTTCTTTCAGAATATAAAATATTCGGAAATTTTTGAAGTCCTGTAACATATGTAATTATGTCTATGCAATTTTAAAATGTCAATAAAACAGATTATGAAAAAAAAATATGACCAAACTGACTTAAGATAGTCTGAAAAGCTAATTAGTGAAGTAGCCAAAATATATTTTCAAATAATTCCAAATAGAGTTTAAGCTCAGGAAGCTTAATGGGTGAATTCTTTTAAACTTTTAAGGGATGATATATATTTTTTTAATTCTCATATAATAGAAATTGTTGCAGAACAAAGAAAAATGGAGAAGATTCTCAATCCATTTTACTTGTTAGTATAAGCTTATTTAAGAAAATCTGACAAAAGTACCACCAAAACAACAACAAAGACACAGATCTAATCTGTGAAAACAGATTTAAAATATTCCTAAATAAAATACAGCCATGTTTCACACACACAAAAGAATTCAGACTGAGATGCCTCCATTAGTGAATTCTACCAAAAATTTAAAGTCATGCTACTATATATAGAGAATCTCAAACATACAGAAAAAAGGAACATTATCCAACTCATTTATGATGCTAACATAACCCTAATACCAAAACCACACTAGCCAATTTCCAACATAATTATATATGCAAAAAATTTTAACAAAATATTAGCAAATCATATTCACCATTATATAAAAAGATAATACACCTTAGCCAAGTAAGCTTTATCTCAGGAATGCAAGGCCTGTTTAATATTCAGAAATCAGTATCATTTGCTACATTAAAATGATAAAGGGAAATAATTATTTGATCATTTAAATATATGCAGGAATAAAAGCATTAGAGAAAATTCAACACCCATTCATGATAAAAATCTCTCAGCCAGTTACGAATAGTAGTAAACTTCCTCAAATGAAAGATAAATCTAGAGCTATTACCAAGTGATTTTTTCTTCTAGGTTTATAATTAAGACGAGAATGTCCATTCCCCACACCTCTATTCAATATTAGGCTGGAGGTCATAGTCAATGCAATGAGGCAGCAAAAAAACTAAAAGGTATAATAAATATGAAGGACGAATAAAAACCATCTTAGTTTTTCAACATGATTCACAGACAATGTGATTGTGTACATAGAAAAGTCAAAGACATCTATTATTGAAATATTAGGACTAGTAAGTTTAAGGCAGATCATAGGCTATATGATCAATGTTAAAAAATCAATTATACATGTATATACACTAGCAATGAACAAATGGAAAATGTAATTTAAGAACAATACCATTTGAAGTAGCATCAAAAATCATAAAAAACTCAAGGATAAATTTAACAAAAAAATGTACAAAACTCTACATTAAAAACTAACGAAATATTTCTGAGACAAAGTAGTCTTAAACAGATACCTATGACATACAGATATTGGAAAAGCAAATATTGTTACACTGTCAAATCTCCCAAAACCAGTCTATAGATTCAATGCAATTTCAATCAAAACCTTAGCAGGATTTCATTGTAGAAATTGGTGAAAACTGATTCTAAAATTTACGGAAATGCAAAGAATCTAGAATAAACAAAACCATCTCAAAAGCAGAGTAATATAGGAAGAATAACCGCACTTGATTTTAAAACTTCCTATAAAGCTACAGTTACCAAGAAAATGCACAAAAGGATAGATATATAAATCAATGAAACAGAAAAAAGAGTTCAGAAATAGACCCATATTTATGTGGTATATATATATACACACTATATAAATATATATATATATATATATATTTTTTTTTTTTTTTTTTAACAAAGGTTCCAGAGCAATTAATGGCCAAAAAATCTTCAATAAATGGTGCTGGAACAACTAGAAAACCATATTTTTAAAAACGAACCTCAAATCCTTTCTCACCCCACATGCAAAAATTAATTTGAAATGATTCATAATATAAAATCCAGGAGCAGAATGGTTCTTGAAGAAAACATATTTTCAATCTTAGAGAAGGCAAAAATGTATTGGACATGATACATAAAGTACTGACAAATTAAAGCGCTTATAAAAAGAATATGAGTAGACAAGACACAAATTGGAATATTCACAGTACATACATCTAACAACAGACCTGTATGAAGAATATATAACTCCAACATAATAAGAGGACAAATAAAAACAATGATAATGGGCAAAACATTTTTTGAACAAATACTTCACAAAAGATAATGGCCAATAAACACATGAAAAATGATCATTTTTGTTTTTTACCCATACCAAATAACATTATATAGACTGAATGCCATTTCAACCTCCACTAAATGAGTATAATTAAAAAAACTGACCACATCAAATGTTGGCAAGTTTGTGAAACAACTTGGAACTCTCTTCAATGCCAGTGAAAGTGTAAAATGGTACCACCTTTTTGCAAAAAGCTTTGGCAACATCTTATAAGATTAAATATATATCTATGACCAGACAATTCCAATTAGTATGCGTTTAAGAGAAATTAAAATATAAGTCAACAAAAAGAATTGAACAAACCCAAACCAGAAACTACTCAACAGTCCATCAGCATGAGAAAGGACACATCTGTAGTGTATTCATTCAAAGGAACACTACTCAATTATTAAAATGGTAAAACTACTGGTATAGGCATCAACTTGGAGGAATTGCAAAAATATTTTGCTAAGTGAAAGAAAGCTTCCACATTTCATTTATATGAAACTGTAAACTGGGCTAAAAGGTATGGTAAAAGAAATCAGCCTGAGGGTGTGCAGCACATAGGGTTGACTGCAAGGGGGCCCATATGAACTTAATTTTTCATTGAAAATACTCTGTATCTCTATCTCTATTCTATACCCTGTTAGGAGTGTGAGTTACACCAGTGCTTGTATTTCTCAAAACACATCAAACTTCAACATGTAAAATTTCTATACTGAATTTAAATATGCCACATTTAAAAAACATAAATGTGTTGCAATCATTTGGGTATTCTTACAATCCATAATTCACTTTTTTTTTTCAAGCGGTGATTTTTACTTCATTTTGGTTAGGTTTTGGTTTTCTACTTGTCTCTTTTACTACCTCTCACATTCGTATCTTACAATCCACCAATATCAACTACTTATCATTACCCAAAAAACAAATTCTGTTTGGAATGTCCTTTCCCTCCTTCACCTACAGAACTTTCACTTGTAAATTTCAGGACTGCAGTGAGTTCACTTCCTCTCCAAAGAAGAGAGTTCCTTTCCTCTTTCATGTAGGATAGGCTTTGTAGAGGAAGTTAGTATCTTTGGAAAGGCAAAAGAGTATCTTTCACTTCTGTTCCATTCTGCACCTCACATCAACTTTTATCACTGTACACTGAATATTTCAATAATGCATTTGCATGTCTCTTTCACCACATATGGTCCTTAAAGGTGAAACTGAGCAGGACCCTGTGGGGCTCCTTTCTGTCCCTTATTTCTTATTTGTAGGGAATAGACTCCAGCCTCCATGAACTTCCTTGAGTTCCAAAGGGGAGATTCAAACAGTTGCTAATCAGGGAAAGGAGGGGATTCAGAGACAAGGGAGGGGCAGCCAAGAAACAATAGTGCAGCCTTGGGGTAGGGCCCTGGTTCCACCTCAAGGGATACACATAACAATATCTTTGAGCTCTTTACAGCAAGGGTCCCAAACCTCCAGGCCACGGACTGGCACTGGAAGGAGGTGAGCAGTGGGTGAGCAAGCGAAGCTTCATCTGTATCTACAACCACTCCCCATTGCTCACCTTACCACCTGAGCTCTGCCTCCTGTCAGATCAGTGGCGGCATTAGATTCTCATAGGAGTGCAAACCCTACTGTGAGCTGTGCACGCAAGGGATCTAGGCTGCTCACTCCTTAAGAGAATCTAATGCCTGATGATCTGAGACGGAGCTGAGACGGTGATGCTAAGTGCTGGGGAGCGGCTGCAAATACAGATTATCATTAGCAGAGAGGTTTGACTGCACAGAGACCATAATAAATCAATTGCTTGCAGACTCATGTCAAACCCCTATCATTGAGTGGTAAGTGACAATTAAGCTGCATCTGGTGGCAGGCTTTCTAGTGGCGAGTGAGGTGATGTACTTGAATTGTACAGCTGCAGCTGGTGGCAGGCTTTAAGTCAGAATCTGACGCTTATTTTAGTCCACGTGTGGCCCGCCCATATTTTATTTGCCACTTCCGTCAACGCCTCTTTCCCCACACTGCGCACTTGTCTCAGTCACAGTTTTGGTAAGCCCACAAGCTAACCCTAGCCAAAATGAGTAAAAAACAAATGTCACTGGAGAACTTCTTTGAAAAGGGGGAAAGACCCAATGATGAGACAGGAGAAGACTCTAAGACTGCCAACAAAAAGAAAGCTGCATTTAAAAGAAAATATCTAGAGTCCTACTTAAAATACCCAGAGTCCTACGGGTTCATTGCAACAGGTGATTCACATTCTCCAAGCCCGCTCTGTATAAGATGTGACGACCGGCTATCCAACAAAGCCATGAAACCTTCAAAAGTGCTTTGCCACATGGAGACCAAGCACCCTGCATTAAAAGATAAGGCTTTGGAGTTTTTCAAAAGAAAAAAACCTGAACATGAAGAACAGAAGCAGTTATTGAAGTCCACCACTTCATCAAATGTGTCTGCACTGAGATCATCATTCTTAGTGGCTAACCGCATTGCTAAAGCTAAGAAGCCCTTTACTGTTGGTGAAGAGTTGATCCTGCCTGCTGCTAAGGACGTGTGTCGTGAACTTTTAGGAGAGGCTGCAGTTCAAAAGGTGGTACATGTTCCTCTTTCAGCTAGCACCATAACTAGACAAATTGATGAAATAGCAGAGGATATCGAGGCACAATTGTTAGGATTAATGAGTCACCATGGTACACAATCCAGGTTGACAAGTCTACCGATGTCGACAACAAGACAACAATGTTTGATTTTGTGTGATATATTTTTCAGGACGATGTGCCTGAGGATACGTTATGTGCACTTTTGTTGCCAACCAACACCACAGCTGCAGTACTATTCAAGTCTTTGAATGATTAAATATCACGAAAACCCAACTGGTCATTTTGTGCAGGTATATGCATGGACAGAGCGGCTGCCATGACTGGACGGCTTTTTAGTTTCACTCCTCGGGTCAAAGAGGTCGCTTCTGAATGTGAGTCAGTGCATTGTGTCATCCATAGTGAAATGCTGGCTAGCTGAAAAATGCATCCTGAACTTAACAACGTTTTCCAGGATGTGATTAAAATTATCAGCCATGTTAAAGTACATGGCCTTAACTCACGTCTGTTCGTGTAGCTCTGTGCAGAGATGAACGCAGAGCACACACGTCTTCTCTTATACACAGAAGTGAGGTGGCTTCTAAAGGTAGATCACTGAGCAGAGTTTGAGTTATGAGAACCTCTCCAGAGATTTCTTTTAGAAAAACAGTCACCACTGGCAGCACATTTCAGTGCCACAGAATGGGTCACAAAACTTGCTTACCCTTGTGACATATTCAGCCTGCTCAACGAACTCAATCTGTCACTTCAGGGGAGAATGACAACTGTGTTCAAGTTGGCAGATAAAGAGGGTGCATTCAAAGCCAAACTGGAATTATGAGGGCAATGAATGAACACTGGGATTTTTGACACGTTTGAAACTAGCAGAGATTTTGAAAGAGACTGAGCCAGGGCCTTCTTTCTCCCAGCTGATGCACGATCACCTACCTCAGCTTTCAAAAGAGTTTGAGCATTACTTCCCAACTACAAAAGACCCCAGAACTGGGAAGGAATGGATCCATGACCCATTTGTAAATAAGCCAGGTGAATCGACTTTGCCTGTGCTAGACGAAGATCAACTGCTTGAGATCGCAAATGACGGTGGCCTTAAAAGTATGTTTGACACAACTTCAAATCTCCATACGTTCTCAATTAAAGTCAAGGTGGAATATCCTGAGATGGCCACAAAAGCACTGAAAAGCCTGCTTCCATTTCCAACATCCTATCTTTGTGAAGCAGGGTTGTCTGCACTGACAGCAATCAAAACGAGTTCACAGAGTAGGCTAGACATAAGCAACACACTTTGGGTGTCCCTGTCTCCCATCACCCCCAGATGGGACCATCTAGTTGCAGGAAAACAAGCTCAGGGCTCCCACTGATTCTGCATTAGGGTGAGTTGTTTAATTATTTCATTAGACATTATAACGTAATAATAATAGAAATAACGTGCACAATAAACGCAATGGGCTTGAATTATCCTGAAATCATCCCCCACCCCCACCCCGGTCCGTGGAAAAACTGTCTTCCACGAAAATGGTCCCTGGTGCCAAAAAGGTTGGGGACCACTGCTTTACGGAACTAAAACCCCCAACAAATGGAAGATGTTAGCATTCTTCATTCCAGAGAAGACTACCTGAGGCCAGATTAAAGGAACCAGAGAAGCTCATTAGGAAGAGACCACCTGAGATCAGATTAAAGAAGTGCAGGCTCTGCACACACCATGATCTTATCGGCAACCCCACCCCTGAACCATTGCTATAAAATTCCTCACCAAAGCCTCCCGGGTTGGGACACAGTTTTGAGGGGCATGAGCCTGCTGTGTCCCCCTCTGCCTGGGAAAGCAATAAAACTATTTTTTTCTACTTCCCCCAAAACTCTGTCTCTGAGATTCAATCAGACACTGGTGCACAGAGGCTGAGTTTTCAGCATCAAAGGTAGGGACTACACCTATAGCATCTACTGTAGAGTAGCAAGAGCAACAACAGGAACCATTTATTGAATAGATACTTTGTACCTGACACAGACAAGCACCTTTCATAAATACCTTAATTTTCAGCATAATTCTCACTTTAAGATGATCAAATTGAGGCACAGAGAAGATGTGTTGCCCATCAATAGTCACAACACTAACATATTGATTGATAAGCTTTCAACTAAGGTCTCTCTGATTCCAAACTCCATGCTCTTAATCACTAAGTAGGATTAACTACCTCCCACTCCCAGATCTCCTATGAAAAAATAATAGATATTAAACAATGATTGCATTGAACTGGCCAAAAAATTGTATCTTCCTTATGACACTGATAAAAGACATTTGCAATCAAAGATGCCAGAATTTTTTTTTTTTAAGCAAGACTGTGTATGTATTGTTTTTCTTTCTCATCTGTTGATACTGACATTTGTGGATATTTTCAGGCAAAAGTGTGCTCTTTGACCCTTCCATGTCATCTGATTTAATTTTTTCTTTAATACTGCCTGCTGTAATTAGCTGTGTGTGTATGTGAAAAATGTTCTTTATCTTAGATATATTTCCGTGGTTCACCCAAAGAAAAAGAAAGAATACACTACAAGCTTTTAAACTGGCTTCCAGAATATTGAAACCCTAAATGATAACCCCAAAACTCCCTGGTTTCATCTTTCAACCAGATTCCTTTGAATTTTTTGTTTTGTTTAGTTTATTAAATCATTGGGCTTAGTTACTTTGGCCCTGGTATCACCAGCTGCCCTAACTCCTCATTAGTGACTGCCAGCATCATTTCTACAAACGCTCGTCTATGTCCTCACTCACTGTCACTTCTGGCAGCACTCTGTCTGTCCCCTGCTCTCCTAGTAATGAGAATGAACATCAAATCCTTTGTTCTGCAGCCAGCATACTTCATAGTTGCCCGTTTATGCCCATTCATAAACTTTTTTTTTTTTTTATTGTACAATCTCTGAGTTTTATGAGAGGATCACTCCTTTCATAAATAATTAGAGGGAGATAATCATGGCTAATTTTTTCCAAAGGGGCACTGAAAATATTAATTTTTATTAAACTTCTATAAGATCTATATTGCTCTCCTCAGTTATTTTCACACCTAAACCTCCTCTGTAGTAGTTGTCATGAAAACAAAATTTTCAAAGATTATATAGATTTAGAAATATGCTAGATTCAGTTTGTGTGCAAAAAAGAGTTAACATAGCAGACCTGAGACTGCTATCCCTAAAAAGTCCTATTTGCAAGATTGACCTTTGGCTGGAATCTAAGAACCTGAATGGTAAGCAGTCCCCCCACAACAGACTGATATTAAGTTTTCCCTAATTAATAAGTGTAGTTCACTGTGCCTAAGTGATATACAAACAATATGGTTTATACTGAAGACCTGCTTTTTTTCTGGGAGTCTAGAATTCTGGCATATATTAAGCAGAAGCTTGATTACATGGCCAGTTCCCAATAAAAACTGTGGACTTTTAGATTCAGCCAAGCTTCCCTGGTAGACATTTCATACATGCCTTCGCAATTTGTTGCTGGAAAAATTAAATGTGTTCTGTGTGACTCCACTGGGAGAGGACTCCTGGAAGTTTAAGCCTGGTTTCAAACTCTATCCCTTTCATTTTCTTCCTTTGTTGATTTTGCTTTGTATCTTTTCAGTGTAATAAATCGCCCATGAGTACAACTATATCCTGAGTCCTGTGAGTCCTCCTAGCAAATCATAACACCCGGTGGTCTTGGGGATCCCCGACACAGCTAGTCTTCAGTTTTTTTTTTTTTTTAAATAAAGAAAAAGAACAGATCATTTAGTTTAAAATATCTTTTTTTCAAGACTAAATTTAATTCTTTTAATGGATTTTTTCACTCTTTGTCTTGAGACTCCTTTTTTTATAGTATACTCTTCGACTGTATCCTTGGTAATTCAAACAAGCAATAATGGTAATTTAGGAAGAGTAGAACGTAAGATGTTCTGAGATGTTTATTTTCATCAGAAAATTCAAACCACTGCTTTCACTTATTCATCTGTAAGTCAAATTGCTAAGAGGAATCGATAGGTCCAGAAAACAGTCAGAAAATACTAGCTGAAGTTCTAAACAGTTGGTTCCTTGAAAATGACCATCATTCTCAGCAGGAGGTAATGTTTTGAAGGAGTTATAAAATCTATTTTCCAAGAAAAGAAATGTACATTTGTGTGTTGGTACCACGAGCAGTGAGAAGGAATGAAATATTATCGGTATAGTGGGAACAACTAGAAAAGTATGTATTAACTGAATGATGCAGAGTGCCAAAAAAGTTTTTTTCAGCTATCCTACTTTTCATTTTCTAATTTGAATGGATTATGTGACACTCCTCATCTTATACCATTCACAAGGGTACTTTGGACTATTTCAAAGCAATGAAATGGAGAATTAAGAAAAAAGGTCATTCTGATATAGTAACAAAAAATGTTCAATGATGAGCTATCCAATAAATAGGTATTTGGTTATATGAGTGCTTTTGGGAAACAGAGGAGTAAAAGAGAGAAGGAAAAATCTTAAAGCATTAAATGCTGAAGTTAGAACATGACATAAACAACAATTCCTAATAACATAGAGTTTATGATGTGCCAGGCATTGTTTTACATATTAAGTCATATACTCTTTGCAACAACCCTAAGACATAGTTGATGTTATTATCAACCCCATTTCAGTAGAGGTTCAGAGAGATAAATGAGTCACTGAATATCACACATTGAGAATGAGAATTGGAATCCAAAGCCAGGTCATCCGACTATAATCCAAGCTCCTAACCATTGTACTATGGTATAAACTTAAACACAAGACATATATACAAAGATTTCTCAAAATAGTGTTAAAAATTTTGGCTTGCTTACCAAATTTGTAATTTTATAAGGAACTAAACCTGGGTAGAGGGACCAAAACTAAATTATTCTAATTTTTCTCACAGAACAAACACTGTTCCTTCCACCCACAGATAAGTCCAAGGAAAGCCTAAGACTTTCCTGAGACCACATTCACCATGGATCTTTCAAATGATTGGGAAGTACTTTGAATGGTCATAACTACTGAGGGTTTACGGATAAATGTGTCATGAGTCTATATTAATAGAGACCAAACCACCAAAACACAGGCATACAGAAGAGAGGTGAATGGAAAAAGTATGGGCTAAAATTAAAGGTAATAAAAACAGCAAACCCTAAACAGTGCAGGCATAAAAGGTAAAAAGAAAGGACAACAATGATAATTTTCATAAATACTTAAAAACTATATTTTAGCCTCAGAAATCTTAGGTTGGTGCCCATCCGCATCAGTGATAGGAGCCAAAAGTTTGTTCCTGTACTTGGAGGACTCATGCCCAACTCAGTGGAATAATTAGGTCAGTGTCCCTTAGCCCAAAACGCCTCTCTCTCAGTATGAGTGAAGTCTCTGGATCTGTTTTCTTAAAGAAAAGAAAGGAAAAGGAAAAAATAGAAAAGAAAAGAAAAGAAAAAGAAAAATATGTAAAGAGCCAGACAGACAGCAGGCAGTTATTTTCTTTCTGGACCTAAGTTTTTTCCTTTGAAAGTTGAGTTAGAAAGAAGTTTGACTTTTCATGTGCTCTGATATGCTTTCTTGCATTTGTAAATAAGAGCTATATTACCTCTCATATCCATTTTGACTTAAACTATCAAGAAACTCATTTTTAGAAGCTTCCTTTAGTCTAGGCTTTCTATGAGTATTATCTCATCACTCTTGCTTGGTTCTAGCTTCGGTATGCTTAATTTAGTTATTTTATGGTATTTGTTGCTCTCATGATAAGCCATCACAAATTCTCTTTTGAAGTGTATTAAATATAACAGGTTTATGAAATATACTGCCTAAACTGAGAATAAAACAGCTATGTCTCAGCAGCAAAAATGTAAAAGAATAGATCCAGAGGTTTGTTAGATGGTAAGTTCAATGTGGTTAAATAGTGTGCTGTGAATGCTAACAAGTCCAGTTTACTTATGCTGCATTCAAAGGTATATAATACCTACCATAACAAGTGATGTGTCCCTGGTGAAGTACTCAGCACACTGCAGACCAGCCAGGCAACGTGTTTCATAAATTTAATTGGATATTCCTGTTCTTTAAATCACACATGGAATACTGTGTTCAATGAGTAAAATCACACTTTTAAAAATATATGTCTGGGACTTCCCTGGTGGCACAGTGGTTGGGAATCTGCCTGCCAATGCAGGGGACACGGGTTCGAGCCCTGGTCCAGGAAGATCCCACGTGCTGCAGAGCAATTAACCCCGTGCACCACAACTACTGAGCCTGCGTTCTAGAACCCGCAAGCCACAACTACTGAGCCCATGTGCCACAACTACTGAAGCCCATGCACCTAGAGCCCGTGCTCCACAACAAGAGAAGACACTGGACGGGAATAAAGATGCAGAGCTACTAGATAACGGACTTGAGGACACTGGGAGGGGGAAGGGTAAGCTGGGACAAAGTGAAAGAGTGGCATGGACATATATACACTACCAAATGTAAAATCGATAGCTAGTGGGAAGCAGCCACATAGCACTGGGAGATCAGCTCGGTGTTTAGTGACCACCTAGAGGGGTGGGATAGGGAGGGTAGGAGGGAGATGCAAGAGGGAGGAGATATGGAGATATATGTATATGTATAGCTGATTCACTTTGTTATAAAGCAGAAACTAACACACCATTGTAAAGCAATTACACACTGCAATAAAGATGTTAAAAAAAAAAGTTAAACATATATCTATCATATAACTCACCCATTTCATTCCTAGGTATTTATCCAAGACAAATGAAACATGTCTACAAAAGGACTTGTACATGAATGTTCATAACAGCTTTATTTGTGATAATCAAACATTGGAAACAAGCCAAACATCTGTCAAAAGGTGAATGGATAAATTATGAAATATTCATATCCATATATCCATATGGATACTATTCCACAATAAAAAGGAACAAATAATTGATGCATGTAAAAACACTGATGAATTTATAAGGCATTATGCTAAGTGATGAAAGCCTGAACAAAATAAAATTGCATACTGTATGATTCCATTTGTATAAAATTCTAGAAAATGCAAACTAATCAGTAGTGATAGAAAGCTATCAGTGGCTGCCTGGGAAAAGGGTTGGAAAGATACATGAATTACAAAGGGTCATGAGGAAACTTGAGGAGTTTAGAAATTGTTGTTCTGTTTTAATGATGGTTTCAGGGATATATGCATATGTCAGTGCCTCCAAATGGTCTCCCTACTCCCACATTTATCCTCTTCCTATAAAACCCAGAGACTTCGTAGAGCAACCAGGTTGATCTTTAAAAAATGTAAATCAGATTATATAATTCCCCTGATAAAACATTCCAGTGGTTTTCTATTATACTTGGAATAAAATCGAAACCCTCTACCAGGTTTTACATGGTCCAGCATTTTCTGTCCTTATCTCATGCTATACCATCATCACTATGGGGTACACTGGGCTCCACCCTGACACTCATCTTACTGTTCTTTAAATATAACACAGTTTTTCCCTCGGGGCCTTGGTCCCAACTGTGGTCTCTGCCTGGAAACTATTTCTCCAAACTGTTGCCTGTCTGGTTCCATCTTATTACTTAAGTTTAAACATCGCCTTTTCAGACAAGCCTTCCCTATCCGTGGATCTAGCTGTTCTGCCTCCACAGCTGTCCTCTATCTTGTGAGCCTGTTTTATTTTCCTCATAGAAATTAATGCTGATACCTAATTTATATACGTGCCGATTTGTTTATTGGATTACCCTCTACAGAATGCAAACTCTAGAAGAAGAAGGGTTAGGTCTATTATAGACACTCAAGTATGCCCAGTGCTATGACAGATTTATGGTAGGCAGTCAATATTCGAAAGACGTATGTCTGTTCAAGACCAAGCGTTACTTTCTAATAAACAGTTATTCAAACTACATGTAGACTACTTTATAGAAAAATATTTTCTCAGCACTCCCAGGGTTACTTAATTACTTTTGAGTATAAAAAAATGTTACACAATTATTTATAACCAAAAAACCAAAATGAGTTATTTGCTCACAGCTCATTTAAAACTAGAAAAAGAAAACAAATTCACTAACAAAGTCAAAATTTTAAAACAAATATTATTTTGAAAAATTTTATGTTTAAGTTGATAGGCAATGTTGCTTTATTGAAATCAAATCATTTCTTGCAGCATGAATATGGTACTTCTGGCTGTTACAGCAGCAGGTCATTAGCATTTTGTCACCTGAACCACTATGCATTATGTAAAGACACTCACCTCATGTCATTTTCTTCTTGTCTGAACTTGAATAAAACCTTCATTCCTCAAACTCACTTTGAGTTCATTTGGAAATTCTCAAACACTTATTCTTCTACATAAACTTTAGAATTGTTGTGTGTGTGTCTGTCTGTGTGTTTGAAATCAGGTATTTTGACTAAAATTGCATTAAATTTATAAATTTATTTTACCAGGAATTATATCTTTATGATATTAAGTCTTCCCATGTAGAAACAGTATTTATTTCTAGTTATTCAATTCTTATCTCCATGAATAATTTTTAAAATATAGGTTAATGTATGTAATTATTACAAGTACTCCTAGTTATTTTGTTTTTGTTGCTAGTGTGAAGAGACTTTATTGTTCAATTATTAACATTTTTCTTTGCTAAAGTTTTCTTGTATCTGGGCTCCTCACTAAATTCTCATTTTTGTTCTCCTAATAGGTTTTGAGTTGTTTAGATTTACCATCAAATCACTTATAAATAATTATTAATTTCTTTTATTCCATTATTTATAAGGCTTATTTCATTTACCTGTTATTAACCAGATATACCAAACAATGTAGAATAATCATGATGATAGAAAGCATCCTTGATTTGTGTCATATTAGAGGATCAGTCTTTAACATTTCTTCTTATTATGTGATGCTTTTAGTTTGGTGTTAGATCTTTGGTATACTTAGGAAGTTTTCTTCTATTCCTACTATACATATCTTTTTACCTAGAATGGCTACTGATTTTTATCAAACGCTTTTCATGTTCATGTTTCATATGATTTTGCTCTGTAATTCTCTTAAAATAATATTGGTAGATTTTTAATTGTAAAATACCCATTCACCCATGGAGTATATGCCATTTTAAACAAAGCAGTCAAAATTATAGTTCTAACACCGAAATGTACACATGCATTGTGGAGGTGTTTGGGCATAGCAGCAACTCGTACAAACTCAACAGTTCCCCTACATCCCTAAAACCACACCTCCCTGCATTTTCTACCTTTCTGGAATATAACAACCTTCAGCTAGGCAGAACGTTGAAGTTATCTTTGATCACTCTCTTTCTCTGACTCCCACATCCAATCTGTCCTCACATTCTGCTTATTCTACTTCCTAAACATCTCTCAATTCCAGATTCTCCCATTCATGATTTGTTTAGGCCCTCAATATCTCTACCATTTTGGCTAGAGATTTCTAACAGGATTTGTGGTCTCCCATATTGCTTCCACACCCCCAAAATACTTCCTACACTTCAGCTAGAAACTGAGTATGACATATTGTTGCTTAAAATGATTCAATATTTCCTCATAAATAAGATGGTTTCCAAACTCATTAAAATGGCACATAATGCATTGCCTGATCTGCCCCTCAACACTGCCAGTCTCTG
Organism: Lipotes vexillifer; assembly: GCF_000442215.2. NCBI lineage: Eukaryota > Metazoa > Chordata > Mammalia > Artiodactyla > Lipotidae > Lipotes > Lipotes vexillifer. The sequence goes on along the minus strand of NW_006784004.1, from coordinate 1,627,006 downwards.
CTCCCATTCTTCATGCATATAAAACCATGAATGCTGTAGGAACAGCATGTATGTTAGCATTCTCTCCATATTCATCATGATCTCAAATGCCCCCCTGCAGTTACCCATGTCCTTTCATCCTCCTAGCTAATCTGCGTTCTTCCTATGTGCTTTTCCCCAAAAGCGCCTCCACTAACTTGTATGCTTCCCTGAAAGAAATCTTGCCTGATTATCACTCTCACAGAATGAGCTAGTTTTAGACTATTAGTTTATTTTCCTCCCCCTATTCATTTCATCTCTGAATCCTCAGAATTTGGAAGAGCATTTGTACTGTTGAGACTCAGTTGGGTTTGAATGTATATTGTGAAACTTTAGATGAACAAATTACATTCAGCAATAGCTGAAATAATCTGCAAGTTAATACTAAAGGTCAAAGTAAACAGTAAGGTCACAGTATATTGTGCAGGTGCTACTCCATATGGTATACTGTACTAAAATGAGGACATGTATTTTAAACAAAACAGTGAAAAATAAGAATATGTCCAGAGAAGGCAGTATGCTGAGGACTGTGACAGCAGGGGCACATAACAAGCTTTTCAAGATGTTTCAGATCAACAGAGGACTAGCAACACAGCTGCAGGAGCTTCAATTGTTGAGATTAGAAAAGAGAAATAATAAAAGAGACAGAATAATTGTCTCCATTACTTAGAGTCTTCAACTTATAATTGAAGAGAAAAAGAGGAATAGAACCACAGATCACAGAATGAAGAGCCAATTCCCACCTTAGACAAAAGAAATTCAAGGAACTTTCATCCATATGCCAGAATTCATAGTAATAAAATAGCTATAATTCTTTAGCTTTCTCCAGTGTTTCTCAAAAAGAAGTGAACAGCAGTGAATGGAGAAGCTCCTAGTTGTATAAAATTATTCTGGGCATTTCAGAACACTTAGCATCTCAGGTTCCCACCCACGAAAATCCAGGACTGGTCCTAGGTCATTGGGACAATCAAAAATGCCTTCACTTCTGGGCAAGAGCCCCACCCACCCCTGCATTGCAGCAGGCAAGTGCACATAGTCTACATAGGGGACTCCCCTTGGGCACCAAACTCTAGAGGCCAGATGAAACTGCACTCCTGGGCCCCACGGGACACCTCCTACACAAGGACACTCCTTTAAGACTATAAGAGGTAGCTGATTTGCTTAATACATAGAAACAAACACAGAGATTCAGGCAAAATGAGGAGACAGAGTAATATGTTCCAAATGAAAGAATAAAGACAAAACCCTCAAAAAAGACCTTAATGAAATGGAGATAAGCAATTTACTTGATAAAGAGTTTAAAGTAATGGTTATAAAATGCTCACAGAACTCAGGAGAAGAATGGATAAACACAGTGAGAACTTCAATAGAGTTAGAAAGCATAAGAAAGCACCAAACAGAAGTTACAGAGCTGAAGTGAAAAATTCAGTAGAGAGGCTGAACAGCAGACTGGATGCAGCAGAAGAATGGATTAGTGAGCTGAAGACAATGCAATGGAACTCACCCAAAGAGCAGAAAAAAAATTTTTTAAGCGAAGCTACCTTACAGATTTGGGTACATCAAGTGCAATAACATTTCCATTTTAAGGGTCCCAGAAGGAAGAGAGAGAGAGAGAAAGGGCCAGAAAACTTATTTTAAGAAATAGTGGCTGAAAACTTCACTAATATAGGGAAGAAAACAAATATCCAGATCTAGGACACCCAGAGAGCACCAAATAAAATGAAGCCAAACAGGTCCACACCAAGGTACATTATAATTAAAATACTAGAAGTTAAAGAAAGAGAATCTTAAAAGCAGCAAGAAAAACAACAACAACTTGTTACATATAAGGGAAACCCTGTAAGTCTATCAGAAGAGTTCTCAGCAGAAACACTGCAGGCCAGAAGGGAGTGCCATGACATATTCAAAGTGTGAAAAGGAAAAAACTTCCCACCAAGAATTCCCTATCTAGCAAGGTTATCATACAGAATTGAAGGAGAAATTAGAAGTTTTCCAGACAAACAAAATCTAAAGGAGTTTATCACCACTAGACTTACTTTAAAAGAAATGTTAAAAGGACTTTTAAGCTGAAAATAAATGGCACTAGTTAAAAAAGGAAAACATAGCAAAGTAAAAATCTCATTGAAAAGGCAAATATACAGTAAAGGTAATGGATCAATCACTTATAAAGCAAGTATGAAGGTTAAAAGACAAAAGTAATAAAATTAACTAAAATTACATAATTAAGGAACACATAAAATAAAAAGATGTAGAAGGTAACATAAAAATATAAAATTGGGGGAGTAAAAATGTAAATTTCTGGAATATGTATAAATTTGTCATCGACTTAAAACAGATTGTTTTATAAATAGGATGTTATATGTGAACTTCATGGTACCCACTTGTTTTATAAATAGGATGTTATTTGTGAACTTCATGGTACCCACAAAGCAAGAACTTATAGTAAATACAAAAAAAAAAGAGAGAGAGAGAGAGAGAGAGAGAAACCTACACATAATGCTAAAGAAAGCCACACACAAGGGAAGAGAGAAAGAGAAGAAGAAACAGAGGGAAACTACAAAACCAGCCAGGAAACAATTAACAAAATGCAGTAAGTACCTACCTATCAATAATCACTTTAAATGTAAATGGACTAAATGCCTCAAATAAGAGACATAGGGAAACTAAATAAATTATTAAAAAAAAAGAAGACCCATCTTCCATCTATATGCTGCCTACAAGAGACTCACTTCAAAAGTACAGACATACACAGACTGAAAGTAAAAGTATATTAGATATATACAGAACATTCCATCCAAAACCAGCAGAGTACACATTCTTCCCAAGTGAAAATAAACATTCTCCATAACAGATCACATGTTAGGCCACACTATAAGTCGCAATAAATTTAACGGGAATCATGTCAAGCATCTTTCTAACCACAATGGTATGAAACTAGAAACCAATTAAAAGAAGAAAACAGGAAAAACAAAAAATATGTGGGAGATTAAACAACATGGTACTCAACAGCAAATGAGTCAATGAAGAAATAAAATAAGAAATTTAAAAAAAATACTTAGAGACAAATGAAAACAGACCAAAATCTATGGGATGCAGCAAATCAGTTCTAAGAGGAAAATTCATAGCAATACAGACTTACCTCAAGTAACAAGAAAAATCTCCAATAAATGATCTAATCTTACATCTAAAGGAATTAGGAAAAGAAGAACAAAACCCAAAGTTAGTAGAAGGAAGGAAATAAGAACAATCAGAGCAGAAATAAATGGAAAAAAAAGAGCAAAGAAAACCCCCAAAAAACCCAAAACAGTAGAAGAGAACAATGAAACTAAGAGCTGGTTTTTAAAAAGATAAACAAAATTGACAAACCTTTAGAAAAACTAACCAAGATAACCAAGAAAAAGAGAGAGGGCTCAAGTAAATAAAAGCAGAAATGAAAGAGGAGAAATTAAAACTGATACCACAGAAATACAAAGAATCCTAAGAGCTATGATGAACAATTATACATCAACAAATTGGACACCTAGAAGAAATAGATAAGTTCCTAGAAACCAATTTTCCAAGGATGAATGATGAAGAAATAGAAAATCTGAAGAGACTGCTTATTAGTAAGGAGATTGAACCAGTAATCAAAAACCTCCCAATAAACAAAAGTTCAGGACAAGACAGCTTCACTGGTTAATTCTACCAAACATTCAAAGATTTAATGCCTATCCTTCTCAAACTCTTCCAAAAAGTTGAAGAGGAGAAAACACTTCTAAACTCATTTAACGAAGCCAGCATTACCCACATACTAAAACCAGACAAAGAACACCACAAAAAATATAAATTACATGCCAATATCCTTGAAGAACATAGATGCAAAAATCCTGTACAAAATAGTGACAAACAGAATGCAAGGATACATTAAAAGGATCATGCACCATGATCAAGAGAGATTTATTCCAGGGATGCAAGAATGGCTCAACATACCAGCAAATCAATCAATCTCATACACGACATTGACAAAAAGAAAGAAAAAATCATATGATCATTTCAATAGATGCAAAAAAAGGCATTTGACAGAGTTCAACATCCATTTACAATAAAAACTCTCAACAAAGTGGGTAAAGGGGGAACATACCTCAGTATAATAAAGGCCATATCTGACAAACAAAAGTTAATATCATACTCAATAGTGAAAAGTTGAAAGCTGTTCATCTAAGATCAGGAACAAGTATGCCCACTCACACCACTTTCATTCAGCATAGTATTGGAAGTCCTAGACATAGGAAGAAAATAAATCAAAGTCAAAAAATTTGAAAAGGAAGAAGTAAAACTGTCAGTTTGCAGATGACATGATACTATATACAGAAAGCCCTAAAGACTCGAAGAAAAAAGTATTAGAACAAATGTATGATTTCAGTAAAATTGCAGAATACAAAATTAATACGCAGAAATCTGTGGCATTTCTATACAATAACAAACTATCAGAAAGACAAATTAAGAAAACAATCTTATTTACAACTGCATTAAAAAGAATAAGATACCTAAGAATAAATTTAACTAAGGAGGTAAAAGAACTGTAAATTAAAAACTAGAAAACACTGATGAAAGTAACGGCAAAAGACACAAATAAATGAGAATTGTGGGCTCATGAATTGGAAGAATTAATATTGTTAAAATGTCCATAATGCCGAAAGCAATCTAAAGATTCAATACAATCCCTATCAAAATTCCAATGGCATTTTTCCACAGGACTAGAACAAATACCTCAAAAATTTGTCTAGAAACACAAAAGACTGAATAACCAAAACAATCTTGAGAAAGAAAAACAAAGCTAGAAGGTATCAAGCTCTGTGATTTAAAACTATACTATGAAGCTATAGTAATCAAAACAGTATGGTATCAAAGAAAGAGTACAGTATCAACATAAAAAGAGACACAAATATCAGTGGAGCAGAAATGAGAGCACAGAAATAAACCCACACATACATGGACAATTAATTTACAACAAAGGAGCCATGAACATACAATGGAGAAAGGACAATTTCCTCAAAAAATGGTGTTGGGAAAACTGGACAGCCACATGCAAAAATTAAAAAATAAATACAGACCACTATCTTACATTATACACAAAAATTAACTTCAAATACATTAAAAATGTGAATGTAATACCTGAAACCATAATATTCCTAGAAGAAAACATACACAATAGACTCTGACACTGATCTTAACAATGCTTTTGTGGACCTGACTTCAAAGTCAAGGAAAGCAAAAGAGAAAACAAATAAATAGGACTATATCAAAATAAATAGCTTCAGCATAGTGAAGGAAATCATCATCAAATACCCAAAATAAAGAGCTCATACAACTCAACAACAAAACAAATAATCTGATTTAAAAAGAAGCAGATCTGAGCCTGAACCAAGATGGCAAAATAGAAGAACGTGCTCTCACTCCCTCTTATGAGAACACCAGAATCACAACTAGCTGCTGGACAATCATCGATAGGAACTCACCAAAAAAGATACCCGACATCCAAAGACAAAGGAGAGGCCACAGTAAGATAGTACGAGGGGCGCAATCACAGTAAATTCAAATCCCATAACTGCTGGCTGGGTGACTCACAGACTGGAGAACACTTATACCACAGAAGTCCACCTCCTGGAGTGAAGGTTCTGAGCCCCACATCAGGCATCCCAACGTGGGGGTCCAGCAAATGGAGGAGGAAGTCCTAGAGAATCAGGCTTTGAAGCCTAGTGGGATTTGACTGCAGCACTTTGACAGGACTGGGGGAAATAGAGACTCCACCCTTGGAGGGCACATACAAAGTAGTGTGTGCATCGGGATGCAGGGGAAGGGGCAGTGACCCGAGGGTAGACTGAACCAGACCTACCTGTAAGTGTTGGAGGGTCTCCTGCAGAGGTGGGGGGTGGCAGGGGCTCACCGTGGGGACAAGGACACTGGCAGCAGAAGTTCTGGGAAGTACTCCATGGAATGAGCCGTCCCAGAGTACGCCATTAGCCCCACCAAAGAGCCCAGGTAGGCTCCAGTGTTGGGTTGCCTCAGGCCAACCAACCAACAGGGAAGGAATCCAGCCCCACATGTCAGCAGTCAAACAGATTAAAGTATTACTGAGCTCTGCCCACCAGAGGAACAGTCAGCACTACCCACCACCAGTCCCTCCCATCAGGAAACTTGCACAAGCCTCCTAGATAGCCTCATCCACCAGAGGGCAGACAGCAGAAGAACTACAATCCTGCAGCCTGTGGAACGAAAACCACATTCACAGAAAGATAGACAAGATGAAAAGGCAGAGGCCTCTGTACCAGATGAAGGAACAAGATAAAACCCCCAGAAAAACAAGTAAATGAAGTGGAGATAGGCAACCTTCCACAAAAAGAGTTCAGAATAATGATAGTGAAGATGACCCAGGACCTCGGAAAAACAGTGGAGGCAAAGATTGAGAAGATGCAAGAAATGTTTAACAAAGACCGAGATGAATTAAAGAACAAACAGAGATGAACAATAAAATAACTGAAATGAAACCTACACTAGAAGGAATCAATAGCAGAATAACTGAGGCAGAAAAATGGATAAGTGACCTGGAAGACAGAATGGTAGAAGTCACAGCTGTGGAACAGAATAAATAAAAAAGAATGAAAAGAAATGAAGACAGCCTAAGAGACCTCTGGGACAACATTAAACACAACAACATTCACGTTATAGGGGTCCCAGAGGGAGAAGAGAGAAAGAAAGGACCTGAGAAAATATTTGAAGAGATTATAGTCGAAAACTTCCCTAACATGGGAAAGGAAATAGCCACCCAAGTGCAGGAAGCACAGAGAGCCCCATACAGGAGAAACGCAAGTAGAAACACACCGAGACACATAGTAATCAAATTGGAAAAAATCAAAGACAAAGAAAACTTACTGAAAGCAGCCAGGGAAAAATGACAAATAACACACAAGGGAACTCCCATAAGGTTAACAGCTGATTTTTCAGCAGAAACTCTACAAGCTAGAAAGGAGTAGCATGATATATTTAAAGTGATGAAAGGGAAGAACCTACAACCAAGATTACTCTACCCGGCAAGGATCTCATTCAGATTCGATGGAGAAATGAAAAGCTTTACAGATAAGCAAAAGTGAAAAGAATTCAGGACCACCAAACCAGCTCTACAACAAATGCTAAAGGAACTTCTCTAAGTGGTAAACACAAGAGAAGAAAAGGACCTACAAAAACAAACCCCAAACAATTAAAAAAATGGTCATACGAACATACATATCAATATTTACCTTAAACATAAACGGATTAAATGCTCCAACCAAAAGAAACAGGCTTGCTGAATTGATACAAAAATAAGACTCATATATATGCTGTCTACAAGAGACCCACTTCAGACCTAGGGACACATACAGACTGAAAGTGAGGGGATGGAAAAAGATTTTCCATGCAAATGGAAATCAAAAGAAAGCTGGAGTAGCAATACTCATTATCAAATAAAATAGACTTTAAAATAAAGAACGTTACAAGACACAAGGAAGGACACTACATAATGATCAAGGGACCAATCCAAGAAGAAGATATAACAATTATAAATATATGCACCCAAGAGAGGAGCACCTCAATACATAAGGCAACTGCTAACAGCTATAAAACAGGAAATCGAAAGTAACATAATAATAGTGGGGGACATTAACACCTCACTTACGCCAATGGACAGATCATCCAAAATGAAAATAAATAAGGAAACAGAAGCTTTAAATGACACAACAGACCAGAGAGATTTAATTGATATTTATAGGATATTCCATCCAAAAACAGCACAATACACTTTCTTCTCAAGTGTGCATGGAACATTTTCCAGGATAGATCACATCTTGGATCACAAATGAAGACTCAGTAAATTTAAAAAAACTGAAATCATATCAAGCATCTTTGCTTACCACAACTCTATGAGATTAGAAATCAATTACAGGGAAAATAAAGTAAAAAACACAAACACATGGAGGCTAAACAATACACTACTTAATAACCAAGAGATCACTGAAGAACTCAAAGAGGAAATCAACAAATGCCTAGAGACAAATGACAATGGAAACACAATGATCCAAAACCTATGGGATCAGCAAAAGCAGTTCTAAGAGGGACATGTATAGCTATACAAGCCTACCTCAAGAAACAAGAAAAATCTCAAATAAACAATCTAACCTTACACCTAAAGGAACTAGAGAAAGAAGAAACAAAACCTACAGTTAGCAGAAGGAAAGAAATCATAAAAATCAGAGCAGAAATAAATGAAATAGAAACAAAGAAAACAATAGAAAAGATCAATAAAACTAAAAGCTGGTTCTTTGAGAAGATAAACAAAATTGATAAACCATTAGCCAGACTCATCAAGAAAATGAGGGAGAGGACTCAAGTCAATAAAATTAGAAATGAAAAAGGAGAAGTTACAACAGACACTGCAGAAATACAAAGCATCCTAAGAGACTACTACAGGCAACTGTATGCCAATAAAATGGACAACCTGGAAGAAATGGACAAATTCTTAGAAAGGTATAACCTTCCAAGACTGAATAAGGAAGAAATAGAAAATATGAACAGAACAATCACAAGTAATGAAATTGAAACTGTGATTAAAAATCTTCCAACAAACAAAAGCCTGGGACCAGATAGCTTGACAGGCTTATTCTATCAAACATTTAGAGAAGAGCTAACACCCATCTTTCTCAAACTCTTCCAAGAAATTGCAGAGGAAGGAACACTCTCAAAGTCATTCTATGAGGCTACCATCACTCTGATACCAAAACAAGACAAAGATAGTACAAAAAGAGAAAATTACAGACCAATATCACTGATGAATATAGATGCAAAAATCCTCAACAAAATACTAGCAAACAGAATTCAACAACACATTAAAAGGATCATACACCATGATCAAGTGGGATTTATCCCAGGGATGCAAGGATTCTTCAATATACACAAATCAATCAATGTGATACAACATATTAACAAATTGAAAAATAAAAACCATATGATCATCTCAATAGATGCAGAAAAAGGTTTTGACAAAATTCAACACCGATTTATGATAAAAACTCTCCAGAAAGTGGGCATAGAGGGAACCTACCTCAACATAATAAAGGCCCTATACGATAAACCTGCAGCAAACATCATTCTCAATGGTGATGAGCTGAAAGCATTTCCTTTAAGATCAGGAAAAAGACAAGGATGCCCACTCTCACTACTATTATTGCACATAGTTTTGGAAGTCTAAGCCATGGCAATCAGAGCAGAAAAAGAAATAAAAGGAATACAAATTGGAAAAGAAGTAAAACTGTCCCTGTTTGCAGATGACATGATACTACACATAGAGAATCCTAAAGATGCCACCACTGATTAGCTAATCAATGAATTTGGTAAAGTTACAGGATACAAAATTAATGCACAGAACTCTCTTGTAATCCTATACACTAATGATGAAAAATCTGAAAGAGAAATTAAGGAAACACTCCCATTTACCACTGCAACAAAAAGAATAAAATACCTGGGAATAAACCTACCTAAGGAGACAAAAGACCTGTATGCAGAAAACTATAAGACACTGATGAAACAAATTAAAGATGATACCAACAGATGGAGAGATATACCATGCTCTTGGATTGGAAGAATCAATACTGTGAAAATGACTCTACTACCCAAAGCAATCTACAGATTCAATGCAATCCCTATCAAATTACCAATGGCATTTTTTTACAGAACTAGAACAAACAATCTTAAAATTTGTATGGAGACACAAAAGACCCCGAATAGCCAAAGCAGTCTTGAGGGAAAAAAAACGGGATTGGAGGAATCAGACTCCCTGACTTCAGACTATACTACAAAGCTACATTAATCAAGACAATATGGTACTGGCACAAAAACAGAAGCACAGATCAATGGAACAAGATAGAGAGCTCAGAGATAAACCCAGGCACCTACGGTCAACTAATGTATGACAAAGGAGGCAAGGATATACAGCGGAGAAAAGACGGTCTCTTCAATAAGTGGTGCTGGGAAAACTGGACAGCTATATGTCAAAGAATGAAATTAGAACACTCCCTAACACCATATAGAAAAATAAACTCAAAATGGATTAGAGCCCTAAACGTAAGACCGGACACTATAAAGCTCTTAAAGGAAAACATAGGAAAAACGCTCTGACATAAATTAGAGCAAGATCTTTTTTTGATCCACATCCTAGAGTAATGGAAATAGAAACAAAAATAAACAAATGGGACCTAATGAAACTTAGAAGCTTTTGCACAGCAATGGAAACCATAAAGAAGACCAAAAGACAACCCTCAGAATGGGAGAAAATATTTGTAAATGAATCAACGGACAAAGGATTAATCTCCAAAATATATAAACAGCTCATGCAGCTCAGTATTAAAAAAAACAAACAACCCCATCCAAAAATGGGCAGAAGATCTAAATAGACATTTCTCCAAAGAGGACATACAGATGGCCAGGAAGCACATGAAAAGCTGCTCAACATCACTAATCATTAGAGAAATGCAAATCAAAACTACAATGTGGTATCACCTCACACCAGTTAGAATGGGTGTCATCAGAAAATCTACAAACAACAAATGCTCGTGAGGGTGTGGAGAAAAGGGAACACTCTTGAACTCTTGGTGGCAATGTAAATTGATACAGCCACTATGTAGAACAGCATGGAGGTTTCTTAAAAATCTAAAAATAGAATTACCATATGATCCAGCAATCCCACTACTAGGCATATACCCAGAGAAAACCATATTTCAAAAAGACACATGCACTTCAGTGTTCACGGCAGCACTATTTACAATAGCCAGGTCATGGAAGCAACCTAAATGCCCATCGACAGACAAATGGATAAAGAAGTGTGGTACATATATACAATGGAATATTACTCAGCCATAAAAAGGAACGAAATTGGGTCATTTGTTGACATGTGGATGGATCTAGAGAGTGTCATACAGAGTGAAGTAAGTCAGAAAGAGAAAAACCAATATATTAACTCATATATGTGGAAACTAGAAAATGGTACAGATGAACCGGTTTGCAGGGCATACATTGAGACACAGGTATAGAGAACAAATGTATGGACACCAAGCGGGGAAAGCGGCGGTGGGGTGTGGGTGGTGGTGTGATGAATTGGGCGATTGGGATTGACATGTATACACTGATGTGTATAAAATTGATAACTAATAAGAATCTACTGTATAAAAAAATAAAATTAAAAATTTCAATAAAAAACTAAAAAATAATAAATTAAAAAAATAAAATAAAAATAAGCAGATCTTAAGAGACATTTTTTCTGAAGAAGAGACTCAGATGGGCAACAGGCACATGAGAAGATGTTCAACCTAATTAATTATTAGGAAAATGCAAATCAAAAGCACAATGAGATATCACCTCATGCCTGTTAGAATGGCTATTATCAAAAAGACAAGAAACAACAAGTGCTGGAGAGGATGTGGATAAAAGGGAACACTTGCATACTGCTGGTGGGAATGTAAATTGGTACAGCTACTATGTAAACAGTATAGAGGTTCCTAAAAAAGTTAAAAAAAGAACTACCATATGACCCAGCTATTGCACTTCTGAGCATTTATCTGAAGAATGCAAAAACACTAATTAGAACAAAATATATGCACTCCTATGTTCACTGCAGTATCATTTAAAATAGCCAAGGTAAGGAAACAACCTAAGTGTGCACTGATGGATAAATGGATAAAGAAGATGTGGTATATAATATATGCACAATGAAATACTACTCAGCTATAAAAAAGAATGAAATCTTGCCATTTGCAAGAACAGGGATTTAGGTATTATATTAAGCGAAAATGGTCAGATGGAGAAAGACAAATACGGTATGATTTCACTTATGTACAAAATCTAAAAAATAAATAAAACAAAACTCATAAATACAGAGGCAAATTGGTGGTTGCCAGAGAGGAAGGGGGTTTGGGGGTGGGCAAAACGGGTCAAGAGGGTCAATTGTATGATGATGGATGCTAACTGGACCTTGGTGGTGATTACTTTATAGTTTAACAGATTTCAAATTATAATGTTGTCCACCTGATATTTATATAATGTTATAGACCAATTTTACATCAAAAAAATTTCCTCAAGCACTACAAATGCTTTCATTTGAGGACCACTGAAGTCCTCAAATAGTCCACTATTTTTTGGAAGTATGCAAGATATTTTTAATATTTTTAAAAATCCTCTCAATAACCAAGCAAGATAGGTTGTGCCATTTCCATGTCAAGAGGAAGAAATTAAGTCTGCTATGAATAAACAGACTTTCTGAATCAGATTGCCTGTTTGTATCTCTAATAGTACACTTTAAGATTTCTCTTTATTCAGCTGAGAATGTGTTACGTTGCTGAGATGCTAACTATTGGTTTCACTTCCAAGTACTTTCAGTGGTCATAACATTCACATCCCTGCTTTTGCCTCCTGAGCTGAATCTACTTCCTGTGGTAGCTCTACCACATTTAGATGATGAACTAGTTTGATGTCCCATTCACTTCAAGTTTGGCTTATCTCCCTGTAGATCAGCCTTACAGTATGTGAAAAGTCCCTCCTTATTAAAATAAATCAAGTAGTTTAAGTAGAGAGAAATGAGGCAAATTGCCAAAGATCATAAAGTAATAAAGCTGGAGTCAAATCCATGTCAGTACTGAAATCAATAAATTGAGGATAAAGAGAGTCATATTTTAGTTTTGTGCAAGGAAAATATTTATAGGTTATATGTAAACATAGTCTAGGAAAATATCTTAATTTTGATTGCTAACATATTCTAGGAAAATATCTTAATTTTGACTGCTAAATACAGAGAGCCCACAGAAGTCTGGAATTTTGTTACCACAAAATATAATTATATGATATTCTGCCCTGAAAAAAGAATGCTAAATCTTAATTTATCGAGCCAAACAAAGGGAGATAAAATATAATGGTTAAAAATTCATGACCTGCAGATAGATTATCTAAGTTAGAATCTTAGCTTGACAATTTATTAATTTTATGACTTTGGGTAAGTTATTCAACCTCCTATACCTCAGTAGATACCTGTGGTATCTACTTCATAATATGTGAATAAACTAATACATAAAAAGTACTTAGAATATTTTCTGGAACATTAAAAGTTCTCTATGAATTTTAACTAAATATTATTATTAAAGAGCTGTATAATTCCAACTCTAACGTTTGATATCTTGAGAAAGTCCCTTTATTTCTCTAGGTTTACTTCCTTGTCACTAAAGAATGGTTTAAAAGAGAAATTCTAGTTTTATAAATACAAATTAATCACAATTCTTTTATTTTTTCACTGTGTATATCTCACTGACGCATCGAAATAAAGGTATCAATCATCAGTTGCACATTTCCTTTTGAACATTACATAACCTCTGTTTTACATCACTATCTTGCTGACACCTAAGCAGTAGTTATTTTTGGTTGTTCCTTGAATTAATTGGTTCTGATAACACTTTATGACAATTGTTCATGGTTCAGTCTTTGTAGCTGCCCACTGAAGGAACACGAAGTGCAGACTGGCTATCATCGCTCTGTTTGCTTAATGAGAAGGGGAAAGGGTATAATACTTGCAAATGCAACATGTTCAGAGCTTTGGAATATTCAATTTCTCGATCTTCGAAGAGATTTGCTCATGAAATATCTGTTTTATGTCTTAATCTAAGACAGCTTTCTCTGCAAAATCTACAATCCAATTGCTGCATTTTATCCTGTCAGCTGCCTCTTTGGGATCTTGTCTAATAAAATATACAAGTGTCTTCTTCCCCTCCTATTCATTATCACTAAAAGCATTTCAGTATCTTATTTGGTGATAACAAGTGTCTACTCAATTTGTGAAATGATAGGAAATCTATGTTTTAAGTCACGCTGGTCAACCACCTGAGTGTCCACTAGAGTTAGGAAACTTTAACTTACAAATGCTGCTTTATTAATAAGTCAGCTCCATGAATTATTCCATTCAGCATGAAATAGTAACTTCAATAAAAAGAAGAAATTTATATGAAACTAGTTAATAAATTCAATAAATTCTTCTAAAGGTTACCGGTCATTCTTTTATTAAAAATTAATTAGTTTCTATTATATTCCAGGTGCTGTACTGGGCATGAAAAATTTTTTAAACTAAGATAACATCGCTCTGTCCTTAACAAAAGGATCAGGGTCTGATAGAGTGAAATAATTCTAAAATAAAATAACCTTTTGAAAGATTCTAAGCATGAAGCTGGGAGGGGCAGGATCAAATTTGCCTTAGAGACTGATTATTCTGGGGGAAGGGGTATGTGTGTGTGCACGCACCGCATGCACGCGCATACACAAAAGAGAGAGAGACAGTGAGAGTGAAAGTGAGACAGAGAGAGGGAGATATTGAGAGAAAGTAGAGAGGCAAAATTTCAGGCAAGAAGTTTTGTTGAGATCAAGAAAGCCTGAATTAAGGCAGTGACAACTGAAATGAAAATGGGCAGTACAGATTGTAGAGATACTGGGAAATACATTCAATAAGACTGAAGACAAATTAGATGGGGAGCAATATCAAGGATGATTTTACAGGTTGCTAGCCCAAGAGACTGGGAGCATGATGGTGCCACTGAGGAAAGTGGACATATAGAACAAGAGCTCATAAAGGTATCTGGGCTGGGTATAGAGATGTAGAAGGCAGCAGCAACTCAGGGAAGAGTGGAAGCCAGTGGAGTGGGTGACATCATTCCCAGGAGAGTAGAGGGAAAAAGTAACAAAGACATCAATTGTTGAGAAATGTACAAGGATCCTAAAAAGAGTCTGAGAATAAGATGGAAAGAATTAGAAATTATCTTCAGCAATTAATTTAGGGTCAGGCTTATGATGAATGATTTATATAAACATCCCTTCATTTAAAAAATTAAAGCTCAAAGACAAATAAAAATCTGGAAAAATATTTGAACATATGTGACAGATAAAGTTTATCATCCTTGATACACAAAAAATAATAAGAAAAAATAAAATAATCCAATAGAAGAAATGAAAAATTAGCATAAACCCATGCAGATGGTCAATAAACACAAACAAACAAAATTAAAATTAAATAATCCAATAACATGCTGTATACAAGAAGAACATTTAGTTTCAAAGGCACAGAAAGAAAGTAAAAGGATGGAAAGAGATATACAGTTGTCCTTCAATATCCACAGGGGATTGGTTCCAGGAAACCCTCCAAAACCGACATCTGAGAATACTCAAGTCTCTTATATAAAATGTCATAGAAAATATTAGCATATAATCTAAGCACATCATCTCATGTACTTTGTTTTATTTTCAAGACGAACTTTATTTTTGCCTTCCAGTTTTGAGATATAACTGACATATAGCACTGTACAATTTTAAGGTGTATAGCATAATGATTTGACTTACATACATCAATAAATGATGACCACAGTAAGTTCTGTGAACATCCAGCATCTCATACAGATACAAAATTAAATAAATAGAAAAATACTGGTTTCCTTGTGATGCGAAGTCTTCAGATTTACTCTCTTAACAACTTCCAGATATAACATAGAGCAGTGTTAACCGTATTTATCATGTTGTACATTACACCCCTAGTACTTATTTATCTTATAACTGCAAGTTTGTACCTTTTGACTGCCTTCCTCCAAGTCTTCTCCCTACACCTAACCCACACCTCTAGTGACCACAAATCTGATCTCTTTTTCTATGACTCTGTTTGTATTTGATGTATAATTGACCTGCAAAACTATGTTAGTTCCTGTTCAACAACATAGTGATTGGATATTTCTATATATTTCAAAATGATTACCATGATAAGTCTGTTTATGATATTTCATCATATATAGGTATTAGCTATTGACTACATTCCCCACACTGTACATTTCATACTTGTAACATTTATTCTGCAACTAGAAGTTTGTATCTCTTAACCTCCCTCACCTATTTATTTCCTACCCCCATACTCCTGTGAGTTCTCTATATCTATAATTCTGTTTGTTTTGTTATGTTTGTTCATTTGTTTTGTTTTCCTGGATTCTACATATAAATGAAATCATACAGTATATGTCTTTTTTCTGTCTGACTTATTTCACTTAGCATAATACCATGTTGCCCCAAATGGCAAGATTCCATTCTTTTTTATGGCTGAGTAATAAATAGTCCATAATGTATATATACCACATCTTCTTTATCCATTCATCTATCAATGGACACTTAGGTTGCTTCCATATTGTGACTACTGCAAATAATGCTGCAATGAACATAAGGGTGCATAAACTTTTTCTAATTGGTAGTTTTGTTTTCGCCAGATATACAATCAAAAGTGAAACTGCTAGATCATATGGTTGTTCAATTTTTAATTTTTTTTGAGGAATATCTATACTATTTTCCATAGTGGCTGGACCAATTTTCATTTCTGCCAAAGGTGGACGAGAGTTCCCTTTTCTCCACTCCCTCACCAACACTTGTTATTTGTTGTCTTCTTGATAATAGCCATTCTTAAGGGTAGAGTATTGTTGGTTGTAGGTTTTTCTCTTTCATCACTTTAAATATATCATGCCATTCTCTTCTGGTCTGCAGTTTCTGCTGAAAAGTCAGCTGATGGCCTTATGAACTACTGTAACTTACTGTTTTTCCCTTGCTGCTTTTGTTCTCTCTTTTTTACGATTTTAACTATAATGTGTCTTGGTGTGGTCCTCTTTGGGTTGATCCTGTTTGGGACTCTCTGTGATTCCTGGACCTGAATGTCTGTTTTCTTTCCCAGGTTAGGGAAGTTTTTCACTAGTATGTCTTCAAATATGTTCTCTTCCCCTTTTCTCCCTTCTCCTTCTAGGACCCCTACAATGCAAATGTTAGTGCGCTTGATGTTGTCACAGAGGTCTCTCAAACTGCCCTCATTTCTTTTCATTCTTTTTTTTCTGTTCAGCTTCAGTAATTCCCACTACTGTATTCTAGCTCACTGATCTGTTCCTCTGCATCACCTAACCTACTGTTGATTCCTTCTACTTTATTTTTTATTTCCGTTTTTATATTCTTCACCTCTGTTTTGTTCTTCTTTGTATTTTCTAACTCTTCTTAAAAACTTCTTACTTCTCACTCTGTTCATCCAGTCTTCTCTGGACTTCTTTGAGCATCTTTATGATCATTATATTGAACTATTTATCAGATAAATTACTTATCTCCACTTCAGTCAGTTCTTCTTTGGGGATTTTATCTTGTTCCTTTGTTTGGAAGATATTCCTTTGTCACTTCATTTTGCCGAATTTGCTGTTTTTATTTCTATGTATTTGGTAGGTCTGTTATGTTTCCTGACATTAGAGAAGTGGCCTTTTGTAGGAGACCTCCAATGTGTCCCAGCAGGGTATTACCCTCTGGTCACCAGAGCTATGTGTTCTAGAGGTACCCGCTATATAGGCTGTGTAGGTTCTTTTGTTGTGGTATGCTAACTATTGTGGGCATTCTGGTAGGCATGACTGCATTCCTCAGCGAGCTGTCCTGGGATCCAAAGTGTGGGAGTTGGCGTTGACCTGCTCGTGGATGGGGCTGAGGACTGCAGGGGTCCAGAGACTGGTGTTGGCTTGCTACTGGGTAGAGCCAGGTCCTTCGTTCTCTGGCTACAGGGCTCTGGGGTTCCCAGTGCTGCTCTCAGCCCACCTGGCTTCAGGGGCCAGGTGTCCCAAAACTTCGGTCTGCCATTTGGTAGATGGGGCCAGATCCTGTGGTGGCTGGCACCAGGGCCCAAATTGTCCCAAAGCCAGTATTGGCCTGCTGGTGGGTGGGCTATTTCCTGACATGGCATGCTGCAGGACTATGGTGGTCCTGGGGCTGGTGCCCACTGGCTGGTGGGCAGGGCTGTGGCCCAGTAGATCCCAGGGCTGGTGCTCACACACTGGTGGATAAGGCCATGTCCTAGGGCTAGTGCCAGCCCATGGTGGGTGGAGCTGGTTCCTAGGGCCTCTGACTGCAGGGCCTGGGGTCCTGGAGCGGATGTGCTGGCCTGCTGGTGTGTAAGGCTGCTCTTGGGGTGAGTGCCAGAACTAGTGAATGAAGCTGGGTCCCGGGGTCTCTGGCTACAGGTCCCTGGGGATCCCGAGGCTAGTGCTGTTGGCTCAGGGGGTCTTAGGGCAGCTGGTCTGTTGGTGAATGGGGCTGTGTCCTGTCTGGTTAGTTGCCTGGCCTGAGGCATCCTAGTACTGGGGCCCACAGCCTGGTGAGTAGGGCCAGGTCCCAGTTCTATTAAGCTAGAGGGAAAACTTCATAATGGCACTTGCTAGCACCAGTATAGAATAAGATCCCAAAAATGGATGTCGCCAGTGTCTATGTCTCTAGGGTGAGCTCCAGTTGCCTCCTACCTCTCTGAGAAACTCTCCGAGATCAGCAGGTGGGCCTGACCCAGGCTCCTTTCAAATTATTACTTCTGGGTCCCGGAGTATGTGAGATTTTGTGTGTGCCCTTTAAGAGTGGAGTCTTTATTTCCCACAGCCATCTGGCTCTCTGAAAGTAAGCCTGTCTGGTCTTCAAAGCCACATGTTCTGGAGGCTTGTTCTCCTGGTATAGGACACCCGAGCTGGGGAACCGGATATGGCGCTTGCACCCCTCTTTCCTTGCAGAGAACCTCTGAAATTGTAACTATTCTCTCGTTTGTGGGTCACCCACCCAGGGGTGTGGGTCTTAACTGTATCTCATCTCCTCCTACCCATCTTGTTGTGGTTCCTTCTTTATATCTTTAGTTGTAGAAGATCTTTTCTGCTAGTCTTCCAGTCTTACTCATCAATAGCTGCTCTGTAAACAGTTGTAATTTTGGTGTGCCTGTGGGAGGAAGGGAGCTCAGGGTCTTCCCACTCTGCCATTTTGGCCACCAACCTCCTCCTGCATAGTTTAAATCATCTCTAGATGACTCATAATACCTAATACAATGTAAATGCTATGTAAACAGTTGCTGTCACAGAGAAAATACAAGTTTTGCTTTGGGGAACTTTCTGGAATTTTTTTTCCTGAAGATTTGCAATTTGCAGTTGGCTGAATCTGCTGTTGCAGAACATGCAGACATGGAGGACTGACTGTACCTTGCAAACAACAAAGAGAGCACCAAATACATGAAGCAATATAAATATACATTAATAAAAGCCATAGAATTGAAGGAAGAAAGAGAGAATTCAACAATAACAGGAGGGTTCAATACCTCACTTTCCATAATAGATGGAACTAAACAGAAGACCAACAAGGAAACAGAAGACTTGAACAACATGATAAACCAACTGGACCTAACAGCTACTCAAAGAACCCTCCATCCAAAAAACAGTAGAATGCACATTCTTCTCCAGTACATCTGAAACTTTCTCCAGGATACACCTTGTGTTGGCAAATAAAGAAGTGTCAATTAACTTAAAAGGACTGAAATCATACAAAATATGTTCTCTGGCCATGACAGAAATTAGAAATCAATAACAGAAGGAGCTTTGGGAAATTACAAATATGAGAAAATTAAAAACACACTGTGGGGACTTCCCTGGTGGTGCAGTGGTTAAGAATCCACCTGCCAAGGCAGGGGACATGGATTCGAGCCCTGGTCCGGGAAGATCCCACATGCTGTGGAGCAACTAAGCCTGTGCGCCACAAATATTGAGCCTGTGCTTTAGAGCCTGTGAGCCACAACTACTGATTTAAAAAAAACAAAAAATCAAACAAAAAAACACACTGTGAAATAATAAGACAAAGAATAAATAACAAAGAAAATTAGAATACTTTGAGATGAATTAAAATAAAAGCATAACATATCAAGACTTTTGGAATGCACCTAAAGTAGTTCTTAAAAGGACAATTAGAGCTGTAAATAGCTGTTAAAAAAGAAAAAAAATCTCAAAGAAATAGCAGAGCCTTCCACCTTAAGAAGCTAGAAAAAGAAAAGCAAACTAAACCCAAATTGAGAAGAAAATAATAAAGATTAGAATGTAAAAAATTACATAGAGGATAGAAAAACCACAGAGAAAATCACAGAATCAAAAGTTGGTCTCTGAAAAGATAAACAAGATTTACAAACTTAGCTAAACTAACCAAGAAAAAGAAGAATATTTTCAAATTATTAAAATCAGGAATGAAAGCAGAGACACAGAGAATTAAAAAAAAGATTTTAAGGGAATAGTATGAACAACACTATGCCAATAAATCAGATAAGCTAGATGAAATGGAAAATTCCTGGAAAGACACAAACTATACATAAACTCAAGAATAGACAAACTGAACAGACCTATAACAAATGAAGAGATTGAATTAGTAATCCCAAAAAATTACCCACAAAGAAAAGCTCAGGATCAGATAGATTCATTGCTGAATTCTTCCAAACATTTAAAGAATTAATACCAATTCTTCACAAACTATTCAAAAATAAAAAGAAAGAAAAGGAGGAAACACTTCCAACTCATTTTATGAAGCCAGCATTATCCTGATACCAAAACCAGACAAAAAAATCATGAGACCTACAGACAAATATCCCTTAAAATATAAGTGCAAAAATTCTCAACAAATTACTAGCAAATTGTATCCAGCAACATAAAAAAAAGGATTATATACCATGACCAAGTGAGATTTATCCCAGGAATGCAAGGTTTGTTTAACATATAAAAAAATCAATGCTGGGGACTTCCCTGGCAGTCCAGTGGTTAGAACTTTACCTTCCAAAGCAGGGGGTGCAGGTTCAATCCCTGTTCAGGGAGTTAGGATCCCACATGCCGCCGGCCAAAAAACCAAAACGTAAAACAGAAGCAATATTGTAACAAATTCAATAAAGACTTTTTAAATGGTCCACATAAAAAGAAAATCTTTAAAAATAAATCAGTGCAATACATTGTATTTATAGAATATAGGACCCAAACCACATGAGCATTTCAATAGACCCAGAAAGTAATTTAACAAAA
>NW_006784004.1:1582700-1606036 GCF_000442215.2 Lipotes vexillifer | reverse complement strand
TGATTAAAAAAAAAAAAAAAAAAAAAAAGTGACATACTAGGAAGAGAAGAGCCTTCCTCAACCTGAAGAACGGTATCTGCAAAATCTGCTCACAGATAAGAATATACTTAATAGTGAAAGACTGAAAGTTTCTCCCTAAGATCAGGAACCTGACAAAAATGTCCACTCTTGCCACTTCTATTCAACATTGTATTAAAATTCTAACCAGGGCAATTAGACAAGAAAAATAGATAAAAGACATCCAGATTGGAAAAGAACTGAATTATCTTTATTTGCAGATGACATGATTTTGCATATAGAAAATCCTAAGGAATCCACAAAAAACTATCTGAGCTAAAAAATTCTGCAAGGCTGCAGGATGCAAGATCAATATGCGAAAGTCATTTGTATATATGTACACTTGTAATGAAAAATCTAAAAATGGAATTAAGAAAAAAATTCCCCTTACAATAGCATCAAGAAATAACATTTAGAAACAAATTTATCAAATGTACAAGACTTGTACACTGAAACAAAACATCACTGAAAGAAATTAAAGAAGATTTAAATAAATGGAAAGATGTTCTGTGTCATGGATTGGAAAACTTACTACTGTCATGATGGCAATAATCCATGAATTGATCTATAATTTCAACACAATCCAGATCAAAATTCCAGCTGTGTTCTTTGCAGAAACTGACAAGTTGATCATAAAGTTCATAAGAAAATGCAAGGGAAGCAAAGCCCAAACAATCTTGAAAAATAATGAAGTTGGTGTATTAAACTTTCTAGTTTCAAAACTTACTAAAAAGCAATAATAATCAAGATTGTGTGGTACTGGCATAAAAATATACCCTTTTTTTAACAACTAAAGAGTTGGATCAATGACCCTCTGTGAAGTCAAAAATCTGTATATAACTTAGAGTCAACTCTCCATATACGTGGATCCGCCATATCCACAGTTCCACACCCACAGATTCAACCAGCTGCAGATTGTGCGGTGCTGTATAGTACTTACTGTCGGAAAAAAAATCCACATAAGTGAACTCTGGTAGTTCAAACGCTGTTGTTCAAAGGCCAACTGTATAGATCAAGAGAACAGAATTAAGAGTACAAAAATAAACCCCTCCATCTACAGTCAACTGATTTTTGACAAGGGTGGGCGCCAACAATTCAAAGGGGAAAGAATGTTATTTTCAATAAATTGGGCTGGGACTGGATATCTACATGCAAAATAATGAAATTGGACCTTTACTTCACACCATATACAAAAGCCAACTCAAAAGGGATCAAAGACTTAAACATAAGAGCTGAAACTATAAAACACCTATAAGGAAAAAAAAAGTGTAAATCTTGTGACGTTGGGTTAGTTAACAGTTTCTCAGATATTACATCAAAAGCATAAGCAACAATAAATAGATATTGATTTCATAAAAATTTAAAATGTTTTTCTTCAAAGAACACTATCAAGAAATTGAAAGAATGCACAGAATAGAGAAAAAGTCATTATCAGCTAAGGATCTACTATACAAAATCTATAAAGCACCATTACAATTCAATGATAGAAAAATAACCCATTTAAAATATGGATGAAGGATTTGAATAGACATTTCTCCAAAAAAGACAAAGGGCCAATACACTCATGAACATATACTCAACACCTTTGTTCATTAGGAAGGTGTAAATCAAAACAACAGCAAGATGCCACTTCACAACCACTAATATAGTTACAGTAAAAAAAAGACAGAAACAAAAAGTGTTGGCTAAGAGAAATTAGAACTCATGCACATTGCTGATAAGAATATAAAATGGTGCAGCTGCTATGAAAAACTGTTTACAAATTGTTAAACACAGAGGTACCATCTCACCCAGCATTGCCACTCCTATTTATGTACCCAAGAAAATTAAAAATATATGTCCATACAAAAAATTGCACATGAACATTCATAACAGCATTATTCATAGAAGAAGAGTAGAAACAACCCAAATGTCATCACACGATGAATGAATAAACAAAATGTAGCACATCCATAGAATGAAATAGTATTCAGGCATAAAAAGCAATTAAATATTGATTCACACTCCATCATAGCTAAACCTTGAAAACATGATGCTAAATGAAAAAAGCCAGTAACAAAGGCCACATTTTCCATTTATAGAAATGCCTAGAACCGACAACTCCATACAGGCAGAAAGTAGGTTAGCAGATACTAGGGGCTGGAGGAAGGAGGAATAGAAGTGACTGCTAATGGGTATGGAATTTCTTTTTGAGGTGATGAAAATATTCTAGAATTAGACAGTGATGACAGTTGCACAACTCTGTGAACTAAAAAGTATCAAAGTCTACATTTTAATAGGGCGAATTTTATGGTATGTTAATTATATTTCAAGTAAAAATAAATGATAAGCATGCACACGTACACATAGATATATACATATAACCTGGGCATTATTAGATGCTTAAAAAATACTCGTCAAGTGGATGAAATGACTAAAGGAGCAAACATGCATATCAAAAAAGGAAACAGGAAGAAAAAAAATGTCCATGTTAGTTATAGATTGGTGAGTAGTTCCTACTGTCCGTGGTATGGTTTTCTATTTCACTTTTTTAAATTTCTTTCATGATCAGAAAAAGAAATCCAGTAAATAAGGTTTAAAATTATAAAACTGGTTCCTAATCTCTGTCTATGACCCAAATAATGTTAATTTATATACAAAAAGATCTTCTGCAAGGAACAATTCCTAGAAATAAAAGTCCAACTATTAGGCCAACGTTCCCTTTGGCATATACAAAAGTGATATATGTCTTTCTTACCAAGTATTCATTTACACTGTCTCAGTTCCACCATGACTCACTTACTAGTCTATATTCATTGACTACAAAGTGTTTCTGAACATTAACAGCATATAAGATTACTTGGAGAGAATTACTTAATTAGAGATACATCTGAAGCTAATTTAAATCTGTGTACACATGTGTGCCATACATATCAAACACAGCTGGGTCTATTTGTATAGGTTCCTGGACAAAGAAGCAGCAAATCTGTAGATTTTCTTATGACATACTTGAAAACAAAAATGTGATTAGGTGTGCTCAGCATTTTAAATCAGAGGGAAATATAAACATGACAGGCTAATCATTTTGAAAACTGAGAAGCCCATACAAGGTATGACATGTCAAATTATTTCCAAATGTATAATGCTTTGCCATCAGGTCCTGTATCCTTATTGGCATATTCCAAGTATAAATATCTGAATGACTACAAGAGTTTGGACAACAAAGATCAATACGAAACAAAGCACTGTAGTTTAATAGGAACTGGTTTGGGAAAAGTGGTAAGGGAAAGAAATAAGTTGAGGAAGCCAAGTATTCAGGAGTTCAACACAATTGAAAATTCAAAGGGGTATCAATTTGTAATAATACAAAAGCAACAGCATCCTTAATCATAGAGCTTTACTACATTCTAAAGGGCACTATCCATTTTCAATAAGGTTGCTGTGAATCGAAAGAGAAAATGGTTCCTAAGTGTTCACTGTTACTTCTAGAGGCCGAAAGGACACCAGGTTTGTCCCCCTTTGAAGGCGTTTCTTGTGAACTTAAGCAGAGTTAATTGCTTCCTCTGTTTGGCGAACACTCAACCTAGTTCATGCACTTAGTACTATTGTATTTAATACAATGTATTTATTGTTTCTGCAACAGTTTTCACACCACCATCTCCTCCAGTCAACAAAAGCTCCTCAGGACACAAAAATTTATTTAGCTCTAGATCCATAGCATCTAGCACACAGTAATCGCTAAACAAGTTTTGGCTGAAAGAAGAAATGAGTGGAGCATTGTCTCTGTAACTCACCTTTGTCTGTGTATTTTATGAAGCACAGTGTTTAAATTTTTCACACTCTGGAGTATAAACAATTATAGCTGCCATGCTTTGGTCCAGCACAAATGGTGAATCCAGGGATATACAAATTGTTATTACCTTGTCCCACACCCATGGCAGACGTTTTTAATCAATCATGGCATTCTTTCTAGAGTTAGAATGGGTCTTCAGAATCCGCATCACAGTGCCCTAGGGAGCCACCACTGATCAGCTGAAACTGGCACAAGAGTTCTAACCTCTTTTCCTGATCTTCTGAACACTCTCAGAGGAATCGTCTTTGGAAACCCATTCTTTTTCAAGATTTATAAATGCAATCAATGAAACATAATTCTTCACCTGTACATATCAAGAGTTCTCTAAAACACACCATTATACTCCTCATGTGCCCTAGAATTCTTCTCGTACAATGCCACATTAAATGAGGCTCAAGGGACGCTTTCTGTAGCCTGTAATTAAATGTTTTCAATATTAGACTATTAACATCACCATTTTTAACCATAAGGCACAGGTCCCATTAAAGTTACTACTTTTACCTCTTATGAAGATAAAGGGGAAGAAAAAATATATAAATGCTTGTGGATGAGGACTCTTGAACTATCCCTCTGCCAGCAAGCCCTGCCAGGAAAGAAGCTGCTGCCTTGGCTGTGCAGAGCAGGCCCTGCTGATTGATTTAGCAGGTAAGAAAGCTTTGCATTCCTTTAGATGTGGGATTATCCTCTTCCTGCTGCTCTGAAGCATGTGATCCTCAGGCCAGCACAAAGAAAGCTGCGTTCTTTAACTGAGGCAGTAACAGACAGAACAAGAAAGGCTCCATGGCAGGGCATACTGAGAAGACAACTAAAATTACTACTCCCTGCAAAGCATGGATTTGTGAGTCCTAGCAGGGGGCCTGCAACAGCTCTGGTAGTGCCACAGTCCCAGACCAGTCCCTCAGGGCCTCCAACAAATGCAGACTTATACCTAAGGGTCAGAAAAATCTGTTTATCAACAACTTTTCCATACCCCTTACTGGTGTAAGAACTGAACAGTGATTCTGAGAGAATGCTAGTGGTAGAAGTTAGCTCCATCTGGTTAAAAAAAAAAAAAAACAGAACTTGATAACCTTTAAAAATTTCTACTCCCTGATAAACTCCATGAGACCACCAAGGCAAAATCCTGTATGCAAAAGCCTTTTATGATTAATTTCTTAATTCAAATGGATGTTTTAGGTGAATTTTTAAAAACATTTTTAAAAACATTATTTCTTCTTTAAAATTGTGGAAGCATCCATTCTCCTTCTGCAAGAAGGGTGAATGCAGAGTTGTGGTGGAGGAAGCTGGAAGCTGCAGCAGTGGGACCCTGGCCATCAGAATGTCTGAGCAGGATACCAGGCAGGGAATGCAGTCAAAACACTGTCTGCTATTAATGAAATCATGGCTGATGCATCCAGTTTTTAAAAATTACTTTATCACACTAGATACCAGGAATAATAGTAATAAGAAGAACAGCTAATGTTTATTTGGGCTGTTTTTTGTGCCAGACCCTGTGTTGGGCAATCGACATGCTTAATCCCATTTGAGTCTAAATCAGATTTAGGAAGTAGACATTATTATCTAAACACTATGGATCAAAACACTAAGGCTTAGAGAGGCTAAGTGACACACATAATGCCACATTGCTAATAATCAGAGGGGCCAGAATCAAACCCAAGAATTTTAAGTTTAGGGTATACACTCATCCAGGAATAAAAGGTTGAAAAGTCACAATATTGTCTTCAAGGGTCTCAAAAGCCCCAATGAATTCAAATTTATTTAGTGGACAGGTAGGAAGAAAATGTGACTATTCTCTTTTTAGTCTCAGAAGAAAGAAGCCTGTGGATATGTCAGGCACCTATTTTTTCCAGGGAGTGGGCCCAAGTCCATTTCTTAATAGTTAAGGAATGCTGTATTAAAAAAGCAGTACAGGATCCTTACTCAACTTTGGGTGTTTCAATTCCTGGGAAGGTTTGAGAGTATATAAGAAAACGAATGGCTCAGCAGCCTGTATAGGCACATCTGAACACTTTTACCCCAGTCTCACCAATCTGTGATATGGCAGCTAGAAACCTGCACAAAGCTCAAGCTAAATCGTACGATGATACAAGTCATGGATCAGAGCACAGCTAAGCATTTAGCCTCTCTTACTGAACCACCACGGTGACTAAAATATGAATTTCAAAGGCCTTAAAATCTTGGAAGGATTTCTTGGAATCTTTCATTCAAATCCTTACTGATTTGATTAGAAATTCCTCTTTCCAGGAAACCCTGGTAGACTGAAATAAATGTGACACCTAAGATGAATAGATAAGGCAGAAGATACTTTGAAAATGATTTGAGGATAATATGGGGTTTACTGTTCAAAAAAGATTAGTAGCAAAATCCAAACATAAAGTTAATTACACTTTTGATTTGTGGATGGAACTTCCATTTGTTATTTCAAAAGCAGATAGTAAGAGGGAAACACCAGACAAACCCAAATTGAAGGAAATTATGCAAAATATCTGACCAGTAATCCTCAAAATTGTCAAGGTCATCAAAAAGAAGGAAAATCTGAGAAATCATCACAGTCTAAGGACCCAAGAACACATGGTACCTAAATGTAACATGGTCTCTTAAATGGGATCCTGGGATTAAAAAAAAAAAAAAAAAAAAAAGGGCACTAGACAAAAACTAAGCAAATACAAATTAAGTCTGGAGTTTGGTTACTAGTAACGTACTAATGTCGGTTTCTGAGCTTTGACAAAGGCAACATAGCTATATACGACGTTAACAAGGTGAGAAATGGATAAAGGTATATGGGAATCTATAATATTCTTACAATTTTTCTATAAATCCAGAATTTTCTAAAATAAAGCTTATTTATAAAAACAAATCTCATACAAAGACACACACACAGTGTGTGTCTTTGTATGTGCCCTTCCAAATGGCCACATACTAAAAGCATATTCATTAGCACTTAAATAGTGCCTGACATATAGTGAACATTCAACAAATAAATTTTTGAATGAATGATAAATGAATAAAGCAGATCTCTTTCTCTAGTTTAAAAAAAAAAAATCCTTTGATTTTTCCTCATTTTCTTAAATCTACACTCAGCTTCATTTTCAAGAGCCCTCTACAAACTAGCCAGACTCCCACTCTCTACAGATCATCAGCATACTACTTCTGTTTGAGTCAGAAAGTGTCTTCTCACTCGCCCAGAATTGCTCAGCCTTCATTCCTCACTTGGCTTTGCAATCCTCTTGCCCCAAAGCTGAAATGTTCTCCCAACTGATTCTACCTGTTCCAGGCTGAATTCAAGCTCACCTGGCTTTAAGAATTATTTCTAAACATACATTCTTCTCCTGAAATCTTCCTTCTCTACACTCCTAGTATCCACCTTGTCAGTTCAACATGTATATATAACATTAGTATGTAAAATTGCTTTAGAATGATCAGTCTAAGGTTGTACGCATTTAGTTTCCCTTTTGATGCAAAAGTCATTTAGGAGAGATTTTGAGAGACAGGGAGGGGTGGAAAGGAGAGATTAAAAAAGGACACAAGGAAAATACGAAGAATGATCAATATGTTCCTTATTTTGATTATGGTGATGGCTTCATGAATGTAGACATGTATCAATCTTACCAAACTGTATACCTTACATATGTGCAGTTTATTGTAAGTCAGTTATAGTGTGATAAAGCTGTTTAAAATGTCTATGTGATACTAGGCATATACCCTGAGGAAACCAAAATTCAAAAAGAGTCATGTACCAAAATGTTCATTGCAGCTCTATTTACAATAGCCCAGAGATGGAAACAACCTAAGTGCCCATCATCGGATGAATGGATAAAGAAGATGTGGCATATATATACAATGGAATATTACTCAGCCATAAAAAGAAACGAAATTGAGCTATTTGTAATGAGGTGGATAGACCTAGAGTCTGTCATACAGAGTGAAGTAAGTCGGAAAGAGAAGGACAAATACCGTATGCTAACACATATATATGGAATTTAAGAAAAAAAAATGTTATGAAGAACCTAGGGGTAAAACAGGAATAAAGACACAGCCCTACTGGAGAACAGACTTGAGGATATGGGGAGGGGGAAGGGTGAGCTGTGATAGGGCGAGAGAGAGACATAGACATATATATACTAACAAACGTAAGGTAGATAGCTAGTGGGAAGCAGCCGCATGGCACAGGGATACAGGCTCAGTTCTTTGCGGCTGCCTGGAGGGGTGGGATAGGGAGGGTGGGAGGGAGGGAGACAAAGAGGGAAGAGATATGGGAACATATGTATATGTATAACTGATTCACTCTGTTATAAAGCAGAAACTAACACACCATTGTAAAGCAATTATACCCCAATAAAGATGTTAAAAAAAAAAAAAACTCATAAAAAAAAAGTCTATGGATTAAATGTTTTGGTTTCTAAATTATTTTTTATGGTTTTATACAACTATTGTAAGATAATACCATTTGTATTATTTTCTGAGTTTTAGGCCAAAAATAAACCTCAACAAATTCTAATTTTTGAAAATATTACATGACACTTGAAAAAAGGCCTGTGTATTCTCTAATATTACGTAATTTGAGACATATATTTTATCTCATTGATCTGTTAAGGACTGAGAAAGTTAAAGTCTCTTACTTCTATTATATCCTGGTAACCTTAAAATTGATGGAACTTTTTAAAAAATTAGCAAATCAGATCATTGCTATTGGTTTATAGCATAATTATGCCAATTACGTGCCATGGAGTCACATCTTCACGTGGCTCTTCATCCTTCACAGCATCCTCAAGAAACTTACCCTAAACCTTTCAACCACTTTCCAATTACTACTCCTACCCCTCATGCTCTTTTATCTGGAAACAATGACACGACCTGTGTGACTGAACTGTACCAAATCACTTATGATTTGTCAAGACTTGGCTATATTCTGACTATAGTTTCCTCACTGACCAGCACCTGTGGCATCAATTTTGACTCTGGATAACTGGTATGTAAGAGGTTCCAACTTCAGAATGAAGGTGGCAGCTACAGTCTTTGTACTGGGGCTCAGTCTCTTTGACCAGTTTCCTGTCTATGTCCATTCCGTTACCCCTGTCTGCCCTACTTATGACTTGTGTGGTCTCTGCTAAATTTTTCCTTTTTTTTTTTCCAACCTGTCCTGCTGGCTGTAGTGCTTCATTAAACACTAAATCAGCTCCACCTTCTTGTCGTCCTGCTTCATCAAACTCTCCTACCATGTTCTACCTAGTATGGTTATTAATTTTCTTTCATGCCCTACACAATCTCATCCATCCATACAATTAAAAATGATACAATTTTTGCATTTCTATTGCCAAACAAAAATTCCACTCCTTCATTTTGGTCTTTCTTTTTTTATTTCTTACATATAGCAAGATTATCCTGCTAGGCAATACAGTGGAAAGAGCTTCTTAATTGGAGGCTGAAGACTCTCTCAGTCCTGGTTCTGTCACTGAACAGCTGTACTATCTGGAATAACTCACTAAATCTCACTAAACTCCAGTTTCCTCATATTTCAAATGGCAGTGTGAGAGTTAAATGAAATAATGCAGGTAAAATACCTTACAAACTGTAAAATGCTACACCAATGCAAAATATTGCAAATAGACTGTGTATCTTTTTTTTTTTTTTTTTTTTTTTTTTTTTTTTTTTTTTGCGGTACGCGGGCCTCTCACTCTTGTGGCCTCTCCCGTTGCGGAGCACAGGCTTCGGACGCGCAAGCTCTGCGGCCATGGCTCACAGGCCCAGCCGCTCCACGGCATGTGGGATCTTCCCGGACTGGGGAACGAACCCGTGCTCCCTGCAACAGCAGGCGGACTCTCAACCACTGCGCCACCAGGGAAGCCCTGTGTATCTATTCTTGATACAGGTATATTTCTTTGAGCTCTGTGAAAAATTAAGTAAAATATTCCATCTCTGGCACTAAAAACTATTAACATTTTTTGAAAGCCTCACAGTAGTTTGGTAGATATAAAACTAGAGACAAAAATTGCCTTTCTGAATACTAGAGCTTTATGTAGAAGATGAAGCAGAGAAGATATAAAACACAAGTTCACTTCAATATGGAGAAGTGGATAAAATTGAGGTACTAATCAAAATGTTTGAAGACTGTCATCCTTCTAAGAATAATGCTATGCTTAAGAGCCATGTGTTCAACATCTGCAAACCAAAAGCAAATGAAAAAATTCTATTAGCTTGTACCAGAAATGTGAATACTCAGCTGAAACTAAGACTATTGTGGGGGGTATAATTCAAAGTAATATCGGGATGGAAATGATGAGTGAGGAGAAAAGGTAAAAAATATTACATAAACACAATTTATTTTGGAAAAGCATATGAGCACATGCAAGGCAGCAAAATCTAAACTTTCTCTTGGTAATTGAATAGCAGAATCAGCACAGGATTTCAGAAGAAAATCAGAAACCAAACTGAACCAAAGAAGTTTCATCTGTGAAATTTTTCCTGATTCCCCTAGGCCAACCTCAGGTACTTTATATTTTATGTTTCAATTGTCCCTTGCACCTACCTCCATTGGAACTATTACCATAATGTGCTATAACCATCTGTGTATGTGCCAGTTTCACTTAAGCTGCCCTTTCTAGAAAGCAGAAACCATGTCTTTTTTTCCTTTGTGTCCCTAGTACCAAGCATGTTGCCTGTCCTATGGTGATCAATAAATTATTATAAAATGATGAAGGAACTATTACACTTTGACCAGTAACATGTCTGATGATGAATCTCAGCTTCTTCTCAGGACAGCAAATAAAGACACATTCATTTATAAACATTTAAATGTTGGTGCATGGCTTATGGAAACAGCCTCATTATTTTATTGAAACCCAACTATTTTGTACAGTTGGGTTCTAGATCTGTCTAGAATTTTAGGGGCCTACTATTCAGAGAGTCATAATCTGGGTAAGATCATTCCCATGGATGATTTCTGACACCAGTGAAAGCAAACTGACAGGGTTAGCTGCCATGCTTGTCAGACAGAACAGCCACGGAAGGTTTGGCAGGTTGTATACTGCACAGGTCTGTGGAGGTGCTATTCACCTGGAGTAACTGCTAAGAGTCAAGTAACGCAATATGTACAAACCACATGATAGCTCCCTGACATCGGCACTTGATGATGAAATCAGCCTATTTTGCAGGCAAAATATTTATCCTTATTCCCTCAGCAATTTCACAAATGTGTGCCTTTGTTTAAACAATAAAGGGTTAATGTTCTTGGACCACTTCATGGATGAGTACATTTCAGTGACTATAAAAAATAACCTTGAATTTCCATCATGGAATGCCACTTCTGCAGGCTGTTTATAGAGATCCTAGCAAAAGTGGTTGACAGACTAATTGAATCAGAGAAACACAGGAATAAACAAAGTTAAACTCATTCTTTCATTTACGATATCCCAGAACCTCTAATATGCTAAGACAATAATCTATAAAAGACATATTACACAGTGTTTCTCAAATTTATTTCACCCCAGACACTTTTTCAAGAAACATTTTGCAAGATTAATGTGATCTCATGCATGACACTCAAAAACATTGCCCCATAGTGGCCATCTCAATTTGTTTTAAATCTCCACCTACTGATCAGAAGCTATGAGGTGGATACCAGGGATGTGTAATTTTTGTTTTTACTATTCATTTATTTTATTAAGGTATAATTGATATATAGCATTATATTAGTTACCAGTATACAACGTAATGATTTGATATTTGTATATGCTGGGAAATGATCACCACAATGGGTCTAGTTACCATCCGTCACTATACAAAGTTACAGTTTTTTTCTTGTTATGAGAACTACTAAGATTTACTCGCTATAATTTTAACAAGCTCCCACAGGGGATGTTTATGTGGCCAAACAGGCACCAGTCAGTGGACTAACGTTTGGGAACAGCTATATACACTTTAGCTCAATTTCTCATTATTACTGATTTCTATCCTCAGAAGTTAAATTTTTGTGGCTCATCTTTCACAGACCTCAAAATCTCCCCTCATGTCTATAAGCAAGGGTGTAAAATAGAAAGACAGTTTTATTTTTAGTTCCAGATTTACCATATTATAGGTTCAGATTTCTGATACTGTTAGCAAGGCTTCTCACTTGTTGAATCTAGAATTTCGATATGCATACCAACAGGGATTCAAAAAGCATTAAGATGTTCAAAATGTAAATAAACACTTGGAGACTTTTCCTCCCTAGAGCTCTTTTACACAAGCATCCACAGAATCATGGATGATTAGAACTGAAGGGAGTGCCTAGGGAGGTTATTTACCCACAGTCAAGTAGCTCATTAGTGGCAAAACTAGGGCTTACATTCAGAGCTCTGACTCTTATTACGGTGCACCTTCTTCTACTCAAATCAACAAAGCATCTAGAAATTTATTCCGAATACCTAAACCTCACAGCTATTAATCATTTTGGGGGCAGTCTTTAAGTGCTCAAATTAGGGATAGCAATAAAGAAGGGGAAAAAAGATTTTTGTTTTTATCTGTTATTCAACAATAACTTTAAAGACAATTATCTGAAAATGAAATAAAGACTCCATAGCTTTGTTCAGATGAAGCAGATACTCCAGTGTCTACCACCAACCAAGTCCAAGGCTGCATCATCATCATCATCATCATCATCATCATCATCTCTTACCTGGACTATAATAATAATGTTATCATCAAACTTGTGTCCTTCCAACTCAGTTTCAGTTTCCAGCCTACAGGAAAAAGTCATCTTTTCAAAATGGAAAACTGACCATGTTATTTTCTTTCTTCAACCCTCCAGTGACTCCCTATTACTCTTTGGGTTCACAATCCATAAGAGCTTTTAAGATTTTGTCCCTCCAATTCTATTTCTGGCCAATCTCCCCTTGTGCACCAGGGTTCAGCCATACTGTCTTTTTGTATCTTAATTGTGCTGTACTTTTTGACATCTTAAGATTTTACTAAATGCTTTCTCTCTGCCTAGAACATTTCCTGCATCCAATCCAAGCTCAACTTCTTTGTTCAGCTAACTAAAAATCAACCTTCAACTCTCATGTTTAAAATCTATTCTGGGATGTCCTCTCTGGCCTTCATTAACGAACTTCATTTTACTCTGCATTTTAACTGTTTACTTAAATGATTCTTCTCCTAGACTGTAAGCACCATGAGGGCAGATACCATACTAGTGAATAAATCCTAAGCCTACCTAACACACAGTGGTGATTCAATAAATACTTATGGACAGAACAAACAAAAAGGAAGAAAGAAGGAGGGGGGAAAGTGTGGGTGGGACAGAGGAAGGCAAAGGAGAGAGGAAGGGGAAGAAAAGCAGATGAATGAAGAGAAGGAAGCATAAGTTGCTCTCTTCCCTAACACAATACACTTAATATGATGAATTCTTTTTTATCTGGTAAGATTAGAAAAGGGATATTCTGATTAATTCCCATTCACTTAATTAAGTCACATTCAAAGTTTCAGAACAACGCACAAAAAAACCCTCTATTATATGAAATAGAGTACAAAGTCTATATCAAACAAATAGCATAATGAAATGAGTGAAAGTTAACCAGGTGCATTAAAATGAACAACATGCCTAGCATGTAGCCATTCCTTCTGAAAAACACCGCATATTCCGAAACTCAGAGGTACAGCAAACAAGTCATTCACAGCCCAATTAAAGCTTACAATAAAGAAGTAACACTTCTGTAAGTTAAAGAGAAGCAACACTCATTTTTTGGCAGCAAAAATTACTCCGTAGTTTTGATGATAAACTGTTACTTCTACCAAAAGAGGTCTGAGACCCTGTATAAGTCTATAAGCAGTAGACAGGACCTTAATTTTGAAAGTCTCATGCTAGACACCTAAGACCACATATTGTAAAAGAATATACAGCTCAATTTATCCATCTTGGAAGGAAAGTGAGCCAGCGGCCCCTGCTGGGATTTGTACCTGAAAGTCACAGAAAAATTTGAAGATACGAAACAGTTCTTAAGGCACACCAGTTAAGCGAAATAAATTGAGAAATATGTTATATTTGAGAAGGCCACTGGCTGAGCTAACAAAATTAAATTAAAAGTCACAATCACTGAAAAAGATATATACATATATATTCTAATTTTAAGTCTCAGTTGTTTCTCTGTAATTGAAAAAAATTTTTTCGACTAGCTATAGATACATTAATTCTCAAACCAACCCCCCCCCCCCAAAAAAAAAAGGCTTCATATGACCCAACTCAGAATCAGATTCCTATAGCTGGGAGCAATCTCAGAAATAATTTAGTCCAAGTTCTCATTTCATCAATTAAATAAAATGAACCCAAGAACATTAAATGACCTGAGCAAGGTCACATAGTGAGATATTAACACAGTGAAGACCAGAACTTTAATCACCTAATTCAGAAGTTAGATTTCTGAACACCAGATCACTCTGGTGAGCACCCATGTTTTTCTACTCAGTACTTTTTTTTCAAAGCAAATGCATCACATTCTATTTGAGCTCGTAGACATCATCTAAAACCCCCAGATGGTTTCATATCAACTTCCTCCAAGGCAAATCACCCGCATCCTGAATTTGTGCAATAGATTATTTTTACTCTAAAAGAAGTACTTTATTTATATCCATGTTATATTTTATCTTGGGGCTTTCAGATCATTGTTCCTGCCTTTTGAGATCAATTTAAATTTTGGATCTGCATTCATGGTATTAGCTACTCCTCCCAGGTCTGAATCACCTATGAGTCTGAAGAGCATACCTCCTATATCTTCATTCAGGTCACAGAAAAGACACTGAATGGAGAGGGCAGAACGGCAGCTACCGAGCCTGCCAGGAGACTCGATGCATGAACCAAGACATACTGCATGTGGTTGTTCAGTAGGCTCTGAACTTAATTAATTTACGTAATTTAAAGATTCTTTCCCTCAATCTAGCCTGTTTTAAATTCTATAATAAATACAACTGCATTGACTACCTACAAAGCCTTATACTAGAGGCTTTTTGAAAATAATATCTTGCATTTCTAGCCCATTTTACAGTTGACAAAGTACTTTTATATACATTATTTCACCTGCAACTTAGTGAAGGCAAATGAGTCAATAATTATTACTTTTGTTTTGTAGATCAGGAAACTAAGTTTCACACAAGTTAACTGATTTATCCACCATCAGCAAGCTAATCAGTGTCGAGGCAGAGTATCCCCACAGTCTTGTGCCAGCACTTTTTATCACACCTTAAGGGTCTATCCTGTGTCCTGACCATACTGAGTATTATAAGGAACTCATATAATGCTTCAGAGTTACATAGCATTTTAGAGTTTACGAAACACTTTCCTAGATATCACTGTGACTCTCACACAACTTAAATAAAATAAACAGTACAGACGCCATCATTTCCAATTTATGGACGAAGAAAGTGAGACCCAACAAATTAAATGACCTGCCTAAGGTCACAGAACTACTTGAGTGGCCAAGATATGTCTTAAACTAAAGTCTTCTCACTCAAGTTTAGCAGAAACCTAACAAGTAATTTAAAAATGCAACTTAAAAAAAATGCAACAGTCAGATAACAACATGAGCCACCCCTATTCGAATGCTGCATTTTAAGAGTTCAGGAAAAAAGTTGTAGACATCCCACCTCAACAATGAGGTGCGCAAGGCCTCCTAGAGCTGTCATGACCAGTAAACACTTTAAACTGTGCTCTTCATGCATTGGAAAGAGCTTCTATTCTGTTGAAGATCATGAGTAAGAAGAAGATGAAACTCAGGTGGATTAGTTATTTTATTCAAAGGAAAAAAAGAAGAGGAAAAATATCCTGTTCAACCGAGTGAGTGATCTGGATGGCAGTAAAATATGTGAATCATGAGGCCACAAACACTGCAATGAGGAAGCAGCTGAGTTTCATCCTGACACAATAGCAAAGTGCCCAGCCTGTGGAAACTTAGTAGGAGAAGGAAGAAAAATTACAAAGTGAATTATAAGTCTCAATAATATCTTGACAGAAAATGGAGGGCTCAGCAGGCTCTTGCACATTAAAAATCATGCCCCAGGGCTTCCCTGGTGGCGCAGTGCTTGAGAGTCCGCCTGCCGATGCAGGGGACACGGGTTCGTGCCCCGGCCCGGGAAGATCCCACATGCCGCGGAGCGGCTGGGCCCGTGAGCCATGGCCGCTGAGCCTGCGCGTCCGGAGCCTGTGCTCCGCAAATGGGAGAGGCCACAACAGTGAGAGGCCCGCATAACGCAAGAAAAAAAAAAAAAAGAAAAAAAAAGAAAAAAAATCATGCCCCATATGATGTGGGCTATACCTTCTCCAGGAGAAATCACAGCCAAGCTAAATGTAGAACAAAGAAGGACAAAAAGCCAGGAGACAGAAACTCACCCAGAAACAGATCATTCAGAAGATGTTCTAGGGCTTCCCTGGTGGTGCAGTGGTTGAGAGTCCGCCTGCCTATGCAGGGCCCGGTCAGGGAGGATCCCACATGCCGCGGAGCGGCTGGGCCCGTGAGCCATGGCCGCTGAGCCTGCACATCCAGAGCCTGTGCTCCGCAACGGGAGAGGCCACGACAGTAAGAGACCCGCGTACCGCAAAAAAAAAAAAAAAAAAGAAAAAAATGTGTTCTAGAGTGGTGGCTCTCCAAGAGTGATCCCGGCAACAGCAGCTTCCGCGTCAGTTGGGAAGACGTCTAAAGAGGCAAATCAGCAGGCTCCCCCCACTCCAGGCCTACCAATCAGAAACGTTGGGGGTGGGATCTAGCAATCTGTTTTAAAAAGCCCTCCAGGGGATCCTGACTTTAAGCCGGTGAAGAACATGGTAGGCCAGTTACCACACTTACCCACATCACCTGCTCTTTGGCCGTGCTTTCAGTTGAAGAATGTGAGTTAGATGAGGCGTGTGTTTCCACGTGCTATGAGCCCCGGAAATGATACAGCTTTGACACCACCTGCTATGGGTGCTATAAATAGCAGTCGCATTTAGCATTATCCTCTGAAAGCTTGATAAGCACAATGGGACAGGTATGAGATAATTAATCATTCAATTGTGGTCAGCATACAGTTAATTAAAAGTAATTTATTCCTCAATTATTTAGTCCCTGGAGCAGTGGTTATTGCACTCAGATTCACCTGGAAGGAGGGCTTGTTAAAAGATTCCTGAGTCCCAACCCTGGAGTTTCTAATTCAGTAGGTTAGGGGTGGGGCCAGCTAA
Organism: Lipotes vexillifer; assembly: GCF_000442215.2. Lineage (NCBI taxonomy): Eukaryota > Metazoa > Chordata > Mammalia > Artiodactyla > Lipotidae > Lipotes > Lipotes vexillifer. Next base: position 1,588,967 of record NW_006784004.1, on the reverse strand, counting down.
TTTTCACTTCTAACAAGTTCCCAGGTGATGCTGACACTGCTGGTCCAAGGACCACATTTCGAGAACACCCGTACTAGAGAATAACAACAATGAAAAAAAAAGAAAATCAGTGTTTTAGGTACACTGACCCAGGGTTGCGCTAGCAAATGCTTCACAACTTGCTCTCCAGGGAGGAACTTAAAACAACAACAATAACTATTTGCAGCATCTGCCAACATCCTAGTAGAAATACTCCAACCATGGCCCGTATCAAGCTACCAACATGTCACTCAGCTCAGAGTCAGGAAGAGATGGGCATAGCCCACTTCTAACAGCCAGCTCCAGTGCACTACCGTGACCCCCTCACATTTCTCTGCGCTCGATATGTGTAAAAACTACAACACCATGCTGCTTAAATTCCACAGTTCTCCAGGGAAGGAATATGCTGAGTCATATAGGTATTCCATGTTAATTCTGCTTCATTCTTCGGTGAGTCCCTTACTCTAGCAGGAGACTGATGTACAGATCCATTTCTCACAACAAAACTTACAGTAAATTTCCCCAAATAGAGATGCATCATCCTGAGTATGCGACACTCAGAAATTGATTTGGGAATGGCCTTGGCAGCAGACTGTTCACTAGAAAATGGGAACAGTATAAAAGTAAATGGGAAAATATAAAAACTGTATTGCCAGGCAAGTCCTGTAGTGGGATTTCTAAAGTAAAATGGAGGTGATTAAATCTAAGGAAGAATTCAAATATTAAACGTGGTCAAACTGCTATGTGGCACATAGCTAATAACCCAATTCCTTTTTAAATATGGAATAAATGCTCCTAGAGTGAAACACTCAGAAACCTTAAATAGCACCTGGTAAGAAAACATTAAAGGAAAAGAACCATATTCTGCTTTCCTTTCCTTTTGAACCTCTCAAACATACATTCTGGAAAAAATGCTTTGACTCTGTGAAATCGTGGTATCCTCTCTCACCCCCACACAGCCTTTTTTAAATTCCATTTGTTCTCCCCCAACCGACCAATCCTCCAGTTTGGTCATAATCCTGGTGAGAATCCTGACTCACACTGAATAATCAAAATGTGACTGTAAAAGTGAAGGATGTCCCAGGTTTCTCTTGATTTGTGAAGGTACAGGTTTCTTTGAACAAGATGCTGAGAAAACATGGATCAGCAAACCAGGGGTCTTTAAAAGAGTTCCTTTCTTCAAATCTACTTACCAACAGATTCTCCTGACCATGAGTTCCAGTCAAAATTATTGTTGAATATTGAGCACCTGGAAGTTTTACCATTACGAATAACCAGCAAAAGCCTTTTGGCTGAGGACAAAGTGACACCCAATTTGAATAACAATTTTCTCCATGTACTAATGAAAATAGTTACTTTTGACCCACATTTTTACCAAGTACTAAGGGACAAAGACAGCTGGTCCAGGTTTCACTAGCCAACCCCAGTCTTCCCAAGCTTTCAGCCACCCCTGTCACCTAGTTGCCATGAGCAAACAGTGAGCCCTGCCTGAAGAACTTAACCTACACAGAATTCGCTTGGAGTCGTTCAGCACTGCTCTCTAATTCCACGCTTGAAAAGTCTCTCTTGTTGCTGGACCACAGCCAGAACAAAATTAAAGCATTTTCTATTCATTTTTGCCAACTGCAAGAACTCATTCACTTAAAGCCTGACGACAATAAGTTGATTCAACTGCCATTCAAGAAGAAGCAGTTTTGTAAAACGTGTTTCCAGTCAACAGCTCACACTAAGCTTTCCGTTCTCTCTGCTTCTCTCTCTTTCTCCCAAAGATTCAGAAAAAGATATAATCCTGAGAATGTAGCTTTTTTGGTGGTCCCACTGAGGAACAAGAGTCACTGGATTCAATACATATACCATTACATGCCATGTACATATCACTGTGTTCCTGAGGACAGACACAATCAATAATATCTATTAGTGTGCTTACTTTCTGCATCTTCTTGGCCACAGCTCTGCTTACAGATGCCTCCTTACTCATAGCTTTTTTTTTTTTAACATCTTTATTGGAGTACAATTGCTTTACAATGGTGTTAGTTTCTGCTTTATAACAAAGTGAATCATCTATACGTATAAATATATCCCCATATCTCCTCCCTCTTGCATCTCCATCCCACCCTCCCTATCCCACCCCTCCAGGTGGTCACAAACCACCAAACTGATCTCTCTGTGCTATGCGGCTGCTTCCCACAGGCTATCTATTTTACAGTTGGTAGTATATATAAGTCCATGCCACTCTCTCACTTCATCCCAGCTTATCCTTCCCCCTCCCCATGTCCTCAACTCCATTCTCTATGTCTGCGTCTTTATTCCTCTCCTGCCCCTAGGTTCTTCAGGACCTTTTTTTTTTTTTTTTCTAGATTCCATATATATGTGTTAGCATACAGTACTTATTTTTCTCTTTCGGACTTACTTCACTCTGTATGACAGTCTCTAGGTCCATCCACCTCACTACAAATAACTCAATTTCATTTCTTTTTATAGCTAAGTAATATTCCATTGTATATATGTGCCACATCTTCTTTATCCATTCATTTGTCGATGGACACTTAGGTTGCTTCCATATCCTGGCTATTGTAAACAGACATGCAATGAACACTGGGGTGCATGTGTCTTTTTGAATTATGGTTTTTTCAGGGTATATGCCCAGGAGTGGGACTGCTGGGTTGTAAGGTAGTTCTACTTTTATTTTTTTAAGGAACCCTCCATATTTTTCTCCATAGTGGCTATATCAATTTACATTCCCACCAACAGTGCAAGAGGGTTCCCTTTTCTCCACACCCTCTCCAGCATTTATTGCTTGTAGATTTTTTGATTATGTCCATTCTAACCGGTGTGAGGTGATACCTCATTGTAGTTTTGATTTGCATTTCTCTAGTGATTAGTGATGTTGAGCATCCTTTCATGTGTTTCTTGACAGTCTGTATATCTTCTCTGGAGAAATGTCTATTTAGGTCTTCTGCCCATTTTTGGACTGGGTTGTTTGTTTTTTTGATATTGAGCAGCATGAGCTGTTTTTAAATTTTGGAGATTAATCCTTTGTCAGTTGATTCATTTGCAAATATTTTCTCCCATTCTGAGGGTTGTCTTTTGGTCCTGTTTATGGTTTCCTTTGCTGTGCAAAAGCTTTTACGTTTCATTAGTTCCTATTTGTTAATTTTTGTTTTTATTTCCATGGGTCAAAAAGGGTCTTGCTGTGATTTATGTCATGGAGTGTTCCACATATGTTTTCCTCTAAGGGTTTTATAGTGTCTGGGCTTATGTTTAGGTCGTTAATCCATTTTGAGTTTATTTTTGTGTATGGTGTTAGGGAGTGCTCTAATTTCATTCTTTTACATGTAGCTGTCTGGTTTTCCCAGCACCACTTATTGAAGAGGCTGTCTTATCTCCATTGTATATTCTTGCCTCCTTTATCAAAAATAAGGTGACCATATGTGCATGGGTTTACCTCTGGACTTTCTATCCTATTCCATTGATCTATATATCTGTTTTTGTGCTAGTACCATACTGTGTTGATTACTGTAGCTTTGTAGTATAGTCTGAAGCCCAGGAGCCTGATTCTTCCAGCTCCGTTTTTCTTTCTTAAGATTCCTTTGGATATTTGGGGTCTTTTGTGTTGCAATACAAATTGTGAAATTTTTTGTTCTAGTTCTGTGAAAAATGCCCTTGGTAGTTTGATAGGCATTGCACTGAATCTGTAGATTGCTTTGGGTAGCATAGTCATTTTCACAAAGTTGATTCTTCCAATCCAAGAACAAGGTATATCTCTCCATCTGTTTGTGTCATCTTTCATATCTTTCATCAGTGTCTTATAGTTTTCTACATACAGGTCTTTTGTCTCCTTAGGTAGGTTTATTTCTAGGTATTTTATTCTCTTTGCTGCAATGGTAAATGGGAGTGTTTCCTTAATTTCTCTTTCAGATTTTTCATCATTAGTGTATAGGAATGCAAGAGATTTCTGTGCGTTAATTTTGTATCCTTTACCAAATTCATTGATTAGCTCTAGTAGTTTTCTGGTAGCATCTTTAGGATTCTCTGTGTATAGTATCATGTCATCGGCAAACAGTGACAGCTTTACTTCTTCTTTTCCAATTTGGATTCCTCTTATTTCTTTTTCTTCTCTGACTGCTGCGGCTAAAACTTCCAAAACTATGTTGAATAACAGTGGTGAGAGTGGACACCTTTGTCTTTTTCCTGATCTTAGAGGAAATGCTTTCAGTTTTTCGCCAGTGAGAATGATGTTGCCAGTGGGTTTGTCATATATGGCCTTTATTATGTTGAGGTAAGTTCCCTCTATGCCTACTTTCTGCAGGGTTTTTATCATAAACAGGTGTTGAATTTTGTCGAAAGATTTTTCTGCATCTATTGAGATGATCATATGGTTTTTCTACTTCAATTTGTTAATATGGTGTATCACGTTGATTGATTTGTGTATATTAAAGAATCCTTGCATTCCTGGGATAAACCCCACTTGATCACAGTGTATGATCCTTTTAATGTGCCGTTTGATTCCGTTTGCTTGTATTTTGTTTAGGATTTTTGCATCTATATTCATCAGTGATATTGGCCTGTGTTTTCTTTCTTTGTGACATCTTTGTCTGGTTTTGATATCAGGGTGATGGCCTCGTAGAATGAGTTTGGGAGTGTTCCTCCCTCTGCTATATTTTGGAAGAGTTTGAGAAGGATAGGTGTTAGCTCTTCTCTAAATGTTTGATAGAATTCGCCTGTGAAGCCATCTGGTCCCAGGCCTTTGTTTCTTGGGAGATTTTTAATCACAGCCTCATTTTCAGTGCTTGTGATTGGTCTGTTTATATTTTCTCTTTCTTCCTCATTCAGTCTCGGAAGGTTATGCTTTTCTAAGAATTTGTCCATTTCTTCCAGGTTGTCCATTGTATTGGCATATTGTTGCTTGTAGTAGTCTCTCATGATCCTTTGTATTTCTGCAGTGTCAATAGTTACTTCCCCTTTTTCATTTCTAATTCTATTCATTTGAGTCTTCTCCCTTTTTTCCTTGATGAGTCTGGCGGATGGTTTATCAATTTTGATTATCTTCTCAAAGAACCAGCTTTTAGTTTTATTGATCTTTGCTATGATTTCCTTCATTGCTTTTTCATTTATTTCTGATCTAATTTTTATGACTTCTTTCCTTCTGCTAACTTTGGGGGTTTTTTGTTCTTCTTTCTCCAATTGCTTTAGGTGTACAGTTAGGTTGTTTATTTGAGATGTTTCTTGTTTCTTGAGGTAGGACTGTATTGCTATAAACTTCCCTCTTAAAACTGCTTTTGCTGCGTCCCATAGGTTTTGGGTCGTCGTGTTTTCATTGTCATTTGTTTCTAGGTATTTTTTGATTTCCTTTTTGATTTCTTCAGTGATCTCTTGGTTATTTAGTAGTGCATTGTTTAGCCTCCATATGTTTGTATTTTTTACAGATTTTTTCTTGTAATTGATATCTAGTCTCATAGCATTGTGGTAGGAAAAGGTACTTGATACAGTTTCAAGTTTCTTAAATTTACCAAGGCTTGATTTTTGACCCAAGATATGATCTAACCTGGAGAATGTTCCATGAGCCCTTGAGAAGAACGTGTATTCTGTTGTTTTTGGATGGAATGCCCTATAAATATGAGTTAAGTCCATCTGTTTAATGTATCATTTAAAGCTTATGTTTCCTTATTTAACTCATAGCTTCTAAACCCACAGAGTCATTCCTTTCCTTAATCCAAAACCCAGTGACAGTACAGGTCTAAGTCTGAAGGGTCTTCTTCATTATTCTCCTCTTCCATCTATAAGGTCAATAATATGTTTTTCTCAAAAAATCCGAAGAGCAAATAAGACCTGACTGGTTTATTTTTACACAGAAATCCTAGGATAAACCTCAAAAGTTACAAAGTCTTTTATGATGCATGACCTAAAAGAATATGAAGCAGGTCAAGAACCATGGACCAAAGAGGGACAGTGAAGCTACAATCACTTATAGTGCACTCAGCACAGAGATCTTGTTTCCTAAAGTTCAGAACACACTGAGTTGATGTTAGGTGATTCACATATAAGCAATTTTGCTTTAATTATTTTGTGTTTAGAAACTACAGCTTAGTAATAAATGGTGTCTATTATTAGTACCGTTATGATTATGTTCCTTTGTCTTCTAAAAGGTAATTCTTTAAGAAAACTACTAACGCTTTGATGCCAAAAAGTTTCAGTTGCATGTCAATACTCAAATAGTGGATGCCCAGAGAGCCATAGCAGGGCAAATGT
>NW_006784004.1:1570148-1582690 GCF_000442215.2 Lipotes vexillifer | reverse complement strand
CAGCAGGAAAAAACAATGCCTTCATCAATTAGAGATAAATACCATAGGTTTGGGTAGCAGGTCTGTTATGCATTTGCACTCCTCCTGTCCACTCTTGGTACTAGACAGACTTTAAGGTTCTCTAGCAGAGGAACTGTGCATACACATATGTACATGCAAGTGTGTGCTGGTGTGTTTTACACTTCTGTATTATCAATCCTTGGTGCATAGAATCTACTGTGTAAATATTAGTTAAATGGAATGCACTGATGTAGACGCACTAAAATGTAGTTGAATAGACATTGGACAAAATGCAGGAGGTCTATGTTCTGCAAACCAGCTGGTGAAACCAAGTATATAACCTCAGACAAATCACTGAACTATCTCAGGGCAGTTTTTATAAAAAGTTAGGCAGGATAAGTTCTAAGTCCTTTTGCAGCTCCAAAATGTATCATTTTGTTGTCCCCTCTTTTTTATTTGGAGAAGACAGTTGTGACCTATGTTATCAATATATGTCAATACACCCATACTTTAAAAAAAATGGGATCAAGAGTAAGCTCTGAAAACGTTTGAGGTTTAAAATAGTTGAAAGTTATGAAAGCATCAGATAAAATGGACTGTGATAATGTCAGAAGGCCACAGAATTTTTTTAAATCAGAGTCTGAACGTTGGTTTGCTTTTTTAGAGCTGAGCCTCTAAAATCTGATTCTCCTCATTCTGTGACATTTGTCAATGACCACTACTGACCACCTGCTTGATGATGTCTGAGCTAGAGGTTTATGCTGGTGATTAGAGAGGGAGGGAAGGGTCAGCTGTCAGAAATGTGACTACAGAAAGGAAAGCATAACATAGAAGATGAAAAAAAAGGTAAAAATTCTAGTTCTCAGATGATATATGACACAGATATGAGTATTTTACAAAGAAGTCATAAATATGTACAGAATTACTAAGCATGCAATCCAGCGAAATGCAAACTAATAAATGTCTTATCAAAGCAAAAAGACACAAAACCTCACAATAATAAAATTTTTCATCCATTCTGAATGAATACCTAGGCTCGAATCCAAAATAATACTTAATGGCCCATAAAAAAAGTGTACACAGACAACTGTTCCCTGATATTCATACAGCAAGAAGTGTGAAAAGTGAAAGCATTTATGGTGACTCTTCATATGTCAATCTCCTAATTCCTCAAAAAGGAACATTCAGGAAAGCACTAAGTGAAAAACAGAATGAAGAGACAGAGAAAGAGAACAAATTATAATAGATTTAATTTTATAGTAGATATGATTTCCCACATATAAATAAACACAATATAATGCTCTCCTGTCTTAAAATTCTGAATACTCTATTCCTCAGTGAGGATCTCCTGAAATTTTGACATCAGCCCTCACCATGAAAATACAGTTGCCCCATTTCATAATTGTGAAATTTAGATGTTTGAAGTGTCCAATTTGGGGTGGTAGGTGTTTACTTATTAAGCAATTCTACGATGAATATTCCTCAAGTTGTTTGATTAGAAAGCTTACAGATTGTTTTAAAAACTATCCGAAATAGGCCAAGTATTGACCACTTGGGAAGCTAATGATGCAATTCCTTAAACAGGGTTCCAGCTACCATGTTCATCCTGAAATGTAAGAAGCCTTCATTGCTCAAGAGGTGAATAACCCCAGACCAGAGTAGACCAACTAAATCAGATGTAATATTTTCCAACTGGTATTTCTGAACCTGAGCAGGACCCTGTGGGGCCCTCCTCGGCACCAAAGCCTTTCTGTGTCCCCCATTTCTTGTTTGTAGGAAGTAGGCTTCATTCAGCCTCCTTGACCTTCCCTAAGTTCCAAAGGGCAGGTTCAAACAGTTGGTAATCAGGGAAAGGAGGGAGTAAAGAAATATGGAAGGAACAGTCAAGAAATAATAATGCAGCCTTGGGGCAGGGTCCTGGTTCCTCCTTGAGGAATATAAATAACAATATCTTTGAGTTCTTCTGCAGAACTAAGGCTCCCACCCAGGTGAAGGATGGAAACTTCCAGCTAAGCACAAGATTCTTGGAGCACTGCCCTGTTACCTCACCACCAACCAGTCAGAAGAAAGTCACACACCCTGGAGCCCTCACTCCAAATTTTGCCTATAAAAACTTTTCCCCAAAAAACATCAGAGAGTTCAGGTTTTTTTTTTTTTATCACGACCCACTTGTTCTCCCTGCTTGGCCCTGCAATAAACCTTTCTCGGCTCCAAACTCCAACATTTCCGTTTGTTTGGCCTCACTGTGCACCAGGCACATGAACTCATGTTTGGTAACATTTCCTTCATTCCCTTTGCTGTTACAGACAATGTCAGGCCAACTCTGGCTTACATTTAAGGACTTAGTCCCTCCACTGCCTCTTCCAAGCAGCCACCTTTCACGCACACACACACCATTCTGGGTTGGGAGCTCTTCTTCAGTACCGCCTTGACATGCTTTGCAAACCTCTATCATTGCCACCTGTATTTTATTTGCTTTCTATCCCCAGCACCTGGAAGTACCTCAAACTTGGTAAAAACATAGAAATAACAAAAATCCTAATCCATGTTGACTGAATGAATGAAGTCTTTCAGTGTAGTATGTCAAAATATTTTGCAGAACAGCAGTGATCTTTTCATTGAATGCATGAATTAGAAATTAGAATTTATTTGCTTTCAGTGTAGAATTGCATAAGGTCACGATATCAAATTAAGAGTTAATTCTCTCTCTCTCTCTCCCCTTGTATGTTTTATTTTTTTCACTCACATTACTCACTAGCTTTTCAATAAGCACAGAATTAGGACTCAGAGACACTCAAAGTGAAGCCTGGCTTGCCCCATGACTAACCATAGGAGCCATATAATAAATGAATTTCCTCCTCATCTGTAAAATGAGAGAACTGGAATAACTGATCCAAGTGGAAGGTTTCCTTCTGGCTCTGTATTTCTACAATTCTCTACAGTTACCTGGCATATGATATTTATTCAAGAAACTACATTAATTTGAACTGCAGTAATTTGGAATTGGTCAGAATATCGACTGAGATAAACCTGTGGTATTGGGGTTTTTTTCATTTGTTCATTTACTCTCTTAAGAAGAAAAGACTAGCTAAACAAATTAACCACATAATGAAAAATGTTGAGGGCACCTCTACTCTGCTAAGAATGCAAACTGGTCTTTAAGTGCTTTAGAAGTATCTATTTACTTACAAACAATGTAATTGCAATATGTGCAGAGCTGACACTGTTCAGACTAGTATTTTGATGAGCTAATTAGAGATCATCCTTATCTATTAATTAAAACAACACTAGGCAGTATCTGAGTAGTTATAATAGTTGCAGTTATTGTATGTCCTTAAAAGGGATTCAATCTAAAGCAAGTATTTGCCAATTTAATTAGTTTTCCTTTCAATTCATTCAAATTAGGGATGTATGACTATGTTTATGTTAAATGAAATTATTTTGGAAAAAAGCAGCTATATTAAAATAAATTACAAGAATTTTGACAGAATGTCCATTAGATCCAAATTTCAGGATTGCAATAAGAAGAGCATTATATCGGCAATCCTTATTTCCCAGAGTATAAGGATAGCTCAACTAAATCGGCACTTGTCATGATTTAAGTGTCTACAAAAATCCATTCATAGTAGTATTTTGTTGAATTGAAGCATTATTTATGAAATGAGTGAAAAAAAGCATTTCAACTCAATAATCATGCACTGAGGGCTAACATGCTAGGTCCTATGATTGTATAACGTATGGGAAATACACAGATAATTAATTGTTTGGAACTTACAATTAAGCAGTTACAGAAGCAAACATAATATAAAGTACAATAATTGAACTGCCATAAGAGATATATGGAAAAAAGCTCTATGAGCTTCAGGGTTAGGAAAGATTATACCTCTCTGCCAGAAAATAGGAAGAGAAGCCAGTTTTTATTGCCACATGCCAAGCTGTTTTACAGTTTACCATGCACTTTTTTCTTAATATGAACATTGACCCTTCAAATAATATATTACTGTTTCATTAAAAGGAGAAACAGTAATAGCTTGCTAACAATAGGAGGCAGGAATAAGAAATAGGCATAAAGAATCAGAAAAGACCCCTGCTTTGCCGCTTGTAAGAAAACACCAAGTCTGTATACCTGGCTAGAAATATTTCCAACTGCCATTGGTTTGAATTTAGGCATAATTTCTTATAATTAGATTGGATTTCTTCTAAATGAGAATTTACTGTGTACTCTTGATTTTCACTGCTTAAAGGAATTAAGGCTCTTTCCTGAGCTTAGTCCCAATCACTACTCTTGTTCTTTTGAGTAGTTTATGTTTTTTTCCAAATAATATTCATTAGGCAACTCAATTACAGGGAATGGTTCAGTTCCTTGGTTATTCTTAGTCGATACCTGAGTGAAAGTGGTGAATCCTTTTCTTGCTGTTGTATAACACTAGTCATTTATTTGGTAACAGACTAGCCTATTGATTGGTGAAGGCTTGTAAAATTAATGACCGAGAAAGCCACTTAGTCTCATGGTGTTCAATGAAATCCCCAGAGTTCTTTGAACCTTGTTTGCAAATCATTGTCCTTATGTCACTTGCTTTTACATACATGCAACAGTTTCTCGTTTAAACCTTGGAAATTTGTCTTATATAAAGGTTTTTCTTCATCTCTGTGATTGGCTAGTCCTTAGTGAAATCTTCAGAAAGATTTATATTGAGGAATCAGTCAGTAGCCTAAGAGGTATGAAGAAACTGTTTCATGAATCAAACCATGTGTGTCAGTGGGAACATCCTCATGCTGTTCCTTTTCATTATATTATAGAGTCAATGATTTACAATGTAATTCCCCCCTTTCTCTGGAAGTAGAACAGACTAAGTTGATATTCTCTGACAAACAGTTGTTTGCAACATTTGTTTAAAGATAACTCTCTACTATGGTTCTAACATCTTGAAGAGTCAAGCTTCCTTCCCCCTAATTCCTACATTTGGTTCATAATAAATCTGGTTTCAAATAGTAAGGATACGTTGGGTTCTGGAAAAGAGTGCAGTGAGAACTATAAAATGTTTTAAAGATAGTGTTTATAGGCATTTTGTGGAACCAAGAAGTATTCAACTCTTAGCAGAAAAAAAATTGCAGTTAAGGAGACAAACTAATGTACAGATTATAGTGCCTTGTGTAATTTTTTAAAAGAAAGAGATTCATACAAACAATAAGGTACACTTCCTTTAAGAAATAAGACTTGGGCTTCCCTGGTGGCGCAGTGGTTGAGAGTCTGCCTGCCGATGCAGGGGACACGGGTTCGTGCCCCAGTCCGGGAAGATCCCACATGCCGCGGAGCGGCTAGGCCTGCATGAGCCATGGCTGCTGAGCCTGCACGTCCGGAGCCTGTGCTCCGCAACGGGAGAGGCCACAACAGTAAGAGGCCCACGTAATGCAAAAAAAAAAAAAAGAAAGAAGACTTGAGGTGGGCTTTAAAAAAAAATGAGTAGCTTTTGCATTGACATGGAGAAGTAAGGGATGTCATGCTAGGCAAGGAGAAGAGAAAAAATAATAAAAGTGTGGAGTGGGCATGATCTAGATATGAAATGATGATTAACTATCATTACTAATATATCCTCTCAACATCTATGAGATCAAAATTATTACTTTTGTTGCTTAAATTGTCTTCAGTTTTTTTGTTTGCTTGTTTTTTGTCTGCTTGATGTATCATTTTCTGATAGAGGATGCTAAAATTCTCCCATTCTGATAGTTTATTGTCAATTTGTCCTTGTAACTCTGTCAGTTTTTGCTTTACATATTTTGAAGCTATCCCATTAGGTGCTTACAAGTTTGTCAGTGTCATATCTTTCTGATAGATTTTTCCTTTTTTTATTAGATTGAGTTACTTTTTATTTATAGTGAGTTTTTTCCATAAATTCAATGTTTTCTCATACAAATAATGCTATAATTAATCTTTATATTAATATTATTTTTAATAATAGACAAAAATAAAATATTTCTTGTAATTAATATTTGCATGATATATCTTTTTCTATTTATCTTCAAACTTTCTGGGTAGATTTGTTGCAAGTGAGATCCTTAGAAGCAGAACATAGTTGGATCATTTTATATCAAATCATATTACCTTTTAATTCATATTCATCTATTATGATTATTTATATATTTGGACTTAATTCTGTTATCTGATTTGTTACTTCATGTTTGCTTCCTTAATTCTCCTTTCCTGATTTCTGTTTGGTTAATAAAGTTGTTATAATTTTTTTTTCTTAACGTGTTTGGGATCTATAGACTACCTCTTCCCTTTCGTGTTGCCTTTAATTTTTAACATATGCAGATATATTTTCTCTAGTAAAGTGTCTAAAGTTATTCAGTATTTCTCTATTCATTCAAACACAGGACCCAAGCTTAAATTACTCACTTATTGTTGGATCTTTTCAATTTTTATCTAGAATATTAATTTTACCCTCCTGTAACCAAGAAAACCCTAGTTATTCTTATTTTTCACAGATAGTAGAGCTTAAGGTCAATTTTTAATCTCCCTGTTATTTTCTACATCCCATGATTTCAATCTGGATTTACTTTTCTTCTTGCTTAAGCACATCTTTAGTGGTGCTTTTAGTAGAGGTTTCTATGGGACAAATGTTCTCATGTTATGTGTAAAAATATCCTTATTTTGGCCTTCTGAATATTAATTAGTTTTGGTTTATTCAAATACAAATTCTAGTTTGACAGTGTTTTCACTTAGCACTTTTATTATGTTGTCCCTCTTTTCTGGTATCCAGTGTTGTTGAGAAATCATCTGACAATTTAATGGCCACAGACCTAATTTTACACCCAGGCAACTGCAAGCTTGTGTGTAAGCATCTTTTGATTTAAAATAGGAATGATCTAGTCAGCCCTGAAAAAGGTGTTAGTAAAATGAGAGAAGAGTATACTGGATCCTCCCTCTCATGAGATAGTGAAGGGCATGTTCCCATCAGTTCTTGTTTTCACCCATCAAAAATGAGAAGTACAGGATCAGAGATAACTTCATTTAAAGTACATTATGCATTATTCCCAATGAAAATATTCCATATTCTCCCTATGGCCCTTAAGCATTGTTTAAAGAATGTCGCTGTTAAACAAACACCAAATTCTTGAAGATAAAATAGACTTCATCAGACTAATAAAATAGAATATGTTGATATATTTAAAGTTAATGTACAGTAACTTAGTACTTACTGAAGACATATTTGAAACCAAACTTATCAGAACAGTAGATATGTTGAAATACCTTGGACACCAAATAGATTTTTTGGTGGGCCTTTGAGGAATATCTATGCTGCAATTATGGAAAACCACCAAATGAAACTATAATGACAATGATACTATTAGAGTGCCACAGGATTATTTTCAGATTTTATTTCATAACTGAATCATATTTTATTATTACTCTAAGATATTTATATTGCACAATTGTGCATAAAATCCTCCACTAGACAATTCAGTAAAGAATGAACAAATTAGAAGGCAATAATGAAGCCATCCCCAAATTCCAGATGGATACAAAGCTAATTTGATCTTCAGGGTCCTGCAATCTGTTCTTTTTATTTATTTTAAGCATTACACATTTACATACCTTTAAATCAAAAAACCAAAAAGCAGATGCGTTTATAATGGAATACTTCATTCATGAGGGGAAAAGTACAAAAAGCCTAACTTATTTTGTAATGGTTTAGTGGAATTTGGTTGACTATTCAAGGCATCAAAAATTCCAAATAACAGAAATAATCAGGCAATGGGAAAAGAGAAAAAGTAGTAAGATTGTAGTAAATCCTATAATATAGTGGCCAAATAATTGGTATGGGTTGTTTTTTTTTTAAGTAAGTTCTAGTTTTATTATATTTCTTCCTTATTTGGTAAGTTTGAATTAAGATGTTGAAACTTTTTAAGCTGGTATAGTGGGTTGAATAGTGTCCCCCAAAATTCATATCCACCTAGAACTTCAGGATATGACTTTATTTTGAAATAAGGTCTTTGCAGATGTAATAAATCAAGGTAAGGATATAGATTAGATAATAGTGGATTAAGGTGTACCCTAAATCCAATAACTGGTATCCTCATAAGAAGAGGAGAGGACACAGAGAGACATACAGAGACACAGAGAAGATGGCTATGTGAAGTTAGCGGCAGGAATTGGAGTGATGCAGCTTCAAGTCAAGAAATGCTAAGAATTGCCATGCTAAGAAGTACCAGGGGAACCACAGGAAGCTAGGAAAAATTATTCCCTAGAGGCATCAGAGGATGGCCAGGTTGACACCTTGATTTCAGACTTCTAGCTTCTAAACTGAGAGGAAAAAAAAAAAAATTCTATTGTTTTAATCCACCTAATTTGTGGCAATTTATTAAGATGGCCCTAGGAAACTAATGCAGCTGATAAAATTTACTCATTGTAAATTCTGAACTCTTTTGAAAGCTTAAACTTTTGACTTTGGAAATCTTTACATATCCATGAGAAAAAGAAGCACATGGAAGGTGGAAGATATGAAACCTTTTTCTGCACTGAGAAAATATAAATTAAATTGGACCCTTAAGAAAAGTCCATTAAAAAATGTACACATGGTTCTCATTCCTAAACTACTCAAAATGTGTTTATGTACTATTTTTTTTTTTTTTTTTTTACCATAGAAAATAATCCATGCAGCACAATGTGAGTAAAGCTTGGAATTACAACTTAAAATTCCTCCTCAAGATTTTTTTGCCGTACGCGGGCTTCTGCTGTGGCCTCTCCCGTTGCAGAGCACAGGCTCCGGACGCGCAGGCTCAGTGACCATGGCTCACGGGCCCAGCCGCTCCGCGGCATGTGGGATCTTCCCAGACCAGGGCACAAACCCGCATCCCCTGCATCGGCAGGCGGCCGCTCAACCACTGCGCCACCAGGGGAGCCCTATGTACTATATTGACTAAAGCATTCATTAAAAAGTTACAAAAAAAAGTTATGAGGAAGAAATGTTGTACAAAGGTATTTCAGAAAGAATAAATGGAAATTTATAATCTGAAAATAACATCTTTACTGCTTCCTTGTTGATCTAAATATTTCATCTTACTTCACAGGGTATTAGTTTCAAGTTTGAAAATTAATTAAGATAATCAATATCTAACAATCAATACCTGATCTTTATCCCTGCTTTAAAAACTGTCATGTGCCTATGAGAAGCCAGAAGACTGTGATGGTGGAGAGGGAAGAATACAGAATCATTATGTTTAATTTTACCCTGCAAATTTAAGAGTCAGCAAACTTGTTTTATTTTTTCAAAATCTAAATTTTATTTAATCTTTTATTAGGTCAAAAAACTTTGCTATTCTATATGCTTCATTCATTCTTTGGGTGTGTTTTGTTAATCAATTTGCAATACCATGTAGCACTGGATTTAGGCGTATGCTTACATGCAATAGCATATAATATATGATTTTTTTTCTTTGATCACTCCCTAATACCATTGCATTTTCATTACTGTTCTTAGATAACAAGGCAAAAATTTTCGTTCTTTTTTTCTAGCTGAGTAGAGTATGTGAGTAGAGTAAGATCAAGGCTGAAAACTGAAAACCTATCAAGCCTGTTCATTTTAAGGAGCTCAGGCCACTGAAAAAGTAAATCTTGCTTTTTGGATTAGTTTCAGGCAACCAACTTTTCTCTGAATTCTACAGTTTTCTCCTCTACTTCCAAAGGTACTTTCAAACTTCCTTCAGATTACCAAAAAGAAATTCATTGCCAACATGGCAACAATCAATCAGCCAAATAACATTTTCTAGGGTCATTTCAGAGATTTAAAATTAATATTTCTAAACTATTATATCCTGCTTTCATCATGTGCCTTGCTACCAAAAACTTTGCATGTCTTCTAATGCCTCATGAAAGAAAGTCTAAACTCCATTCACCCTGGCAAAGACAGCCTTTACAACCTGGCTCAGAAAATGCTTTTCCAATTTCCTCTTCTAGGATTGCACATTCAACCCCTATTCTCCATGATGTTGGGCCCATCCATTCCCTGTTTCTGAAATACACTATGTGTATCCCTGTTTCACCTCCACCTCAACAGAAATGTGTGTCACTCTTTTCATACATCCAATTCCCCTACCTTTAATCCTTACACTTCCTTTGAACTAACAGCTCTTAATACTTGGCGTGATAATTTGTCATTTAATCACATAGGGCTCACAAAAATTTGAAAACACTCTTTTTCATTACTAATTAATTTTCACAATAGAAATCTGCACTGCCTGCTTGACACTCACTCTATGTTTGACCATCACTCCATGCTTGAGCAACTGGGCAACTGAAATCTGAATCAAAGACAGTGAGATGAGGTATGGCTCAAAGATTGGGTAAAGGATGAGGATGAGGGTCTAAGTCAAGGTGGAGCTCAAATAGATTGTCAAAATGAATGCCAGGTATTTTCTTGCAAACATCCTTACTTACATTTTGAACTGACTAGGTCAAACAACATCCATGACAAACAAGCTAATGGCCATGTGAATACTATACTGTTTTGACTACATATTATTTTATGTATCTTCTGTTATTTCTTAAATTGTGTCATATATTATTACTGAAATCCAATGGTTAACATGGATATCAACTTGAACATAAATTACTTGATGAAATGCCCCTTTCTCTGACTCTTCTCATACTTTTCAGTATAGTACCACCTGTGACTATAAAAACATTTGCTATTTCTTATTAAAATGCTATTATTAGATATTTAGAGTTTAGGAAAGTGGGTGCAAATCCAAAAGAAAACAGTGTACTTGCAACTGTTAATATACAAGAATGAAACTTAAATGTCAAAGATGAATCCTTTAGAAGGCAATAGGCAATTCAAAGGGATTGAAGACTTAAATTTGAGATATGAAACCATAAAAATCCTAGAAGAAAACATTGGTCCAATGTTAAGCGCACGTTCCTTAACATTGGTCTTGGCCATTATTTTTTCCATTTGACACCAAAAGCAAAGGCAACAAAAGAAAAAATAAACAAGTGGGACTACATCAAACTAAAAAGCTTCTGCATAAGAAAGGAAACCATCAACAAAAGGGAAAGGCAATCTAAGGAATGAGAGAAAATATTTGCAAATCTTATATCTGATAAGAGTTCAATATCCAAAATTTATAAATGTATGAAGTATACAACTCAATAGCAAAAGAAAATGAAAAACAAAAGCAATCCAGTTAAAGACTGGGCAGTGAAACTGAATAGCGAGTTTTCCAAAGAAGACATACAAATGGCCAACAGGTTCATGAAAAGGTGCCAGACATCATTAATCATCAAGAGGATGCAAATCACAACGTTAATGATATGTCATCTCACACCTGTTAAAATGACTATTATCAGAGAAACAAGGGATTACAAGTGTACACCAGGGTGTGGAGAAAAGAGAACCCTTGTGCACTGGTGGTGGGAATATAAACTGTTACAACCATTATTGGAAACAGTATGGAGGTTCCTCCTATTAAAAATAGATGTCCCACATGATCCAGCAATCCCACTTCGGGGTATATATCCAAAGGAACTATAATCAGAATCTCTTAGAGGTATATCTGCAGTCCTATGTGTGTTGCAGCATTATTTACAATAGCCAAGTTATGGAAACAACCTACGTATTAGTCAATGGATAATGAATAAAGAAAAAGTGTTATCTATCTATATCTATCGATACACACAAACACACACACACACACGATGAAATATTCAGCCATGAGAAGGAATTGCTGCTGTTTGCAACAACTTGGATGGACCCTGAGGGCATTATGAAATAAGCCAGAGAGAGAACAACAAATACTGCATGGTAGCACCTACATGTGGAACCTAGAAAAAAGACAAATTCATAAAAACAAAGGGTAGAAAAGTGGTTATCAGGGGCCAGGGGTGGGGAAAATAGGGAGAAATAGGTCAAAGGGTGCAAACTTTCAGCTATAAGATGAATAAGGTCTGAGTATCTAATGTATAACATGGTGACTACAGTTGATAATGTTGTATTATATAATTGAAATTTTCTAAGCGAGTAGAACTGAAATGTTCTTACAAAAAAAAAAAAGAAGAAAAAGATAAACATGTGAGGTGTGTGAGGTACTGAATGTGTTAATTAACTAGATGGAAGGAATCCTTTCACAATATATATGTACATCAAATCATTGCAATGTACAAATTGAACATCTTACAATTTTGTCAATTATACCTCAATAAAGCTGAATAGAATTTTAAAAAAGGCAATAGGTACAGGAACAAAGAGTTGAACATTCTCAGAAGGAAGATAAATATAATTCTCCATAAAGTGATAGCAATACTTTGGTGCTGTCACCAACTTTTACAGTGAAGTGACATAAGTGAAATATTATGGAGATACATGAAGAATTTTTAAAAAGTATTAACTTTGCAGAACAGACTGCAGTATATTTTCTAATGTGGATATTTCCTAGCAAAATCAATAATTTAAATTTACCAACACTTGTCCTAATTTGTAAAATGTAAGTGTACTTGGCAGGTAAATGTAAATCTCATTTTTTCCTATAAAAGATATTCCTGC
>NW_006784004.1:1562022-1570102 GCF_000442215.2 Lipotes vexillifer | reverse complement strand
TTCCTGCTGTTTGTAAAGTCTGTTTTATAATTTTTTAAAATTTTACTCTGAGTTTTCAAGGCTCTGCATTAGCAGTAATATTTTTGTTAATTCATCACATAATCCCTGTAATATTTTAAAAATCCACCACTAATCAAAATTGCCTTAAGACAAGAAAAAGCGGCTTTTGGACTTACAGTTAGAATTTAAGATAGATGTGGGCCAACTATGGTCCAGGAGCCAAATCTGGCCCGTTGCCTGTTTCTGTACGGGCCATAAGCTAGGAACGGTTTTTGCATTTTTAAAGAATTGAAAAAAAAATCAAAGAAAAATAATACTTCATGATATGTCAACATTATATGTAATTCAGATTTCAGTGTCCATAAAAAAGTTTTATTGGAACACAGCTCATTTGTTTATGTAGTCTATAGCTACTTTTGTGCTATGGGGTACTTGCAGCAGAGGGTGTATGGCTCACAAGCCTAAACTATTTAGCATCTGGTCCTTCATAGAAAAAGTTTGCCTATCTCTGATTTCTGAAAAGGAAAAACAAAATAATTAAGCTTTATAAAATAGGTTGGGAGTTTCAAATTACTTCTTCTATGTGCAACTAGATGAGAATAATCTATGTCCCAGTTATATATATCCCCAGAACTAAGCACATACTCAGCTTATAATTCATAACTTCAATAACATTATTTTAAGAGCAATTTTTTCACAACATTTAATGTTTTTATTTTAATACAAACCAATACAAAAGATACAATATACTAGTTGTGACCTGCAATGCAAATAACAACCCCACTGGTCACGAAAAACTTACTGGTCTGTATAAAATCTCTAACAGGTACAAAGTTATGCTATCTAAAGCAAACAAAATGAAATAACCCATTGTGGGAATCAGAATGATTTTCTAAATTAATGTTAAGGAAAAAAATTATTCAGAGCTACTAAGGACATCCTAAGCAATATTTTTGTTTTCATTTTTTTTCTACTTTGCTATTAGAGGCTATCTAAGCATTGTTTCTTCTAGATATTGAGAAAAGTACATAATTTCTGATAAGTATGCTACTAGCATTAGTGTTCTTTTAATGAGTACAAGATGTAGATGTGCTAAGTGCATCTTAAATGCACTGAATATGAAATTCTTCTGCATGAATGTGAAAAGATGTTCTAAATAAAAGACTGTGACTGTTAAACCATTTATGATTATACTATCATCCCGCGCTATCAAACATATATACACTTTTCTATTCTCTTTCCAGTTGCTTAAGCAAATGACCAGAAATAAAGAAATGCCCGTATTTATTTATAGGTCACTTACCTTATTGGTTTGTATGTCAAACCAAAGCAATCATAAAATCCCTTTAAAAAGTTGACACATTTGGGAATCAAATAATTTTATACAAAATAGAGATATATCCAAAAATAGGGATGTTTTGCACTGTATCTCATACTATATATGCAATTGGGTTCTTTTCCTGTCCAAAGTATAGATTTGTAGGTGGCCTTAATCAAATTGCTTATTCTTTCTTCATTTGTTGTGTATTCCTTAAGCAAATATTTTTCAGCATCTACAATGGAGTAGGTACTATGTGGGGTATTATACAGAAAAGAAAAAAAGAGAGAGATGAATCAGAAATAACTCTGCTCTCAAGGAAATCATAAACATGTAAGAGTATTAATCATATGCCCAAATAACTGTAAGGTAGAAAATGATGAGTATACATGAGAGAGGTACAGATAAGACACTTTGGAAGGTCAGAGGGAGAAGCTATTACTTCCAGCTGGGAAGATCCAGGAGGGATTTATTGATGAGACTGCATTTGAGCTGTACCTTAAAGGATGGTTAAGAAAGGCAAATCAAATTGACTGGCAAGGGAATTCCACAAGCTAACATGGTACGTGAATGACAGGTGAGAATGTGGTGAATATGTGGGTGAAGAGGAAATTGGCATTTGCTTGCCCAGTTACAGCTAAGTCAAGAGATGTAGCTTGAGGTCAGAACATGAAGGCAGTGCAGTCTGGAAGGAAGCCTTGGATACAGACAGCTCTAGGTTAGAATCCTGGCCCTAGATACTGACTATCTGGGTAAACTAGGACAATTTTAGTCTTGACAGAAAGTCTAAAAAATGCTTACCTGACTTGCAGGGTCACTGTCAAGACGAAAAATATATATGCATATTTTCTAACACAATTTCCGGCACATTATAGATGCTGAATAAGTGGTAGCTATTATTGTGTCTACATTATATTGAATAATAGGCTAAGAATTTCAGACAGTTGGGTAAGATTTATGTTACCAACTATGGGAAAATACCACAAGGTCGTCAGTATCCAGAATGAGGAACTCTTTTGAAAATAAGACAGTCAGAGAGCTAACTAGTGCTTTTTAACTGGGACTGCCCATTACAATCATCTTGTGACCTTTGTAAACAGTGGCATGACTGGGCCTCACCCCAGACCGATGAAATCAGAATCTCTATGCCTAGGGCCTAGGGCATGGTATTTTTTAAAAGTGCCCCAGGATCTCTAAAGCAAAGACAGAGCTGAAAACTACTGTTGCTTTAGATGGAAGTTGTTACAATTAATAGGAGAAATATAGAAATACAGCAAAATACATTTTACTATTATAATCTGAGTCATTTTTACTTTACTACATATCAGTTTTCAGATCGTCTTTCTCTGTTTCTGTGCCATACTCTTTTGCTTGTACCTATCCAGTACCTAACACAGGACCTGACACGATAAAGACCAAGTAGATATTTGCTGAATGAATGCAGGTTTGACTGATATTATTCCCATTCCCCACAGATAAAAGTGACAATCTGAAGAACAATATAAGATGGTTACTATGTAGCAATTTTGAAGATATTTACCCTTTAATCCTTGTTTTCTTTTGCAAAAGCTGTCATTTATTAAAAGTTAATATTTACATCATGTTCATAATCATGAGTAAAACAGCTACATCTAAAAACTAAGATCATAGCCAAAATATGCAAGGGTAAATTCAAAATGTGCAACATAATCTTCAGATTTATTACCAACAATATCAAAGTGATGTTGTCAACAACTTTTTTAAAAAATCTGCATTCCAGGGGCTTCCCTGGTGGCGCAGTGGTTGAGAGTCTGCCTGCCGATGCAGGGGACACTGGTTCGTGCCCCGGTCCGGGAAGATCCCACTTGCCGCAGAGCGGCTGGGCCCGTGAGCCATGGCCGCTGAGCCTGCGCGTCCAGAGCTTGTGCTCCACAACGGGAGAGGCCACAACAGTGAGAGGCCCGCGTACCGCAAAAAACAAAACAAAACAAAACAAAACAAAGCAAAACTTCATTCCAGATTGTATTTTACCTAGATCCTATACACAGAAATATTTTTTTTTAAATTTTTATCATGTTCATTACAATAGTCCTACCATATTATTTTGTGAAGCAATTGATAGAGTTATGCTGTTAAATTTGCTAATAATCCTAAGAAATACTTTTGTTCATATTAAGTATGAATAAAGGAATATTGAGCTATGCTGAGGAATGAGTACTAAGGGAATACCTGTGGTTTCTTAGTAACTGAAGGGAATTTAGAGGTGGTCTGGGAGACTATTTCACCAAAATCAGGAAATTCCTCTCCTCCTGAAATGTACTGTGAAGGAAAAATCTACTTGCTTCTTGTCAAGTTACTGAAAAACTTATTGAAACATCAAAGCTCACCTTCAACATGGAAGCCCAGATCTTCGGGCTCTCTCCTGATATCTTAGTGGGTTGATAGCACTTCTAAGGACCAAACTGATTCAAAAATAAAACAAACAGATGGCAAATTCGACAGTCAGCAGAAGTAATGTGGGTATTAAAATGCTACCAGCAGGCTCCCTAATGGCTCTTATTTTGACAGGTGTCTACTCAGGTGCTTACTGTTTTCTAAGCAATGTTTTCTCTATTCCTGTGTACAAGCGGCCCTCACCTTTTTATGAGTATCTGTGCCATCGCAGTATTTACTGTACATAAGACAATCACAACCATTAAACTGTCTCTAATCCTTTCCCCTTGTGGTTACATAAATTATTTGTTTACCCTGAGAGTACATGAAATTTTCATAAGCACAATCTAGGATTGCATCTATCCAGCTTTCCTCTCAAATAAATCTTCTGTAAATATTCAAACTCATGTATACCTCAATGTAACCACATTGTAAGCCCTGTCTGCTGCTTTCACATGAACAATACAGGCTGGCTAACAGGCCCATCTCACAGCCAAGAGAATGCTATGATCAAATTCTAATTCTCTCTAGTTTGGTTCACTTAATAGCCTTCTCATGGAGGAGGTCAAGGATATTCTGTAAATGGGGTCTCAGGGAATTCACTGCAGTCATATCTTCTTAAACTATCATATGCAAATGTTTCATTCATGCAACAAATTTTTGTTGTAGGGACTATTTTAAGAATACTGTGATGAACAAAAGTGAAGTCATTGCACTACAGGAAATTGTGTTCTAGAGAACAATAAATAAATAGAAAGGAAGTCAGATATATGCTATGAAGAAAAATAACACACATTGAAGGGAGACGGTGACAGGAGAAGAAGAGAGAAGTTGAGAATGATTTTCGGAATTTTTGTTTATAAACCAAAACTGATAGAGTTTCCATTTCATGGGAAAGGCTTGAGAAGAGCAGGTTTGTGAGAGAAATTCAGAGTTCTGCTTTAGAGACATTTATTTTGAGAAATCTACTGGACAAGCAAGTGGAAAGGTTGAGTAGGCAACTAGATACACTCGTCAGAAGTTCAGAGAGAAAGTCAGGGATGGGCTATCTAATTTGCCTGTAATCAGTATACAGACAACATTTAAAACTAGAGAGCTAGAGGAGATCTCCTAGTGAGCTGATGTAGACATCAAGGATTTCTTCAGAAATGGGAGTAATGTCACATGGCTGGAAGGGAACGTTTCATAATTCACAGAACACCCAACACAACATAGCCTTATAGAAGTCAGTAAAATGTAGGAATTACATTGATGTAATAGGTTGATGTTGGCTTTTCTTTTTATTTTGTGTTAATTCCTACCAAAATGCTATTACTTCATCAGTCACTTCACTCATTTTATGAGACATATTAAAGTTATTCAAGTATGTGATTAATATGCATACTATAATTTTTCTTTTGTATTATTGTTTTCAGATTATAAAGGTCTAATAGGCATGTTCTTCATACTAATATATACTGAATAAATTATTCTGATAATTACACTTTCTAGGCTAACATTCACTTGTGATATGACTCTAGGCAAGTCACTCCTATTTTTGTCTTGATCTAAAGTAATTTATTTTGGTTTTAGTTTCTATGAAAAATGTTTCTATTTAGCAAAGTTATAAACACTGCAATAGCTGTTACTACACCCAAACTCTTGTTTAAAAGTCCTGCTTAACATGGAGGTGATTTTTAAATAGTTTATATAGATACAGATAAATTAAACAACTTCTTAATATACATAGAAAACCTAAAATACATACATATATACCTGAATGTGCAATATAATATAATGCTAATATAAAAATGACTGCCATATTAAATATGGGATCTTTCAAATTTACATAATTTATTGTGATATTGTAATAGAATTTTTCCACTTTATCTTTCCAGAAGTTAGAATAGCATATTTGGGGGAGAAACTATAAGACAGTAGGAAGAGAATAGGACTGAGAGCCCCACCTATGCCACCGTTGGTATATCAAAAAATCACTTAACCTCTTAAGATATAACTTTTCCTTATTTATGAAATACAAATATAAGAATAAATGGTTGCTAATGTTCCTTCTGACTCTAACACTTAAGAGTGCTATGATTCAGCATGAGTACTTATTTGTGCGTGTGGTTTTAGTGCAGATCTGTAAGGAACTATCATTTTATTCCAGGAAAATTTTCATTGACCATATTTTATGCAAACTATATAGCAGAAACACGGTCAGGAGTAGGCTCTAATGTTATCATGTAAAAGAAACATAAATATATAGTTTCCAGCACTGTGTCAAAAACTAATCAGACAGTCCAGAATAATTTTTGGCATGTGTGCTTTTATCGCAACCATAGTGTTCCATTAATGTGCTTTTTTTCTTGTTGAATAGTCTTGATTCCTTTAAACAAATTTTAATTAGTCACTTTATGCATATAATTTTCATATTTTCATAATTATACCTAATTATGTACCTAGCAAAAGTTATGTAATCAAATACTTGCCATATGCAATTATATAAAAGCTATAAACATTGGAAAAAACTCACAGTGATATATTAACATCAAAACATGTTCTTTTTGCTTCCAGTCATCCATATATTTAGTACTGACTTTAATGATTTTCATTTTTAATTTAAATAACTAGATATCAAAGAGGAGATTTTATTCTTAAGGGGAAAATTAACAGTAACTTCCCATAGGTATGGTATATTATTAAAATACAACATAAGTTGAACATTCTAAGAAAAATTACATGTTATATACAAATTTTTTCAGGTGTATTCAGAGAAACTACAATTTCTTCTTTGCTTTTACCCTTAATACTCTTGATTTTTAATACATTAGTCTCACTTTTAGTCATACATGTTCTTGTTTTATCTGTACCTTTAATTGCCTGTATTTGAATACAGAGCCATAGAACCAGAACAATCAAAGAAATTAAAATAAATGTAAAGGTTGTCTAGGACACAACCACCTGATTTTACACACTGAGAAAATGAGATCCTGGGAGGCTGAATAACTTCACATGGTCACAAAGGTAGTTAGCAGCAGGGCTTAGCCTGACCTAAGAACCCTTGCCTGCCAGTTCAGGGCTTTTTCCTTCTACACCAAGAGGATATTCTATTTAGCACCTAAATTACTGTATTTAAATGAT
This sequence comes from Lipotes vexillifer, assembly GCF_000442215.2. Lineage (NCBI taxonomy): Eukaryota > Metazoa > Chordata > Mammalia > Artiodactyla > Lipotidae > Lipotes > Lipotes vexillifer. The sequence goes on along the minus strand of NW_006784004.1, from coordinate 1,563,249 downwards.
CTGTTTTTCTTTTTACATCCTTAACTTGAATGTGAAATGTGTGAAGACAGAGATTAGGTCCTCACCATTGCGTTCCTTCGAAGCCTAAAAGAGTACGTGGAACATAATCACAATTGCTCAAGATAGAGTTCTCTGAAAGCATTTTTTTTTCAACTTTTGACCTTTAAAAACAAAAAAATTTGTCTCCTCACCTATCATAGCCACAATAAATGTTGGCTTAATGACAACTGGTTGAATACCTTATTGTAAAAGAAACATTAAATATTTGAAACATGTATTTTATTTGGCTTTATAAAATATAAAAATCTGTTATGTGTGTATGTACCAAAACCTCACACCGAATGGAAATTACAGGTTGTTAGCAAGAAGCAACAGAGTATTACAAATTCTCTGGCACTTCCATGGCAGAACTGTTTAAACGATGAACTTTCATTATATCAAGATTATCCTAACTCAAACCCTAGTGAAATAGAAACAAAAGAATAGCTTATAGGTGGAATATTAACACCACAATATATATTTTTATTAGTGGCAGCCTCAACGTTTTCTTTTTGAAAGAACGCTATTTAAAGCCACATGTGTATTAGCACTTGGATATTAAGCAAACGCTTCTGGGTTTCTCTTCTGGAGGCTCCACCGGGTAGATCTGCTTTTATTTTGCTTCTTTTTAGAAATTTACAAAAAGTTAATAATTGATGTCAAATCAATGACAAGTTTGAAGCACTTAACAACATTTTGCCCTAGAATTTGCAAATGATAAATAAGGCATTACAGAGAGTAAACAGAGGAGGAATAAACTAAGATTCCATTGACTCTCACATTACGTATGGCCCTTGTAAGGGATATAGCTTTGGCTTCAGAGGATGAAGGTACAGGGCAGGGGAAACTCAGAGCACTTTGACTCCTCTATCTTCCATACGGTAGGTAGCTAATATTTTGGTCAAGATCAAAATATAAAATAGATCCCATAATTAAGTTCAAGCCTCATGTCATTAGTGGCAACACATAGCAAGTATCAATGAACAAAATAAATAAAATACTCTGAACATGCAATATGCATCTGCTACATCTTATGAAGTCAATATTTTTTGATGTGGAAATGTGCATTTACATTTCAAAAGAATAGCTCCGATTCTCATTCTCTCCACATTTCTGCCACATACCAATCTCTCACTGCTAGAGACCTGAGTCAAGGTGCTACCAAAAATGTCTTTTAACTCAGCAGGA
>NW_006784004.1:1541309-1562012 GCF_000442215.2 Lipotes vexillifer | reverse complement strand
AGCAGGAAGAATTGCATGATGTCAAATATTTTGCCATTTTAAATTTGAAGGTTTTTAAATACTTAACAAATACACTCCTTAAGGATAGGGTCTGCTCAACACATTGAAGATACTAAGTATTTATGATAACGATATAATTATTTTTAAAAAAATTCATTCAGAGGCAACCACCAGGCACACTGCACTATTCTAGGTTCTATGCACTCAGGCAAATAGTCAGACACAGTCCCTACCCTTAAAGAGCTTACTCTGAGCATCAGAGAAACAAAATGGTATATAAAATACATATAATGCCTTGAGGCATTAAAAAGCTAAATAAAAGATGGGTATGATGAGCACATAGGAATTTTAAAAATGCTTGGAAAAACAAGAAAACTTCCTGGAGGAGATGAAATATTTTGGACCTTGAATAAGGGACAAAATATAGATTCAGAAGTTGCAAGCTCAAATGACTACAAAGATCAGCTGAATATGGCTGAGTAGGAAGGTAGATGCAGTGTTGCCCATGTTTTTCAAGAGAATCTGGAATTCCAATTTGACATGTAACAAATCCTGACTTTTTAAATGGTGTCAACGAACTCAGTTGAAAAAATTAAATGCCGTGTAGGCCAATGAAACACTATATTCTTATGGACTGCCTGTCTTTATTTTCTTGTGGTATCCTCAAATATTGGAGCAGAGATGAGAAGGCAAGAGGCACTGCATGAGCTAACGGGCTGTGATGACACCAGATATAGTTTAATTTAAAAGAACCGTCAGAAGACCAGCAAAGGAGGTAAGCAGTAGAGGAGGTAAACTGGGGTTAGACTGGGGATGATTTTTGGATGTGAACAAAAGCACTTACATTGATTCTGAAAGCAGATTAGAGAAACAGTGCTATAGGGACAGAGGTATGGTAGCGTCAACAACAAATTGGCACTTGCCGACTACCTCTACAAGGATTAAATCATCTGCTGCTGCAGCTGCTGATTTTCAACACCCCCTGAAAGGAGTTCAGGGTGGAGAGCAGAAATGAGGCCCTCTGTGCTCTGGGAAAAACTGGCAGAACAGGTCTTCAGATTGTTAGATATTTTCAGGAGCCCATTTTATGAGCCCAGTTCTTGTATCTCCTCATATCTAGAAAAGCACTAAAATTCTTCATGGTGACGTCTGCTCCTCATGACTAGCTGAAACCTTCTGCAAAAAATATGTGCTTGATTGTATGTACTCTTCCTTCACCAAAATCACATATATACTGACCTTCCCCCCTACCTCTTTGGAGCAGTTTCTCAGAGCTATCTGAGATGCTGTCTTTGGGCTGCCGTCCTCATTTTGCCTCAAATAAAACTTAACTCGCAACTCTCAAGTTGTGCATTTTTTTAAGTCGACAATAGTTTAAAATACATCATCTTGAATAAAGTCAAACTTCTCTCAGTATTGACATTAATCCTTTTGCCAAGTTTAATTGCTGAGTATAATCCATGGCATTTTAGAAACTTTAGAAGTGGTAGGAGCCAAATACCACCCAGAGGCCTCAAAGAAAGGTTGTTATGTTAGTTTTTTTTGTTTTTGTTTTTTTTACTTATATTACCAGTAATTCCAGTTAAAGGTATTTAAAACTTTGACTAGGATTTCCCACAGCAGTATCCCAGAGTGCCACCCAGTTTGGACAGGCAACTAGGCCACGTTTCAGCTGAGAATTTTTTTAAAACATCATTATATGAATATTTGGTGCCTCCTATAAACTGACAATCCAGTTTGTTAGAAATACATTATGTAAATTAGGAAATTAGCCACAAACTACGTCTGATGCTAGTCGTTACTACCTTGTTCACTTCAGATTTGCAATAATGCTGTAAAATCTACCAATGGATGTTTTGTTACTGCTATTAATGGACAATATTTTATTGTAATGTTAAATTTACTGCAAAACCGGGGATTTACAATAGCAAACATTATCCTACACAATCTAATATAATTCAATTTCCTTTGTCCTATGAGAAAAACAAAGGCAAAGTATATTGTCAACATATTCACTTGAGCTCAAACTCTTCCTGTTTATTAAATATTTAGCCAAATTCAGTATCACCCCAAGAGCTGTGAACCAATTTCATATTCTTCAATGGAAAATTGAAGAGATTTCAGTCTTCATAATACTGGTGAACATTCTAAGCTTTAGCCACGCTTTTCTGCTCAATCTAATTTTAGCATCTCTCCTCTGTTCATTGATTGTTCCTACTGTTACGCCACACATTGATGCCAAACTCCCACTCCAGAGGCAGCAAGTATAGCAGAAGCCATTATTGTGACTGTGTACTGTAGTTCATTTTTTTTTCCTTTGCTGCACACTTGTTTATGCTTTTCTTTGTAAGTCCCTTTGTCCATCAGTGTCTCTACCTATATTCAACAGCTAGGTCATAAGTGTTTCTGTTTGGAACACCCTCACCAATGCCCTAATGTGTCTGTACTGAACTAAAAACCTAATTCGTAAAAAGTGCAAGGAAAACCAGATCACACACTTGATGCATCATGAACTGAAGACAGAAGCTGTTAACTGACTCCTCACATATTAATAAGACTATTTCAAAATATGCTTTACAAACAGGGGTTTTTTCTTTGCTTGTTTTGCTTTCCTTTGCTGGTTTTATATATTTGGTTTTGTTTGTTTCTTTGTTTAGGCAGCCAAAGTACGTTTGTAAAACTCTTTGGTAGAAAACACAGAGTCAAAGCAGGAAGTGCCCAGCAAAGCTGATCCTCCTTTACTGAAGAAAGTCTTACAAACATTAAGAAACCATCATTAGATAATTTGTATCCTCTAACTGATTTAAACTATCATTCTGCTTTACATAAATAATTTATTCAACGTTAAGTTTTTCTGACAAAACTTCATATGGAGTTTGAAACAACTACCAAACTTGGATGTTATGTGTTTTTAAAAAGTCTAAAATATATAGAAAACTCAAATCATTGCATCTTCCTCCGACTTCAGGGGAAAACAAACTCATCTCCCTTAGTAGAAGAAAGATATACAAATGTTCACTAGAGAAATTTCCAAACAACACTCTGGCAAGCCTATAATATCTGTATTCCTCTAGTTAAATATATTATACAATAGAAATAGAAAACTAGGACTCTGTCTTCCACCTTGCTATTTAATATATTGGACAGGGCTCTGTGTTTCTCAAGAGGCAAATGAAGGTATATGAAGACAAACCTTCCGTGTGATTCTCTAGAAAGCTATTTGGACATTTGGCTTTGGAATGGTCTTTTAGCATAGCCATTTATAAGATGTAAACTTAAGATAAATCATTATCATATTGGTTTAAATGATGAAAGTATAGTATTTTTTCAAATGCAGTAATTTGAAGTTTTGTCATGAATTCTTTTCATTACTCTTAATTATTCCAGAATATATTATGTAATTACTTCTTAATTTTATATCCTAAAGTAAACCAACATAGAATTACATAATTAGACAAAATATTATAAAAGAAAAAGAGACTTTAAAAGTCTGAGATATTCATTTCTAATGTAATAACCTTATCTATAGCATTTATTAAATTGATCAGTACATAGTATATATCACAAATCTACCAAGGTAAGAAGAAAAAAGTACAAAGAACAACTTTTTTTCCAAATTTAGGATAAGCAAGGAGATTCAAACAGAGTTCCCATTCCTGGGTTGAGGCACGTGATTCACAAATGTATAAAGAAAAAGGTGATGAGGGTTTTCTTCCTGTTGTTTCAGTTAGCTTAAGACACTTGTAGAACATGCAGAGTCTCCTGAGGTTTGGGGAACATGAATGCTCACCAATGTAAGAACACATTTGCTCTTAAGGAGGTTTTGTTTCAAAATCTGGGTCCTTCTAGGGAGAATCATGATCATGTTTTTCTACGTTACCGTCAATAATCTATGCTTAATAGTTTGATTATATTTATTTGCATATGGAGAGCAAGAAAAAAATTTGATAATAACTAACGAAGTATTTGATGACTAGCTAAGGACTCTTATACTGACACCATTGCCCGGCCTTTTAGTTTTTTTTATTTCAAAAATAAAACTGTTGAAACTTTAGAAATTGCTGTAAGAGAGATTTAAACTTCTACAAAGAAAAATATATAAACTTAAAATATGATTTTATAAGAATATAAATAAATATACATATTTATTTAAAATATATATCAACACTACTTTTAGAAATAAATTAGCTAAATAGTGGCTGCATTAACACTTTTAGGCCACTGTGGCCTAATAAAAGAAAAAGTAAACAAGTTGCTCTGTTGTGATAAATAGACAGAAATGCTCTGGAAATCTAAGGGTAATATGCTCCCAATATTAATTTAATTGTATGGGGTGGTTCACAAGTATAAGACAATGCCATACCCTTAACCCCTGAGTAGAGTATTAACGAGCTAAAGTCCATTACATCAAGCACAAGAAGTCAAGATTCTACAATCAGGAAAAAAAAAAATCCAACTTGCTTTCTTTTTGACAATCTTCCCTGTTATCAATCTTGTTGATTAGCATCAGTAGTCATGGTACTCAATTCAACTGGGAATTCTGTTCTTTATGAATGCAAGATACACAATCATGAATCACTCTAATGAATAATTATACTTATAAAATAAGCAATATCAATAAAATAAAAAATAAAATGACAAAAATTTCTGTCAAAATTTGGAAGTAAAAAGGACAAGCCAAAAAAATTAAGTGAACAGCTTGACACTGAAGTGCATGTACTATTTTGGAAACTTCATATTGACAAATTACAGAATGATAAATGTCAGAAAGAATAAGTCACCCATAACTGGCATTTATTAGGGATTTTGAAATGATGATAAATATGAGAGTTTAGGAAAATTAATTTTCTTTTATTTCATGACTCACACCATTTTACGTGATAAATTCATGCAAGTATTTCACAAAAAATATTCAAATCAATAAATTTTACACACAACTGTTGTACTCTGTGTTCTAGTGCTGTGCAAGGTACAAATTCTGACACTATATTTTCCATTGAAACACAACCAGTCAAATTAGTTTTGAAGGACAATGAAAATATAAAGTGATTTAAAAAAAATTTCTCATATATACCTTTAAAATGTATATCTATCCGAGAAATAAATGCCCACTTAAACTCCCGAATCCTAATCTTCATGATTTTTTTCCTTATTGGATAGCATACATTATTTCATTTAATCCATGATGTAGATGTTATTAACCACATTTATGTATGAGAAAACAAGATAACAGAGGTTAAAACTTTCCTAATTTCATACACCTATTGTTGTAAACACCAGAACTCAAATTATGATCTTTCTGAATCTGGAGCTCATGTTCTTAAACCCTACTATACATCATCTCCTGAGTTTATACAATAGAGCTTCACTTTTCCTCTTTTTCTATCCATCTTTTCCCCTCCACACTCACTTATGCTCTAGTCAAAGGGTCTGACTCCCCACTTCCCAAATACAGGTTTTGCAATGTCTCTCTCTTGTCCCAAACTGTTTCCTTTTGTCTTTCCCACCCAGCTAGGCGGGTGCCAATTCTTAAAGGAAAATTCAAAATTCTAACTTCATCTTGAAGCCCTCCTCCGACCAGAAAAATATAGCCTTTGCCTTGGCTGTACCCTTACTGTGCTCTTCCAATAGTCTGTGCATATGTTCTCTCTTTCCTTTCTCAAGGGCTTCTTAATGGAAGGATGAGTTAGTCTAGACCCTTCAAGAAGCAGATGTCAAGACACAGTTAAACATGTAAGAATTTTGATCAGGGGAGGAAGGCTGGGAGAGTCTCCAGACATCACATTTGATGCGAAGGCAGGGAGGGAAGTTTGGGTGGAATCTTCCCAGACTGTACAGTCTAAAGAAGGTTTAATAAGGCCGTTGGGGAATCCTGGAGCCAAAGTCAGCCAATGAAGAGATCCATGTGTCCCAGAACAGGTCTACCTTAGACTCTTTGCTGGGCTCAGTCATTGGCTAGGAGCAGCCCTTGGAGAATGTGGCCTGGGTATAAACACAGCAATAGATTTCAGAGCAGAGAAGCTGGAAACCCTGGTTAACTAAGCATGCTGGTCAATTATACTTCTCATAATCGGAGGGCTGCAAGGTATATTCCTAAGACTGTCAAAAGGAACAATTTCCAACTGGGCCACTTACAAGATCTGCCACATTGGGAAAGTTATTGAATCTCTCTGAGATATTTTGTAAAAGTAGAGCTGTCATAGGGAAGAAATATGATAAACTGTGTGAAAGTACCTATTGCAGGAACTATTTTTAGAAAACCAGGTGTTTTTATCTTTAACATTCAGTAGATTACCTGCGCCCGAGAAATAACACATAGTAGGTACTTACTACTGCTTCTTATTCTATGTGTACAAGTACAAATAAACACGTGTACATGAATTTGCACCCACATGCACGTATAAATGTAACTTTGTTTCTATTTCTCTGTTTAGAATTTAAAGAATCTTTCTACTAAATTTCATGTTTCATCTTTGAACCACATTTTTCCTGGTATATACCAATCTATATTATTTGCTTTGTTACCAAAAGAGACACTTGAACGAGTGTATGTACTAGACTGACAAGGTCCTATCTCTTAAAAACAAATAAAAGATAACAATATTATAAACTTCTTTACCTTCTGTGTTCATTTGTTCATTCATTCTTTCAATTATATATTCATTCAACAAATATGCAATACTCTGTGCCAGGCACCGTGTTAGGGAAACAGAAACTACTCATATCTTTACTCAGCTTATAGTCCAGTAAGGAGAAAGTCATTAACCAAAGGATCACATAAATAAATATGAAACAGCAATCACCACAGTGCAGTGAAGAGCAAGTGCAGTGTGCAATGAGAGCCCAACACAGGCAGACTGGATGGAATTGGAGCAGTCACCAATGGCTTTCTGGACGTTGTGATACTAAGCCATAAAGGAACAGGAGTTTATAAGGCAATGAAGATAGGAAAGGATATTCCAAGCAGAAGAAACAAATTATGCAAAGTCCAGGGCTGGGAAGAAGGAAATGGGAGAAGTTTCATGTGGAGAAAAGTAGAAGAGGAGCAGGTTGAGAAACTGGAAAATTGGGAGGGTCCATGGGTGAATGTAATGATTACACAACTGTCCCAAAGGACTGTACCTGAAGAATATACCCAGATCCCATTTCCGGCTTTTCATCACACTCAGTGCATAATCACTGTCCATTTTGTCATGTTCACTTTTAATCACCGATTTCTTTAAAAAGAAAGTAAATAGCAGGAAACCCAGTAAGGGAAAATGTCAAACAGCCAGCTGCAAATCATGTAATACTATTTAAATAGCATTACAAATGTGTTCGAGACTACCAAAATGCATTATTTTAAGCCTCTTGTTGATTGTATCTCTCTATATATCCAATATCCAATTTAATTGTTGGACTATATGGAAGGTAGTTATTCAATAATATGAAAACATAATAGAAAGTTTTACAATAATAAAACTAGACAATCCGTTAATCTCATCTCACAGAGCAGAAGAATAAAAATGTCATTTGACCCAAGAATGTTAAGATATTCTCATTAGTACCCTATTTCAGTGCCTGAGGCACAACCATAGGACTAATAAAATTATTGGGGAGAAAGCATAATATAAACAAGCAATCAACCACTGGCTTAGAGACCATCCTTGCTAAGACACCCTAAGGATCAAAAGAGTCCTTAAAGAATAAAGCATATTCAGGGCTTCCCTGGTGGCGCAGTGGTTGAGAGTCTGCCTGCCGACTCCACAACGGGGGGTTCGTGCCCCGGTCTGGGAAGATTCCACATGCCGCGGAGCAGCTGGGCCTGTGAGCCATGGCCGGTGAGCCTGCGGGTCCAGAGCCTGTGCTCCGCAACGGGAGAGGCCACAACAGTGAGAGGCCCACATACCACTTAAAAAAAAAAAATAAAAAAAAAAAAAAAAAAAAAAAAAAAAATAAAGCACATTCAGAGCTTTATGTACAGTATAAACTCTCAGCTATTTTTCAATGCCATCCATGTGGCTGCAGATTTGTGGTGTGTGGATCCGTGGCTGATGTGTTAAATTCCCAAAGGTTATATCAGGCAGGCCTGAGTCTTGTGTAAGATAAATTGAGATCACGCCCTCAGTCTCTTAAGGGAGTGGTGTTACTAAACAGAATATGTAATAATATCCATCTTCTTGAAGAAGGAATATATACAGTTTTCCTAATTTCATGACTGTTATGTCTTCAGGGAAAGATCTGGATCACGACAAGATGGACCACAGAGTGGCTGCAGTGTGTACTCCTAAGAAATCCACTCTGAAAACTTGTTGGAAAACAAAGACAAAAAAACACAACAACCTTAAACTAGTAAAGTAGAAAACTAAGCATGTATCAGATTAAACAGAAAAACAACTGATGCTAGTCCAATCACTAAATCTTCTAAGAAAATAAATTGAGATAAGGAACATGTGGATATTACCTTTGTTTTTAGTTTAGTTTTCAAAGCCGTTGGAAAACCAGATGTTTTCTAAGAGTCACTACTAGTTCTTTCTTTTTTTAAATTTATCTTTTTATTTAAAAAAAATTTTTAGCTGTGCTGCGTGGCATGTGGGATCTTAGTTCCCTGACCAGGGATTGAACCCGGGAGCCCTGCATTGTAAGCATGGCATCTTAACCACTGGACCGCCCTGGCAGTCCCAAGAGTCACTAGTTATTTCTAAGGGTCATTATTTCATTTTAAAATGCTCCTGCCAAGAGGGAAGGGTAAGTTGGGAAGAAGTGAGAGAGTTGCATGGACATATATACACTACCAGACGTAAAACAGATAGCTAGTGGAAAGCAGCCGCATAGCACAGGGAGATCAGCTCGGTGCTTTGTGACCACCTAGAGGGGTGGGATAGGGAGGATGGGAGGTAGATGCAAGAGGGAGGGGATATGGGGATAGATGTATACGTATAGCTGATTCACTCTGTTAAACAGCAGAAACTAACCCAACAGTGTAAAGCAATTATGCTCCAATAAAGATGCTAAAAAAATTTTTTTCTAATAAAATGCTCCTGCCCACATGATATGCAATCCTTATTTAAGCTAGTTCTTCCAATAATGCATTACCATGACCTTGATCAAGAATATAGTGTTGGATATATTCTCATACACATTTATACTCAAGCAAGGCAAATTTTAGAGAAGTATTATTTTTCAACCCACCTGCAGCCATGATTGAAATCTGGGACCTGCTACGAATTTTTTAAAAAATAGAGCAATCCTACATTCAGTCCTAGCAATGATTAACTTTAGCAGAGTCATGGTTGCTGTTAGGTGAGAAAAAAATACATTTAAAAAATAAAGGCAAGAAAGCAGAAGCAGGAGAGCTGGAAGAGAAAGGAGAAAAGAGTGAAGGAAGAAAAGTCCCCAGGCACAGATAAGGAGGAAAAGAGTAATCTACAAGCAGTTGTTCTATGACAACTGAACTCTGGAGATCTGTACTTATTAGGTTCCCTGCATAAGCCTGTGCTTTCTCCAGGAACAGGTTTTTTTGTTTTGTTTTTTTAAAGACTAGCATGAGGTTCTGGGAAGCCGTGAGACACGTAATGCAAAGGGCATGGTTGCTCTCTGCCTTTCCTCTGAAGATTCTCAGGACTGAGTACTGGACTAGGCAGCCTGATTTTTTTTTTCTTTTGCCTCTGAATCACCAGATTACTTACCTCTCTCTCCTTTTGACCCTAATTCCCAGCTAGCTGGCTTGTTTTGATAAGACACCCTGCCTCTGATCCCATCTTGACCCCTGCCTAGACCTTTTCACATTAGGACTCTAGGCACTGTCTTCTGGCTTATTTTCAGCAGGTCTTAACCAGTAGACTGACCAAGACTCAAAGGTAATGTGGACTCCAGAATTTCTAAAGAGTTAGAGCATGATGGAGGGGGACATGGAAGGGGGAGATACAGAGCCTCTCTTGAAACTGTTCTTTTGCACAGCAACACTTTTACACTTGAATTATGCTTTCTGAAAGTGGACTTGAAGTGGACAGGGCTAGGGGTTAGCTCCAGCTCTGAACCTAGCCACAGCACCTCTCTCCCCAATGCCTGCTGCCTTTTATTACCATCTCATGAACTATCACCTATTCGTGCTTGTACTAGAGTCAGCACTAGTTAGAAGAGAGTAGGGACAATAGTAGCTGGTAGGAAGATAGAAATCTAGTGAGATTCTCTCACCATTTATCTGTGAGAGGGCCACTTACATTGCTCCTAGAAAAGCAATGAGGAAATCTTTTTAAGAAAATTAATCCGGCTTTCCTATTTCAAGCCTCATGATCATTGTTAATTACTGACTCTTTGAACTCAGTTTACAATCATTTCTTTTTATTCTATATATTATATTCTTGCCTTTATCTGGAAAAATAGAAAGTTCCAATCTTAGGTAGGTTATTTTGGATCCTACCAAAAATCCAAGAAAATTTATGCTATTTTTGCATCCAAATCTAACTGAGAGATTAAAGTTTGCTTATAATTCCGATCTGTATGGATTTATAACATTTAAAGCTTAGAAATTTTACACTTAAAACCCTAAATAGTTAAAGCTGCTAACGTACTAGGGTTTTGAATAATTTCCCCACTACAGAAATTACTCGTTTTTATAGTGGGTAGAGAAAATGTAGCTTAAGAAATCCCTGGCAGTTCTTACTGGGCACTAGGTTTTTAAAGGACAGGAAAGGAAAACAGAGCTTGGATAAACTAGATGGAGAAAGCACTGCCACTCACCACTCTCACTGTCCCCTCCTTTCATGCTCCCCTTACTGTGAACATGCATTTCAGATTTGATATCAATCCAATCTGCCACATTTTGCTTTGTGTACTTGCTGAAGTCTTTTGTCCCTTAAAACTCAGATAAATCTGTGAAATTCTAAAGAACAGAACGGACCCTCAAACCCCCACTACTGAAACAAGGTATCACACACATAACAACATATGAAACAGAATGGTGCAGGCAATTTCATAAGCTTCCAAATAATTCAAAACATTTATAAATTCCATTTTTCCCCAACACTGCCACTATTCACAACAAATTAAATTCTCATTCAGCTGCTCTGCTAGGAAGCATCACAAAACAAGACTGGGCATGAACCAAAGTGGTTTCTTTTTATTACTTTTTCTTACTATTTATTTCAATGTTCTAAATGGAGTGGTCTTCTGTCTCTCAATTGCCATTATGGTTTTACCTGATTCTAGGAGCAACTGTGGTCAACATTGTTACATCACAGCCTCCTCCCACAACTAACCAAATCTCTCATACCCAGCCAGCCCTGGAGTCACTGCAGGGAACAGTACAGCAGCCTAGTGGGCCATAAAGAGGAGGCTCTTTCTTATCTGTGGAGTGACCCCACCATGTGAGCTTTGGTGGGGCACCTGCTGCCAAAATTCTTCTGGATGGTTCCCTCGCTATAAATCTACTCCTCCATCTGCCTCTGTTTTGCAAAGAAACTCCAGGAAGATAAATATCAGAAACAGTGTTGCTTTTTAGCCTCAAAGTGATATTTTCTTATACAGGGTAAATATTAATGGTAGAATTAGCTATTTTTGAGCAATAACTATCTGTAAGGCACTGTGCTAAGTCTCTAGGAGACTTTATATCATCATCTCAACAGTTCTATGAAACACATATTACAGATATTATAATATTATAATAGATATTATAACCACTTCACAGAAATTGTAAAGCGGCTCAGAGAAGCTGAGTCCCAAAAGTGCACAGCCATATGTTGCAGGTTCTATAATTTGAACCCAAAGCTATCTGGCTCCAAAGCCTTGCACACTGAACTGTAGTCACTTCCAAATCATGGTAATAGAATATTGATGTAAAGCAGAATCCAATTCCAAACATTCACTACCATGAATCATGAACTTCGCTGTGTCATTAATGAAGACTTTAAAACTTTGTGTAAAACCAAGCAAAGATATTATCATTAGGAATCACAATACTCATCTTAAGACTCTTAAGCCATGGACTTCACACTGTCAGCATGCACTAGAAACAAGAATATAAATCCCATCATAATGGTAATACACTGCTCCATGAAACCAGAGCATATGGGTCACATAAAGCAAATTAGAGCTCCCTAGTTCATCATCCAGGCATCCATTTTCTCAACAAATCTTACCATACACTATTATGTTTTTAGTATTTTCCTGAGATCTTTGGGATATGCAGTAATAGATATGGCTCCTGTCTTACTAATGACCTAATACAAGAGGTAAGACAAATGCCCAGGAAGAATTAAGTAATGATACCAATCAGCAGTGCACATACCAGCTGAGTGACACAAATCAAAGATGGAATTGGAGTACAGCAGAGAGAGAACAATGCTCTTGGGTTCCTGGACAGGGAACTCTAGGAGTAGAAATGGAGGGCACAGTGAAAATAATCATGCAGAGGTAGGTAGACCTGGGCAATGTGTGTTTAGGAGACCATGAGTATGGCTGGAGTTGAAAATTCAAGTGTTCATGTTGGAGATGCACAGTGAGAACTTTGGAAATATAGTCAGACAGCAGACATTGTACGAGTGAAAACTAGACATATATATTAAGCTATTGATGTTTTAGAATTTGTTACTCAAACAGAGCCTAATCTCTTCTTACTAGTACAAAGACGACTGTGCCAGAACCGGTAGTTGTGCTCAGGCACTTTGAGGACTCTGGCCTTGGACTCAAACCTAGAAATAGATAGAAACCAGAATTTTCCAGTGACTTGCATAATGGCACTAACACATTACATTTAAAGAATACGTGCTTTTCCAGGGATAAATTAGGAGCTTGGGATTAGCAGATACAAACTGCTATATATATAATAGATAAACAACAACATCCAACTGTATAGTACAGTGAACTATACCCAATATCGAGTAATAAACCATAATGGAAAAGTATATAAAAAAGAATATATATATAACTGAACCACTTTGCTGTACACCAGAAACTAACACAAGATTGTAAATCAACTACACTTCAATGAATTTTTTTTTAATTTTAAAAATTAAAAAAAGAATACTTGCTGTTCAATCAAAGCAATGACAATTCTCCATTTAATTAGATTAACTATGTCCTTTTAAAATATAATATTATATTAATTGACAAAACATAGAATTGCTTTTAATAACAGCAATAGCAGCATAATAGCAGTGTTCCTAAAAAGCTAAACTAGAAACTCTGAAGAACCACATATAGCCCTGAATTCATAGGCTTACCATTCTTAGGAAATTTCTTTCTGTCTTCTGACTATATAATAGTAGAATGGCAGTAGAATAGAAAGAGAAGGCTGCAAGACACTCTTCGGTGCATTTCAGTACGGGGGTGGGGTGTTGGGGGAGAGGGTGGGTGCTGAATTAAGCAAGTAGAGTTTCATCCTGTCACTCAGCTCACAGCTCTATGCCAACCATGTCATACGTTCTCAGGCAGCATTCCGGTTGACTTACTGGCAGGTTTTCTCAATCATTATAATTACCAAATTCTTATACCCATGGATATTTTTACTCTTGGAGTTTCTAGATGGAAGTATATGCGATGAAAACAACATAAAAGGGAGTTTATACTAACTCCTTTCCATCATTACTCAAGATCATGTGCTGGTGTCCACACGTGAGCCAAGAAATCTGAGTTACATGGTCTTCCAATGCAGGCAGTAGAGTGTATGGCATACAAAGTCTATACACAGTTGATCTTTGAACAATGCCGGGGGCTAGGTGCACTGACTCTCCATTAGAATCGAAAATCCTTGTACAGTTATAGTCAGCCCTCGCTATACACAGTTCCTCCATATCTGATGTTCTGCATCCTCAGATTTAATCTACCACAGTTAGTGTAGTAAGGTAGTATGTATTGCTGAAAAAAATCCACATATGAGTGGACCCTTGCAGTTCAAACCTGTGTTGTTCAAGAGTCAACGGTACACTTTTTTGCCAGACAGAAGGCACCTGCAAGGCCCCTAGCAGGTTTAAAAGAACAATCTGCAATAATGCAATAGAGTAAAGCTAAATAACCCACATGGAAACTAAATCCATGATCTTGGACGTATTAGGACTGAGCGAGCTGTAACCAATAGAGCTAATTATGATAACAATAACCAGACAAGGTATGATTTAAAACTTCCATCTGAAAACTACATCCTGGACTATATCTCTAAGTTAGACCAAGACCTGGTCTGAAATCGTTCTGAAAGCCCTGGCAAATGACCTTCTCAGAGTTGTTGTCGAGTGCCAGATGCCCATGCTGATTCTATGTTACATTAGGTCACTGGCATTTTCCAAGAGGACACCTACAGATTCTCTACGTAGGACACGGATATGAAAATACCCTATACATATCAAAATATTTAGCAGCAACATGCCGCTTTGGATGGCATTTTAAATTGGCTTCTTAGGGGTCTTTTGTGGGGAATAGTCAAAGGGTGGAGACATCATTACACTAATCCTGATCAGCCAAACCCAAAATGTACCTCATGTGGTCATGGAAGCTATTTGTTTTAATTCAAAATTAATTAAGTTTGAGTTAGAGCAGAAAGGGAGTGGTCCCATAGCTTTCATTGCAGACATTCAATACAGCACAGAGACTGGCATCCCAGTGCTTTGGCCTTGAAATTCTGCCATCAAAACCATTAGTCCATTCAGAGACAGAGCTTGAACACTTGACTGCCTACACTCAGTCCCGTCTGTTATGTGCACCATTGCCAATACACAGGCTGGTGTGCCAATGGCTCTGCGCATCAATGGTTCTTACGGAGCATGCAGGATGCCTACGTGCTTCCACCCGAGCAACATCATGTCATCTCTCCTGCTAGAAGAATGATCTATCTAAATGCAATACCGTGGATTTATATTTGCTTATTCCTTTCTTATTATTTTTAAAATGTATGCTATATGACCTTAGTACAAAGGGCTTGGGGTTCAGGCAAAGCAAAAATAATAAAATTAGGAACTACAGAACAAATGGGTTAAATGTGTAATTGAGAAAAATAAAGGAGTTTATCAAAGGGGAAAAAAATGAAAGATTGAAAGCATGGATGGTAAGATTTAAGTAAGTGTTTTTAGACTATTTTACCTTTGCTCTAATTGATTTAGATCTTTTGGTCTAATGACTGCTGTAAGAGATAAAATTATCAATCTAAACCAGTGGTTCTTAACATATTAGAACTCCCTGGGGAACTTAAAAAAAAAAACCCAGATGTGTAGGTAACACTTGGCATTCAGACCAATTAAATTAGAATCTCTGGGATGGAACTAGGCATCAGGATTTTTTAAAGTGCTTCTGGGGATTCCAATGTACAGCCATGTTTGAGAACCACTGACTTAAACAAAAGAATGAGGTATCAGTTTGTGAGGCACAAAAGAATGAGGTTATCAGTTTGTGAGGCACTGTTGTTTCTACTACAGCTCATTCACTGTGCTGCAAGAACGCAATAAGTATCCCTAAATTTATATCTGTGGAAAGACAATTTTAAAAGATTGAAAAGTTTGCCTAAGGTCACATAGCTCATAGGCAGTAGAGCAGAGGCTCAGAGCAAGGACCCTAGACTGACTGGCATTTTCACTAAGATACACTCAAGTCTCTGGACAGGATCACTGAGGGACTGGCTGAAAGGGGGATGGAGGTGAAACTTTGGACTGAGGAGAGCTCTGATAATATATGTTGCCACAATGATTTCCACTATTTAGAAATCTGAGTTATTCCAAGGTCACCAAAACTTCCCAAATAATAATCAGTGTTGTTATTATAACTACCAATGATTGTGAACCTGTTACATGTAAAACTCTGTCCTAGTGGTTTTACATACATGACTCCAACTCTGAATTACATTCTGCAAGGTAGATATCAAACCACCCATCTAACAGTTGATGAAAGTGAGGTTTATAAAGGTTAAGTAACTTTCCCAAATCATATAATTAGTAAATGGCAGAGACATGATATGAACTGGCTGTATGCTCTTTTTTAATTTTTATATTATGTTGCCCAAAGAAGCTAAATATTTTAACACACTCTCAATTACCAGTTTATTTGGGAGTTTTCATCATCAACTAAAGTCATAAGACATGAGACAGGTGAATTGAAAGCATGGTTGTGTGGGGGATGTGATGGTTTTAAAATATGTCCACCAATTTTTTGATATTCCTCCCTTCAGAAGATGAAGTTTAATTTTCCTTCCCTTGAGTGTGACTTAGTGACTTGGTTCCAATGACTAGAATATGAAGGAAGTAACAGTGTATGACTTCTAAGACTCAGTGATAAAAGGCATCATTCACTCCGGGAAAAGGCAGCGGTCCTACCAAAAGGCATCCTGCCAATAGCCGTGGAGTGAACCATCTTGCAAGCAGAGTTTTCAGCCCCAGTCAAGCCTACACATGAATACAGCCCCTCTCAAGAGCTTGACTGCAACCTCATGAGAGATCCTGAGCCAGAAACACCCTGCTAAACAACTCTCAACTTTCTGACCCATAGAAACTGTGAAATTAAAAAATGTGTGTTATTTTAAGCCACTAAGTTTTACAGTTATCTGTTATATAGCAAAAGATAACAAATGGAAGAAAAACTGAGGGACGCAGATAATCAATATCCAGATTATGGGGCTCAAAGATGCACAAGAGTGAACAATCCTGAGCACCAAGAGACACCGGGCGGGGGTGGGCAGAGCACTGGGTAACTGCATGAGGACATGGGAAGGGGTTGGAGTCAAGAAAGGGCAAGGAGGGTCCATAAACAATTTACAATAACTCCTTTTTGAAGGAAAGAAAGAAATGCTGGTTTAAGGGTGAATTCCTTTCCCCAGGTTATTACAGATTTTGACAGCACTCCATATGACATAGTAAAAGGCACCCAAGCACCTGAAGCAATAATGTGCCATCCAAAGTCAAGTAATTTACTTACTGGCAAGATATGACTACTGTATCACAGAGAATCAAAATATGTCCCTCAATGTGTGGAAATATAGGCAGGAAAGTCAAAATCACTTGCAGCAAAGTTTGTGTTTATGAAATAGGTGTGGATTTAGAAATAGTCCTCATTGGATTATGATATTTAAAGGTTGAAACGGCAGGACTTTTAAAGTCCTCTTGCTATTTTACATAGTTCAGTAAGGCAGGTCACGAGACTATGATGTTGTCAATGTGACTGCATTGACCTGAGTGAAGAATTACATGTAACAGCCCTTTACCTTTTTAACTTAAGGCAAAATGTTATTTATGTCTTAATAAACAATTGCATCTACTACAAAGAGATACAGATGTTTGAGTTTTGGTTCTTCAATTTTCCTTGTTCAGACTTTCAGCTGCGGAATGTCCAGATTCTAGACAAAAGCCCCCTCTGAATTCCATATACTGTGTTCTAACAAGTCTGTTTGGGAAACACTGGGGAAGTAACAGGATATACTGATTTTGTTCTTGTCAGCAAATCACCTCCCCAGGTAACTGTCCTTATAATAATAATGCCAGCTGGGTGGCAAGTCTCTACGCCAAGAAAAGGTTGTATTTTAGTCCTCTTGTTCCTTCAGTACAAATTTTAAAATCACAAGGAAGATGAAAAAAATAAAACTCTTGCTGAATAAAGGATAATAGAAAGGGAGAAAAAAAAATTTGGAGAGATTCTTTGTCATGCACCTCTGGCATCGCAGTTGGTGCTATAAAGGGCAGATAACTTGTGCTTCCTTAAGAAAATGAATTGATCACACCAGTGACTGATAATCCAATCTCTGTTTGCCCAACTGGATAACAGGACTTTCTTCACTTGATGATCATTTGTAATATATCCTCTTCCAAAAATGTATAGAAATGTCTATAGCGGTACTTCTCAAAGGTTGAAAACAAAGAGAAGGCTCCCTTTTTTATGTTTCTTACTGCCCCCATACCCTCATATCCGCTGAATCTTTTTGCCATGAATGAAAGAAGAGAAAGAAAAGAAACAGAAATGCATTTAAAAAGAGAAGAGAAGGGAATATAAATGAGTTTTTAAAAAAAGAGCTTTGGAGAATGTTCTGGAATAGTTTTTTCATTTTCCTGCGGCTGGGGTCCTTGGCCTCCACTTATAAGCTTAATAATCTCACTATGATTAACTCTTGTGTGGGCTCAGAAAGGATGGACTGAAGAAGCTCCAGCCCAATGAACTGAGACTGAGCATCAAATCATCTAATGGTTGTTTGGTTTCACAGTCAGGTATCTTCACCCTGTTCCGAGGCCCAGTCTCCACCTTGATCACACTTAGGATACTTGAATTCTGTATTTTAGAATCTCAGAAACAAGGTACTGCCTTACTTTGCCTACATCCTCACTTCCAGTTGACTATAGATTTCGGCTCCTCATCATTGTCTGCTCATGGATTCTCTAGCAATACATTGAATTCTGCTCTTAGGACCAGCCAATTCATTTTTCTTCTGCCAACATCCTCACCTAATCAACAGCCTTAACAAGCACAAGCTGTCAGTAGCTAGATTTTTCCAGAAAGTCTAGGATTATCCTAATACCTCATCCCTTTCCACACCTGCACCCCATTTCCTTAATTTCTGGTCTTATCCCATTTTAGACCACCCATTCCACTGTTATTATGTCAGGCCATATCCTGAGATACAACATTTTCCTTAGCCAATGAGAAGCAATGGAATGAAATGCAAACCTTCCTTTTCTCAGAATATAAACTAGGAAAAGCTTTTCTTCTTCAGTCCATCAAACTTGAAATCCTGAGACAAATTTGTCTTAAAAAAAATTGTACTGTTTTAAAAGAGAGACTTTGATTGATTCACCAGTCTCAAACTAATGCTGAGTTGTAAATAGCCATGACATTTCTCTTTTTTCCCACACCTTTTATTTTTTTTAACATCTTTATTGGAGTATAATTGCTTTACATTGTTGTGTTACTTTCTCATGTATAACAAAGTGAATCAGCTATACGTATAACTTATATACCCATATCTTGCGTCTCCCTCCCACCTTCCCTATCCCACCCCTCTAGGTGGTCACAAAGCACAGAGCTGTTCTCCCTGAGCTATGTGGCTGCTTCCCACTAGCTATCTATTTTACATTTGGTAGTGTATGTATGTCAATGCCACTCTCTCACTTTGTCCCAGCTTACCCTTCCCCCTCCCTGTGTCCTCAAGTCCATTATCTGAGTCTACGTCTTTATTCCTGTCCTGCCCCTAGGTTCTTCAGAACGTTTTTTTTTTTTTTTAGATTCCATATATATGTGTTAGCATATGGTATTTGTTTTTCTCTTTCTGACTTACTTCACTCTGTACGACAGGTTCTAGGTCCATCCACCTCACTACAAATAACTCAATTTCGTTTCTTTTTATGGCAAGTAATATTCCATTGTATATATGTGCCACATCTTCTTTATCCAGTCATCTGTCGATGGACACTTAGGTTGCTTCCATGTCCTGGCTATTGTAAATAGAGCTGCAATGAACATTGAGGTACATGACTCTTTTTGAATTATGGTTTTCTCAGGGTATATGCCCAGTAGTGGGAATGCTGGGTCGTATGGTAGCTTTATTTTTAGTTTTTTAAGGAACCTCCATACTGTTCTCCATAGTGGCTGTATCAATTTACATTCCCACCAACAGTGTAGGAGGGTTCCCTTTTCTCCACACCCTCTCAAGCATTTATTGTTCATAGATTTTTTGATGATGGCCATTCTGACCGGTGTGAGGTGATACCTCATTGTAGTTTTGATTTGTATTTCTCTAATGATTAGTGATGTTGAGCATCCTTTCATGTGTTTCTTGGCCATCTGTATATATTCTTTGGAGAAATGTCTATTTAGGTCTTCTGCCTATTTTTGGATTGGGTTATTTGATTTTTTGATATTGAGCTGCATGAGCTGCTTATATATATTGGAGATTAATCCTTTGTCAGTTGCTTCAGCAATGACATTTCTAAGGGCTGTACTGCATCTTCAAACACCAGGTGATGGATATCTGTGGAGTTTCACCAGAACAGGAGAGCTGTCACAGCACTGGCTCTGTTCTATATGCTCTGCTGGTTTGCTAGCTAACAGTTATGTAATATATATTTGCTCACCCTCCATGCAAACAGATCAAGATTGACACTTAATAGCTTAACATCAGATGGGAAAGAAATCTTTAGGACTCAGAAAAATATAATTTAAAACAAACTTCTGTCTGAAAAATGATTGTTGCTCTCATCCTCTCTCAGTAGTAATACCCTCTTTATTTACATGATTCTGTTTCAAAATCAGTAGCGCACTAACTCCTTGTGCTTAAAAGGGTTACTGTAGTTCCTAAATGGAATGTATGTATGGGGGAGGGGGTAGCAGGTACAAGTAAGAATAAGAAATAGGGAAATTTAAGGTGAATTTTAGAGGTAGAACTATCAGACTTTATGGTGAATAAGATGTGGGAATGAATGAATGAGGGGAAGAAATCTAGGATGGCTCTTGTGTTTGGGGCTTGTGCAAGTTGAGCACATGATGGTACCATTTACATAGATGAGAAAGACTGGGGATACCACAGTTCTGACTGGTGATTTGGAGACCAAAATTTCCATCTTGGACTTATTAGGTTTGAAATAGCCTTGAGACATCCAGGTAGAGATGAATGAATCTGGAGCTTAGGGCTGAAGGTTAGGCAGGAGAGCCATTAACCTGTAGGTGGCTTTAAGCCAGTGGAACTGAATTATATCACCTATTTAGAGAAGTGTAAGAGAATGTGTAGGGACAAGCGGAGAGGAGAGGAGAGGAGAGGAGGGGAGA
>NW_006784004.1:1514661-1541242 GCF_000442215.2 Lipotes vexillifer | reverse complement strand
GGGAGGGGAGGGGGAAGAGGGGAGGGGAGGGGAGGATCTGAGGCATTCAAAGATTTAAAGGTTAGTGGAAAAGAGTAACAAAGAGGAGAAGACTGTGAATAAGTTTTTTAAAAAATATGCATGATGTCTAGATGGGCAAGAGAGGAGGGTGATTCAAAGTGGAGAAAGTAGGCAACTGTATCAAACGCTGCTAAAAGATGGGGTAAAATGAAAGCAAAGCAGTGGCTATTAGATTTGGTAACATGGAGATCTTTAAGAAAAAGAACCATTTCAGTGGTGTAGTGGGGAAGAGACAGATTGAAAGTAGTTCAAAGAGTGAATGGTGTATACAGAATTGGAGTTGATGCAGATACATTAAAAAGTTTATTATACAGAGGAGAACAAGGGTTGTAGTTAAAGGAAAATCCAAGGGAAGGCTTTGGGCTATTTTCACTTTTAAGATATGAGACTTTGAAGAATATTGGTATATTTATGGAAATGGTTCAATAGGAAGAGAAAGAACAGTGATATAGCGAATATGCCACAATTGAAGGAGTAAAGTCTTCGTGAGGGACTAAAGGTGTGAAATTCAGAGCACAAGGAGAAGAAGCAGGGGAAGGAAAAGAGCCATTTTCATGGTCCACCCACTTCAATTCTGGAAGAAATCTCTGACCACACCCCAAGCCCTTCTCAAACCTAAGGTTTGCATTAAAACCCACCCCTTTCCCCTGCCATCTTTCCTCCATGGACTTGTGGGTAGAAGGATCACCATGTCTTCAGTCTATATTTTAAGATAGGACAGGAAAAGTTATAATAAGCTATTTATCCCAGTGGAATCAGTATTTCTCTTCCAGCTTTTATTTCATTGGTCACGCATTCCGAGATGTTAGCCATCTAATTTATCATCAAAGGAACAAATATACTTTACTTTGTTGTTACATATTAAGGTTAAACATACCTATTAGGAAACACTGAAAGGATCAAGAGAACTTGAAATAAATGCTAGGTTAGGTATTTCTTCAGAAGTCAGTCTAAGTTCATGAAAAATGGGTCTGATAGTTCTAATAATAGCAACTCTCACTATGGAATGTCTAGTGCCAAGGAAGTCAAACTTTTACACAAATATTTAGGAAAGAATTTGAAAGGTATTTTGATCACACATTCATCATTTCTAATCATATTCTGAAAAACTTCAAACTCTGTCTTCAGTGTAAGAGAACAGTGAACATGAAATCCCCTAAAAGAATGTAACTATCTTCTTTTTGTAGATGTCATACAATCACTTTTGTATATTTTCCATAATCTCCTTCTTTGATTTTTTTTTGCACTGGTTTCAGAAAAAGATCCCATTTCTGCATATTTTAATAACTGTGTTATAACATGTGATGTGGCATCAGCCACTAGGAGTCAAAGATCCAGATTTAAGTCCTGGTTTTGCCATTAACTAATTACACAATTTTAGAAAATTATTTATCTTTTCCTGAACTCTATTTTACTCATCTATTCAATGAGATTCTAAGAATTTTCCTACCTAGTCTATTAAGATTATTGTGAGGCTCATGTAAGGGTTTGTAATATTATATGAGACTCAAATGAAATGGTCAAGCAAGGGGGGAAAGAAGGTTGAACAGGAGATAGGGAGACAGTAATGAGAATTTTTTTTTTTTTTTTTTTCTTGCGTTATGTGGGCCTCTCACTGTTGTGGCCTCTCCCATTTGCGGAGCACAGGCTCCGGACGCGCAGGCTCAGCGGCCATGGCTCACGGGCCCAGCCGCTCCGCGGCATGCGGGATCTTCCCGAAACGGGGCACGAACCCGCGTCTCCTGCATCGGCAGGCGGACTCTCAAGCACTGCGCCACCAGGGAAGCCCATGAGAATTTTTAAAACCACAGAATGCTACACAAATGTATGGAATGGTTGTATATAAATAAAGCTCATGCTAAGTTACCAATGAATTATACAAAGAAGTTTCCATTTCATTACAGCCCCTGGGCTAGAAATTTTATGTTTCTATTTTCTGGGATTCCACAAATCAAGACATCTCAAGGCACGGAAAATTCAGATAAGGGAAAAAGCACTAGATTGGACGTCCAGAGGCCTAAGGTTTAGTCTCAGTTCTGCCATTGCCAATTATGTAACCTTGTGCATGTCACTACACCTCTCTGATCTATATTGATTTATGGTTTTGTACATATAAAAATATCAAAAGCAACATGTTAAAATTAATAAAATTATAAGATACATGTTTATAATGGAAATAATTGCAGTTCCTTTACATCTTTTATTTAAAAGATGAGAACCCTTATTTAAGGAAAGGAGAAGAAAAGCTTTAAGTACAACGGCAACTAAAATGGCAACTCAAACAAGATGAAATTGCTTCCGAAGCACTGATGTTTTAATTAGAGAGAATGTCAAAACGCAATGTGTTCTCTTAGCTTCATTGCTTTGAATCTGTTTCTTGTTTCCCAATAAACTGAAGAAATAAACAGTGATTTTTAAAATAAATTAGGTAGCACAATTTTCCTCCAGGAAAACCAATATAGCTTAATTTTCATTAACTATATTGTAAAGTTCATTGCTCTTTTGGAAAACATTCAAGAGTTCTTTTATTTATAAACCAACAGATGAGAAGAATAATATATTTAGATTGTGCCTGGCTACTTCCAAAGGGGGCTTCTTATTTGAAAAAAACTAAGTAGAATTCAACAATGGTATTGTTCCTTCTAAACTTTTAAAAATGAGAAACTACTCAATATATACTTGAAACCAGAAATAGTGGCATCCAGGGTTAAACTGCAGAATCCAGGATGCTAATTAGCTAACCATGACTGTATATATAATGAAGATATTAAGCTTTCTCTAAGAACATTGCAACTTGAAATTCAAATAACTAACGTTATGGGATAATTGGGAAATATGATTAACTGAGTTAGACACTACTGAAAACGCAGCACAATTCCCCTTCAAAAGGAAGAACAAACGTATTCTATAGACAAATGCCAAAATCAGAATTAGCACATAGTCAAGAAAGGAGGTGACTAAGAGTACATGGGTAACCATTTTGAAAAAATTGCTTTAAAGGGAGTCACAGTGTGAATGAGGATGGCTCTCAACTCTGCTCATGTTTGTTTGTTTGTTTTCTCTTTCAATTGCAAATCCTCTCAACTGTCATGTTTAGTTGTCTCTCTCAGATGTTACTATACATGGTAACAGATGAGACGGCTTTTCTGTGAGTTTTATAAATGATCTTAGCTCACACAGCAAAGGCATTAAGCTTAGGTGAGGAAAGGCTTGACCCTTGGGTGCTTGCATGCAGTTTTCTATTGCAGAAAATCTTCACGAAGCTCTACAGGAAAATTTGAAAAGACATCAGAAAATAATTTGAAATTCAGGAGTAACCAGGATGTCCTGTACCTTTTCATGGCTTGCACTGACTGTGTGATTATAATAGAAGGGTAACTAAATAAATTAACAAGTGATTCCAAGGAGAGGTGTATTTTAACAGGAATGGCTAATTTGAGCCCTCTGGATTCTTTTAGAATATTCCAAATAATTACGTATGACCACCCTAACAATCAGGATATCAAGAACAAAAATAATTTAATGAAATCAGTGTACAGATGAATTAATGTGCAAACTTTCTAGAGGAGATGGTCAAGAGAATATTGCAGGCAAAAATATTTCAAAATAGAAAACAGATTGAACAGAACTATAAACAAGCACCGTGGAGAAATAAAAATCATAATCAATCTGCAGGAATTTATACTTGTAACCTTAAGATAGCTACAGTGACTTGTATTTACCTTACTGGCTTACTAATCAGTGTGATGATAAATGTTAAGAAAAGCAAGACTTCTGGGATAAGATTAGAGAATTAAGTTTACTCCGTCCAAGAAAACAATGGAGAGAAAAATAGGGGAAACCTAATATATTACAATTTAATTAAAGGTGGATCATTTCAGTACTGAATGAAAACCTCCAATTATTCTGCTGTAAGACTACATACTTAGTTCTTCCAATTTGACATAGGTATGCCTAAAGGATCATAGTCAATCCATACTAAATCCAAGCAGGCCCTTTGGCAGAGGCAGACAGAAAAATCTGGCAAGATCCTTGCAATAGGGATGTTATCTTACTCATCCTTATATTCTTTGCACGTAAACTGTTGAAAAAGCAATAGGTGTTTGATACATGTATACATTTTAAAATTTTATGTTTAAGTGGTATCATCTACAGAGTATGTTTGCAGAATAAATTATAACAGAAAGGAAAAAAAGTTATTTAACATTACCTAAATCATTTCAAGACAAAATACATACAAATAAAACAAAAATATTAAATTAGGTACTAACTTTATTCATGACTTACTAGTTGCTCTCACGTTCTCAGGACAATCTGAGAGGCAAGTTATATGTGCTAGTTTTTAGAAACAAGGAATCTGGATTCCACAGATCATTAACAATTTGAGCAGAGTATTATAAATGAAGGAATTTGAAAAGAACTCATGACTGATGGTTACCAGAAACCATATTCTCTCTACTTTATCACTCTAAATTATCAAGATTATCCGTAACTCCAGTTTTTTGTGTTTTTTTTTTTACGTTGTTCTTTCTTCTGCCTTCTTTTATGAGTGTTTATTCTATTTTACCAGTTTCCTTCCTTTCACTCTTCCTCTCAAGTATGGATAAATATTATACAATGTCTAACTTAAGTCAAGCTTGTTTCTTCATAGGCTAGATATTTTTAAAGTCATCAAAAGACAGAAGAAAAAACATGGAAACATATAAAACAAGGAAAACTTAATATAAACAAAGAATTTTTGTAACCAGAAAATTAAAAAATATATATATATACAAAACACTTAAATCTAGGGTCCTATTTATACAGTTACTGAAAAACTAGTTATTTTTGTCTCCATATTTTTTTGGATTCATATTTTAATGAAGACATTCATACTTATTTTCCTGATATTTATCACTGTGATTCCAATTTAGATTTTTATGGAGATCTTTTTAAAGCACAATAATCTCAACAAAGGAAAGACATAGGATTCAGCAGTTTCTGGTTTTCATATATGATTGAAGTCAATTAACTGTGGCATCAAATAAAAAAGGCTGTTTCCCTTGAAGCAGGTCTTTGCAAATACTGTACTTTATGTATATACATATGGTAGATTTTTCACTTGCATTAAGATTAGAAAAATGATCAGAGCTTTGCTAAATATTGAAAAATGAAGAAATTCACAATAAATTTGGAAGCAGTCCATGGAGCGGCCACATTTCTGTATAATTGTGCCATCTGTGAGAGCTGAAGAGGGAAAAGTGAAAGATAAAAATAAGTGAGGATGACCTGTTTAGAAGTATGTACGGTAGTGCACTATCAGAAGCAGATTCAGCCTCAATTCCATCTTTCACTTCTTTGGGACTTAGAAGGGTCTAGAAATAAATATGATCTTTGCAGAGGGACCAATGGCTAATCTGAGTCTTAAAAGCCTTAAAGCTCTGTTCCAAATCTCACACTTTATTGTGTGAGACAAGAGGCATGAATTGTAGCCTTTGTCACCAACCAGCTACCTTTTGTAAGACTTCATCTGTCAAGCGTTGTGTATCAACAGACCTTCAGCCATATCCTTAAAGAATATTCACATTTTTTTTGTGAGGTAGATCAAAATGTATTGTCACTAAAATCAAATAAGATTTGTTAATTAAGTTGGGAAAAGTAATTTCTAGAAATTTCTTAATATAAGATGTTCTTTCATATATTTTCTTCAACTGTGTTACCTCCTTTGGCTTCTTTCTTTTTTCTATATTCCAAGAAACGGAGGCAGTATAATATAGTCATTAATACCACTGACGCTGGAGTCAGACTGCCTAGTGTGAATACTGCCCTGCCCATTCACTACTTATAAACCCTGGTAAAGTCACTTAATCTCTTCGTGCCTCAGTTTCCTCACTTATAAAGTGGGGATAGCACAAGTACTTCCTTATAATGAAGTCATGAGGATTAATGGAGGCATTACATATAAAGCCCTAGGACAGTGCCTGCCTAAACACAGTCATAAACAGTAACACTCAGTAGGAACAAGTTTAGCACAAGATCAGATACTTATTTTTAAATTTAAATGTAAATACTGCACATTGCTCCACAAAGAGTGCCATGACTTTCAGGTGCTTTACCACTGAATATATCCCACCTTCAACCTCTAGATGACTATGACTATAGTATATAAGTAAAGGGCTGTATGAAACAACACAAGTCATATTTTTGTTTCTTTGAAATTTCTACACTTAGATCACATAACAAGTTTGGGAGGGGGGGAGTGGCCAGATGATAGGTACTTGAGCCACAGGTTGGTTGGTTAGCTGGTTGGTTAGTTGACTGGTTGGCTGACTTTAAATAATGATATTTTATTAAGGTTTTGTTCTCCTCATACTAATTTTACAGCACATCCAATAGGTTATGTTCTGATATTTAAGAACAAGTTTGACAGTAACATGGACCATAAATCATTTCTTAAATAATGTTTGTAAACAACCAAATGAAGGGTGGTCTTTCTAAAATAAAACTCCTGCCTCAACAGTTCCATTTTAAAGTCCTATTCTTTTTAGGCTACTGAGAATCTTCAAGGCCACATCCAGACTCCATGGCTCAGAGTACAAGAACTCCACTGCTCAGGACCCCCCCCTATCTGATTCCTGAGCCTGATCTCTCTAGGGTCCGTGTTCTCATTTCCTGGTCCATGGGAATTCATGTCTGCTTCCCCTGCTACCTGAACCCTCCGGTCTCCACCTTTAAGCTGGCCAACGCCTACCCATTCTTTGGGACTCAGCTTAAGGCCTCCCCATTGCTGATGTCCCTCCTGTGGGCTCCTCTGGCACCACTCTGTGCTCATTTCCATCAGCCCTTACCACTGTGGAGTAATTGTTGGTTTAAGTGTCTCTCTCTGTTATTAGATCTTAAGCTACATCATAACAGAAGCTGTGGTTTATTAAGCTTATCACAAGAACATTATATCTACTTTTGTTGATCTCTCAGTAAAAGTTTGTTGAATGAATGAATAAATGAGATTACCTACCCTGGCTCCTGGATAGGTCCCAAGTTTAAAATGTCTGCTTTTTGTAAAAAGAATGAGGAATACTACTGAGTACTCTTAGCATATATTTTTAGTGAAAAGGAGCAAGATGTTTAAGAATATACAGTATGCTAACTTTTATCAAAGAAAAGAGGGATAGGAATACATATATAGATATATCTGTAATTTATTTTTAGAAAGGACAGACCAAAAACTAATAAAAATAGTGACATCCAGGAAAAAGGGACAAAGTAGAGATGCTAGAGTTCTCTGAATTTGCTTTACTTTGAAATTTTAACTTTGGGAATGTAATAATGTTTTAAATAATCTTTAGACAAAATTAATTCAAACTAAAAAAGTAATCCATAGAAACCAAAAGCAAAATGAAAGAAGGGAATATAAGTTTATGAATTGGTAGCTTAACCACATGCAAATTATTTTAAATGGCATAATCCAATACCTTGATTATATACTCCTAGTGGGTATATCCTAAGGACAATAACAACTGCAAAGAAATTTTAAATTGTTTTTACTAATCACATTGTTAATATTACTGTTGTTATTCTAAAATTATTATTCAATTATTATATATATACAACCATATGGAACTAAGTTTCTCAGTTGAAGAAAAAAAGAGATAAACATATGAAATCAAAGACTTACAAACAAAAACCTATAAACCAAAAGTTGAACTGGAAATATGGAAAGTATGGAGGTATCAATATAAACATACAAAGATTTCTCTTAAAATCTTTCTTCAGAAAAGGCCTAGAATCAGTGACCAGCTGATTAGTCATGATTAGTATCCAGATTGTGGCCTATGAACATCATTTCTCACAAAAGGAAACAAGATGCCTTAGAGATACGGCTGTTTCCTGGTCTTGCTGAAACTATAAGAGAAGAACCTGGGACTGCCTGTCCTACCAGAAAGTGAGAATGTATCAGTGACTACTGGGATCATTTCAAAAGGACTCAGGAGCAAAACTGAAGAGATTCCTACTGGTAAAAAATAAGTTAAACAACATAAAGAACAGTAACAGCAATGAATTGAAAAATGTCAAATGTGATAAGTTCCATGAGGTCATAATGACATATAAAAACCACTCAAGAGTCGTCTCTAGAGAATTTTAGAGAACCAAACCATTATTCTGAAAACATAATTAAAGAGAGAGAATCAAGCATTTTTTTCTGCTTTCCTATACAAAATGTGCCTCAACATAAACACTAGACGCAGTAAGGTTATTTTCTAGAGAAGAATTCCAGCTATTAAATGAACAAGAAATGACAGAATTAGAATCTTACTATTTTGCAATACCTGTTGAACAAATAGATCAGTGTAATCATTATCAGTGACACTAAACCATTAGGTGAAAAACTGACAGGGAACTTTTTAATGGATGAGTCAAGTCAATCTTAACACCATAATAAAGAGATACTAAACATTATGGGTTTCCTAATGTGGTGCAGTGGGAGGAACCCAACATTCTGAATGAAGTATTCGTGCCAAAATATCAAATCTGGATCCGATCAAACCTCTATGTCTAGATACAGCTTATAGGAAATAGGGGTCAGAGGAAAGTTTTAAGCAATATCATGGAGGAGCGTTCAGCAAAATACAGAATGTGGGAAATACTACAGGAAAGTAAACTAATTTCTTTAACAAATAAAGTGCAAAGGTAAGATGGAGGGGAAAGTATATAGTTTAAAGGAATTTTAGATTTATATTAATAAACTGCAAAGTGAGGGTCTAGTTTGGATCCTGATTCTAAAAATCCAACCGTATATGTATGTATGTATGAGTATGTGTGTGTGCACGCATATCGAATTTAATGTTGACTGGAATTTGATTGGAAGTTATCAAATTTTTGCTAACTTTATAAAATGAGATAATAGCATCCTAGCAATACTGTTTTTTTTTTAAAGAGTCCTTATCTTTTAGAGTTACATACAGGTGAATTACGTGATTTCTGAGATTTGCTTCAAAAATAATTCATTAGGGTGGAGTAATTAGTGGGGGTATATATAAATGAAGCTTGGCTGTGTGCTAATAATAACTGTTGACACTGAATGTGGGTTGATGGGTAAAGTTCATTAATTGTTCTCTCTACTTTTGTCTATGCTTGGAAATATACATAATGGAATGCTTAAAAAAATTATGATGGCACAGAATTAAACACAAAAATTCCTGTTGAAGTTTTGAACATGTAGCATTGAATTTACACATGGATTAAAGGCTGTGGAGCCTTCCAATCAAGAAACCTATTCTCTCTCTCCCTTCTGTTCCTCAGTAGCATTTTTGTCGTTATCAATCCACTTTTGTTTTTATTCTCTTGGTAGATTGTGCACATTGCCTAAGGTAAGTAAGAGATGATTCATAATTTGCAAGAATTTTTGTTTTACTAATTTATTTTTTTGCGGTACGTGGGCCTCTCACTGTTCTGGCCTCTCCCGTTGTGGAGCGCAGGCTCAGCGGCCATGGCTCACGGGCCCGGCCGCTCCGTGGCATGTGGGATCTTCCTGGACCGGGGCACGAACCCGTGTCCCCTGCATCGGCAGGCGGACTCTCAACCACTGTGCCACCAGGGAAGCCCTGTTTTACTAATTTTTAAGTCTTTTTCTGTTTTACTAACAATAAGCTGTTTGAAAACAAAAAGAAAACAATTGTTTTTGTATATTTGCTTTTTAATTTTTCTGGTTACTATACTGTCTTTCTGGTCCTAATAAATTTTCAATCTAATATCCAATTTCCAATCTAATCTAATCTAATTTCTTAGATATTTCAGGTGGACAATCCATAATGTACAAATAAAGAATAATGTCCACAGACTGTACTGAAAGTTGCAGTTGTTTCCTGAGATCCATATTTTGAGAGGTTTTCTATCATAAAGCAAACAGAAACTTGTATCATGTTCCTGCCAAACTTGGAGCTCTCATATATAACTCATATAGGGAACTCTGAGATTAATACAGCTGATGAATTTGCACAATGATTGAAGTTCTCAACTCATCCTACCATCAAATGTAGTTCAAAGAACACCATCAATATCTAATAGTTGAGAATATCTATCCCTAACCCATATCAAAATATGGGTGCCACTACCACAAGAAGATTAGTTAAGAGACTTCCTTGATTCTTATTTTCAGGCTTATGAAATAAGATGATTAAAATAATATGAACCCAGATTGCCTTTTGTTACAAAGTGGATGTGTAGAAGACTCAGAAATTAACTAAAAATTTTGAAGCCTATCTTAAAACATAAACATGAGGGTGTGTGTGTGTGTGTGTGTGTGTATATGTGTCTGTGTGTCTGTGTGTTTTACCATAAGGGATATATTTTGTAGAAAAGTTACATTTTTATTCCAGAAGGCATTATCTTGGCTTCACTACACATAGCACATGTGGGAATTATCTACTTGAAAGCCTTGGCTAGAAGCTCTATCTGATGGCCTCAAATTGATTCTGATATTGAAAAGTCTAAAGGAAGTTAGTGCATACCACAAGGCAGGCTGCTTGGCATAAACTGCCTAAGACACCTAATTTTCCCACGGGAAGAGACTAAAAAAAACGGAATCAGAATTCCACATTGATTTTGCATTATGAGATAAAAACTTTTCCCTTCAGTATACTGCTTCTCACAATGACTTTGATTTTGCTTCGACCTCAAGCCTCTGCTGTGACAATGCGACTCCATGCCAGTTTTTTGCAGCATACAAGCTGCCAGGCACAATTATTCCTGACAACAGGTCCACATTTGTCTCAGTCAAGTTATAGTATTTGTGGACAAGGATATTATCTAAGCAGTCGGTATGGCACCTCATCTGTTTTAAAGAATGTTTAGGATGAAAGGGTGGTGCAGTCTATCAAAGATGCCTTGAAGTGGACTTTTAAAGACACTGACCAATAATTCTTGCCTGGTTTTTCATGACTGATATTTTACAGGTGTTCATGAAGAGGTGCTGGTCATGCTGAATACTAGTTAGGTTAAATTTCATTAACTTGTCCAAACCATCTCTACTGAGTATAACTGAGAACTTATAAAACAAAAGAATTGTTCTTGATATTGCTCTGGCTAGATGTATTAATCATTCATTATTTTAAAATCATGCACTTTTATCACTGTAGTTTTTCTTTGCTGGGACTTAATTCAGTTCTTGCCTCTGCAATTTGGGTCTCCATAGCTGCCATTCCTATGAAGTCACATGGCATCCTGTGCTTTCTTCGTGATAGCACTAACTACCCACATTGTAATAAGTGTTTCATCTGTATGCCATTCTGGATTGTCAACACTATGACTATAGAAATGTGTCTTTTCTCTTCTCTTAATTCTACCTCCAACACCTAGAATGGGAACTAGCACAAAACAGACATACAAGGGCCAGATTACAACAAGTCCTTTAGGTCAGGCTTCTTCAAGCTGACTTCTAAAGTCAACCTTATTGACACTGTGGATAAGCTTTTATTTTAAGCTACAGATATTCCAGTAAGCTCCTTAATGAAAGCCCACTTAAGGCAAAAAGCCCCCTGAGATAATACCATGGGTAAGGAACAGAGGAGTAAACAGACCCAAATAAGGAGTTTTTCCCCAAATTGCCCCTGCACATGTTGACAAACAACCCCAAATAAGGAGTTGTTTTTCTGTGAATACAAGGTCACTGCCTTTAGACACAAATGAAAGTGCCCTCAGAGTAAAATTTCTCAGGTTGGAAGAGAATGAGGGAGCAATAAAAATCCATCTGCAACACTTTTTAGTTGAATACAGACTGCAAACGGTAAAAAATAAACCAGTATTCTGGCTCATTGACCCAAATTTTGAGTGTCTGTCATACTTGGTACACACTTTTCCCTCATATTTGAGCATGTCTTGGGTAACACAGACTTGCGAGTCAGCTACAGCACTCCTTCCAGGGACTCTTCACTATGATAGGAGTATCTCCCCTTGAATCATCTTGATTTTTCCCTTTCAACAAACACATATTGAATATGTATTACGTGTTAACAGTAGATATTTGAAGATGAATTATATTCCACCATCCCTGAATTTAAAGGATATTCTGTTGGAAAAATTTACATATAAATGATTATAATACAATGTATTTATATGTCACATGTATACGGTATATAACCCAAAAGTGCTTATGAGGAAGTCACCAAAATCCCTAGAGAAGGTTTTATGGAGAATATAACATTTGATCTCATAGACAATTCCACCTGATAGATAATGGGGGGTGGGGAGCTATTCCTATAAGGGAGAACAGTGTAAACAGTGACGTAGGGCATGATAGAACATGGTTTGTTCAGAGAATTGTAAATACTTTAACGTGACTGGATTGTAGGTGGCATAGCATATTGTACATTGAGCGGAAATGAAGACAAGAGTAGCTTTGGACAAGATAGTAAAGGATCTTTGAATCAGGTTTCATCCAGTGTCCTTCATAACTGCAATTGGCTCCCTCTGAAGCACCTGCCAGGTTTTATACAACATGACTCTGCCAACCTCACCATGACCCTCAATCCTCCATCACATCGGATTAGACTCAGGGTGGTCACTGTGTTCAAGAAAAACCAACTCATAAGCCAGATAGCAACCTATGAGGTGGCATTTCAGACTTGCCTTCTCTAGAATTTTAAACTGAAAAGTAGTGAAAGAATGAGCTGATTTGAAATAAAGCTGAGTCATGAGGTAGTGTGTAGGCAATGAAGATCTTGTGGCAAGCCAACTCCACAGGAAGCAAAAACCATGAATAAACCGGAGCTTTGAGATGAACAGAGGTCAACACAGGACAGGTAAGACAAATGGAGAACAGCAAAGTGCAGGACACTAAAACAAAGCTACAATTCCTTCCCCAGTAAGCTTTCTTCTGCTTTTCTTGACAGCTGATTGTTTGGCTTTATCTAACAACAAAATTAATCAAATCAGAAGAACCTTGTGTGTCATGAGGATGAGTCTGCTATTTAACTAGAGGTGACAGTGTGCTATTCAAGGGATTTAAGCAAGACAATAATGTAACCAAATTGGTGGTAGTGTTTTAGGGAAGTAGTAAGACCATCCTGCAGTTGACCTTTGGGTTGTTCCACTGAAAACTCACCAAATTCTTCTCTGTGTACCTTGTCCTTTGGCATGGGATAACTTGCTATTTAAAAGATTATGTTAGCCATATGGCAGAGAGACTGTATATTAGAATATAAGTGATTTCTTTCCTTTTCAGAGCCAATAATTTACATGTTTCAGTCACTTAAGGGAAGGTAAGCCTGAATAATTCAACATCAATAAAGGTTGTTCTATAAACTAAATTTCCAACAGTAGAAGAAATTTAAAATAATTGTTCCATCCATTTCAAGGAATGTGATGCATTAAATTCAAGTTAGTGAAAAATTTGTATAATTGCCAAAATTTGTATAATTTGTATAACTGCTAAACTTTGGATGATGAAACCACAGTCCCTATGTTTTATAATGAATATTTATTGCTTTTATAATAGAAAGGAAACAAAGAATAGTTTAAGACATATGTTTTACTTCTAACAAAACAGATTTTAAGTCTTAGTTGTATAGATAAATCTATATGAGGATAGGTAAAAAGTTATCTATTAATGCCTGCTGTTGTTTTTCACATAGTACAAAAACTTTGGTTTGGATTCAAAGAAGACACAATGGACATAAAATATACACTAAGAGTCAGAGGATCTAAGTTCCACACAAAGTTCCTGTACCCATATCATATGTCAATTGAGCCAGTTACTTTATCTCTCTGGGTTTCAGTTTTCTGATATGTAAAATGTGGATTGGATAAAATAACCTCAAAATCCTTTCCAATTCTATGATTCTCTAAGCCTTTATATCGTTATTACTTGGTATTACTACAATACGCTCCAAGTTAAACTTACAAAGCTTATAAGCCACTTAAAATTATGTAAAACTTCTCAAGCCTTTTAGAAGTACCCACAGGAAACCTTCAAAGCTTAACAATTAGGACTAATAGCCTAAACATGGGATGACATGTTTAATTGTTTTGGTTTCTTTAGGCAGAAACACAGAGTACCTCAGCAGGAAAACACCAAGACTAAAAGTAATGTATACCAAGTCAAAAATATTTTCATGATTTTTAACTAAATACTATAGAGAGAAAAAATACAGAATTAATGTAGACTGTTGCCTTTAAGAGAAAGTCTGGTCTCAAACTGAGCCAATGAATTAAGGAGAACATTTAAATGACTATGTGATACCTATCACTAGTTTTTGAATAGAGGCCCACATTGTGTTATCCACTTGGATACTCGGATCATAAATAAAAGTTTGCCTAGTTGAAATATTATGTTTACTTGTAAAGCTCTACTTCTTAGCGATGTAAAAACATACATACATACACACACCCCCACACACACCATAGACCATATTAAGTTCAAATTTTTCTAATTTTTTACTACTAAGTCACAAAAATAAATCTGAGAAGGCAAAGTCACTCTAAAGTGTAAGTGATAATAATAACTGAAACCAAAATTTTGATACAAAAAGTGGGAAAACAAATCCATATTTCAGTTCAGAGTATAGTTGCTTTCTTGAGAAAACATACATAAAATTCTATTATCTATATTTCATTATAAAATTATAAACTCATTCTTTTGAGAAAATACTGGGCTCAGGCTTACAAATACTGAAAATGTGTAAATTTGCAAGTAGTTGTAATAAATACAAAATAAAAAATGCTAGAGAAAATTTAGCTTAAATGAACACGATGGCCTGAAATATTCTATTTCCACCCAATATATTCACTCAGCCACAGCAAACTATAAACACAAAAATGGTATTTCAAAATATATATTTTCCTAGCACTTTTGAAGTCTGCTGGCTTGCAAAAAAGAATAGGTTGCTCTGGGCTAAAAGAGATGTGGGAGAAACCTCACGAAAGTGATGATTCAAAGTTCAGAAATAAATGAACAAATGGGGGTAACTTAACTGTGACCCACAGAAGAATGAATGAAATGATAGTAGGCACACACTGAATTATACAGCTAACGAAGCCACAGGTAAGTACAATATAGCCAAGTTTCTTCTGATTTAAAACACTGTATAGAGAAATATGTACATAGTAAGAGACCTTACAATGATTCTGGTTAAGACGGCCTGGAAGATATGAATTTCAAAGAGGAGAGCAGCTCACTTTTATGATTGAAGACTTTTACCTCCATGTCTATCCTTGGGCTACAGTCCTGGCTTATACAGCAGCTTTGCTAGTCTCTTTTCCAACCCCTGTGATCACCTACCATGCCTGAAATCTGTCATGAGAAACTGATATCTTAAATATGACTGATTTATTGCACATTTTTATTACCTCTCCTTCCTCAAAACTCATGTAACGACAAATGAATACAATCGAGGATAAAGAGGAGGTAAGAATGGATGAACAATTTCTACAAATTTTTGGAAAACAAAGAATATGTAATAAATGGGTAGAGTCAAGAAAGCTACAACCTAAATGCTTACTGAAGGGGGACCCTACACTGTGCAGCAAAATCTTTAAAGCCTCCAGAAGAGGGGGCTCACTTAAAATACAAGGACTGGTTTAAAGTCTTCATGGTGAATGACTGACTGCCAGATCCCCACCTTCACCCCAAGAAATCTAGAGACTATCCAGTATGGACTAAATGTTTGTGTCCCCCCAGCAAATTCCTACTTTGAAGCCCTAATCCCCAAAGTGATGATATCTGTAGGTAGAGCCTTTGGGAGATAATTCGGTCATGAAGGTGGAGGCTTCACGAATAGGTTTGTACTGTTATCAAAAGAGAGATGATCTCTCTCTCTGCCATGTGAGGATACAGCAAGAATGCATCCATCTGCAAACCAGGAAGAGGGACCTCACCAAACACTCAAACATGCTGATCTCAGACTTTCTGCCTCAAAAACTGGGAGAAGTAAATTTCTGTTGTGAGTCACCCAGTCTGTGGTATTTATTATATAGTCAGCCTGAGCTAAGATACTACTCCTTTCTTCAAGCAGAGAAGAGAAAATGCTTATTTTCTGGCAAATTCAAACACAAGAAGCTAAACCCAAGTACATGAGGCAGAGCACTAAGGCTTGGACCTGAAAACAGAAGAATTAAATGAGAATGTACATAAGGAGTTGGGGACCTCGTCTCCCTTCCCCTGATTTGTCCCAGGACACTGGTAGCCAGCAGTCCTAGTGCAGGGGGCTTGGGGTCTTCTCAGAAGGAAAACAATCTATATTCATGCATCTAGACATTCCTCAGTAAAAAGGCAAGCTCGCTGTTTAATCCTGCTACCACAAAATCCACAGCCAAAAGCTTGCCTACACACAGGGGACCTTCTCTCAGTTTTTAGTGCCTCACTCATTAACCTGACTGAACACACAAGAAACTTAACATTTGAAGTAAAGCTTCCAACATGAAATAAGCCCAAATGAACTAATTACCTCAGTGGAAACAGTGGCATTGCAGCAAGCAGTATACTACAAAAACACTCCATGCAATGCCCTCAGAGTAAGAAGAGGTCACATCAATAGAAATACAGCATAATGATATTAAGAAGAAAATAAGAGAACCAGAAAAGAGCTCCTGAAGATAACAAATATGATCACCTAAACTGGGAGAAGAGGAAGGATCTGCAAACTTTTTCTTCCCGGACCGGGGCATGAACCCATGTCCCATGCATCGGCAGGCGGACTCTCAACCACTGCGCCACCAGGGAAGCCCTATGTGTGCCTTTATAGACACATATTTTCAGGCCTTACAGTCTCTAAACTCTGTCATTGCAAGGTGAAAGCATCCATAGACAATCTATAAGCGAATGAGCATGAATGTGTTCCTTTATTTACAGAAACTTAACTTTATTTACACCACCTGACCCAGCAGCATCACTGCTGGATTTAATTGTGTCATAGTTTGTTGATATCTGATCTAGATTTTTAATAAATAAATAAATATTGTAACACAAAGCTGAGGAAATCACCTGAAAGTAAGACAAAAAAGATAAAAGAGATGGAAAATAGGAGAGAAAAACCAAAGTATCAATCCAAGAAGTCCAAAATCTGTGCAATAAAAGTTCCAGAGAGAGAGAGAACAGAGAAAATGGGAAGAGGTAATTTAAAAAGAAGACATAATTTTATGGAACTGAAGGACACAAGTCTCCAGATTTAAAGAACCACTGAATACCCAGCACAGTGAATGAAAAAAGGGCCAAACCAAAGTATACCCTTGCTTAATTTCCAAATACCAGGGAAAATAAAGTTTCATAAAAGCTTCCAGAGAGTAAAGAATAGATTTTACACAAAGGAGTGGGAACCAGAATAGCCTGATTCTCAGCAGCAAGAGTGGGTGTGAGAAGACAGTGGTACAATGGTTTAAAGATTCTGAAGGAAAATGACTGTCAACTGTGAATTATACAGCCAATCTTT
The DNA here is from genome assembly GCF_000442215.2 of Lipotes vexillifer. NCBI lineage: Eukaryota > Metazoa > Chordata > Mammalia > Artiodactyla > Lipotidae > Lipotes > Lipotes vexillifer. The sequence goes on along the minus strand of NW_006784004.1, from coordinate 1,523,783 downwards.
TAATCAGTAAAGATAAATTTTTAAAAATTCAGACATGAAATTTTTATTTCATATGCACCCTCTCAGGAATCTGCTAGTGAATATGCTTCAACAAAACAAGTGGTAAACTAAGAAAATGAATATATGGGATCCAGGAAAAGGGATATTACCATTGGAGAATGGTGAAGGGGGTACTAGGTTAACAGCTATGATTAGATATTGGGGCAGAGAAATGGAGTGCTGCAGAAGAAAGGGATTATCTGAATTGACTGAGTATTTGGAACAAATCTTTTCAAACATTGGGAAAAACAACTAACCCTAGGTACAGACAAAACTAAGCAAATTTGTGGGAGTGGAGAGAGAGAGAATAGGGACAATTCTTAACTGCAATAAAAACAAAAAGTTAACGGAGAATGGAAGCACAATCTAGTATACCACTTAACCCAGCAGCATCATTGCTTACATAGTCATCCTAAATTAAATACTGTTTATTTATTTAATACTATATTAACATGAAAAGTGGGACAGTGAGAGAAAGGATGATACTAAATCTTCAGTTACAATAGCAAGAAATGAAAATCTCAACAAAATTCAGAAATATTATGAGAAGGAAATGATAGTTAAAATAAAGTGGCTGAAAATAAATAAATAAATAAAGTGACTGAATCTAAAAGAGTAATTGGTGAAGAAGCTGAGAAGGAAAAGCAAGTATGGGTATTTTTATTTTTTTAATTTTTATTTTTTCAACATCTTTACTGGAGTATAATTGCTTTACAATGGTGGGTTAGTTTCTGCTTTATAACAAAGCGAATCAGCTATACATATACATATATCCCCATATCTCCTCTCTCTTGCGTCTCCCTCCCACCCTCCTTATCCCACCCTTCTAGGTGGTCACAAAGCACCGAGCTGATCTCCCTGTGCTAGGCGGCTGCTTCCCACTAGCTACCTATTTTGCATTTGGTAGTATATATAAGTCCATGCCACTCTCTCACTTCATCCCAGCTTACCCATGTAAATTGATACAGCCACTATGGAGAACAGTATGGAGGTTCCTTAAAAAGCTAAAAATAGAACTACCATACGACCTAGCAATCCCACTACTGGGCATATACCTCGAAAAAACCATAATTCAAAAAGAGTCATGTACCACAATATTCATTGCAGCTCTATTTACAACAGCCAGGACATGGAAGCAACCTAAGTGTCCATTGACAGATGAACGGATAAAGAAGATGTGGCACATATATACAATGGAATATTACTCAGCCATAAAAAGAAACAAAATTGAGTTATTTGTAGTGAGGTGGATGGATCTAGAGTCTGTCATACAGAGTGAAGTAAGTCAGAAAGAGAAAAACAAATACTGTATGCTAACACATATATATGGAAGAAAAAAAATGGTTCTGAAGTATGGGTATTTCTAATACAAATCTTTTCTCATATTTGCTTTTCAAACTATGTACAAAAAATTCAGTTCTCTGATACCTTAATATTTCCCATTTCTCAGAGTTACCTACTAAATTTCAAGTACACTGAGAAGGGTAACACTATAAGCAATTATCAGCTAATACCATATAATTCATTTGTTGATAAGTGGGAAAAAATAATATCCAGAAGAACTGGCTCACCATAGGTACTTGAGGACCAAGATTTGGAGATGAAAGAAAATCACTGAGGGAGAGGCAAGGAGATTCTTGGGGGAAAGGCTTCTCTTTTTCTTGCATGTGTGAAACTCTCGTTTAAATAGTGGGCTTATTGTGCAAGGATGAGATATGACTGATGAGGCCTGCAACAGTCTTTGAGTGGGTGGGGTCACATCTGTTGGAGCAAATATTCCTGACGACAACCCCCAATCAGAAAACTGGATCTCAGAAAGCTAACTCTGTATAAGAATACTATATGAGTCATATTGCTTTGTTTGTTCTCATTGTGTTATCTCCTAATTTATTTAGTTTCCAAAAAAAATTTTTTAATGTTATCTAAACTTTCACCTGTGCCACTTGTCCCAAAAGAAAATTATGTCCACTCTTGGGCTGAAGTGTCAAAGAGGAGCAGCAACACCGTAAAGGTGTGGTGGCGATCAATGAAAATCCCAAAGGGAGATTACATCTGAGAGAACACAGAGTCACAGATTACATCTGAGAGAACACAGAGTCACAGAGTTGTCTTCTACTTGCTCTCAAATGTGAAGTCCTCAGAAAGGGATTTTCTGACCACTCCATCAAACTGTCGCTAGCCCGTAAACTCTGTTATTTTTCTTCATAGCACTTATATCTCTAGTTGATATTGTAATGTGTGCCTATAATGTTTAATTTTTACTATCTCATCTAGTGATGCATGCAACTAGAATGCAAATCCTCTGATGGTAAGTGCTTGGTCTTACTCACTGTTGCATCCCCAGCACTAAGAATGGTATAAGAGCTTGATAAATATTCACTGAATAAGTAAATTCCCAACCCAGTACCAGATAAAGAAATTTTATTTTTATGAGAGATGCATGGCATTTACTTCCAAGGACTCAGTCAGTTTCTGCCTAAATCACAATTTTGCCACATGGGGGCTCTGCTGTGAGCCACAGGAGATTCCTAAACATTCCCCACACTCTTAAGGGAAGTAATTTTCAATCAGGATTAAACATATTTACGTTACAGAGAAGGGTTCTCCAGCCCAGTTTAAGAAAGTCCCCAAATAGACTGAAAGATTTTCGTGTAACATAAGGACCGACAGCTCCTATTCGCTGCTACTACACTGACAACCTACGTAAAATTTCTTTTCTTTTTTTTTTTTCAGAATTTCTTTTCTATCAGAAGTTTAAAATCTCTTAGGTCTCCAGCAAAAAACCAAAAAACAACAAACATTGTTTCAGAAACAAAAATAGAACTAACCAATGGAATATTAACCTTTTTCCTCCATATCAAGATTTCTATCGTCTTTCCCCACCTGGGGGTTAGGAGATTTAATTCTTTTTTTTTTCTTTTTTTGAATTTTATTTTTTTTATACAGCAGCTTCATATTAGTCATCAATTTTATACACATCAGTGTATACATGTCAGTCCCAATCGCCCAATTCATCACACCACCACCTACACCCCCCCACCGCTTTCCCCTCTTGGTGTCCATACGTTTGCTCTCTACATCTGTGTCTCAAATTCTGCCCTGCAAACTGGTTCACCTGTACCATTTTTCTAGGTTCCACATATATGAGTTAATATATGGTATTCATTTTTCTCTTTCTGACTTACTTCACTCAGTATGACAGTCTCTAGATCCATCCACGTCCCTAAAAATGACCCAGTTTCGTTCCTTTTTATGGTTGAGTAATATTCCATTGTATATATTTACCACAACTTCTTTATCCATTCGTCTGTCGATGGGCATTAGGTTGCTTCCATGACCTGGCTATTGTAAATAGTGCTGCAATGAACATTGAGGTGCATGTGCCTTTTTGAATTATGGTTTTCTCTGGGTATATGGCCAGTAGTGGGATTGCTGGATCATATGGTAATTCTATTTTTAGTTTTTTAAGGAACCTCCATACCATTCTCCATAGTGGCTGTATCAATTTACATTCCCACTAACAGTGTAAGAGGGCTCCCTTTTCTCCACACCCTCTCCAGCATTTGCTGTTTGTAGATTTTCTTATGATGCCCATTCTAACGGGAGTGAGGTGATACCTCATTGTAGTTTTGATTTGCATTTCTCTAATAATTAGTGATGTTGAGCAGCTTTTCATGTGCTTCTGGGCCATCTTTATGTCTTCTTTGGAGAAATGTCTATTTAGGTCTTCTGCCCATTTCTGTATTGGGTTGTTTCTTTTATCATATTGAGCTGCATGAGCTGTTTATATATTTTGGAGATTAATCCTTTGCCCATTAATCCATTTGCAAATATTTTCTCCCATTCTGAGGGTTGTCTTTTCATCTTTTGGTTTCCTTTGCTGTGCAAAAGCTCTGAAGTTTCATTAGGTCCCATTTGTTTATTTTTGTTTTTATTTCCATTACTCTAGGAGGTGGATCAAAAAAGATCTTGCTGCAATTTATGTCAAAGAGTGTTCTTCCTATGTTTTCCTCTAAGAGTGTTACAGTGTCCAGTCTTACATTTAGGTCTTGAATCCATTTTGAGTTTATTTTTTCATTTGGTGTTAGGGAGTGTTCTAATTTCATTCTTTTACTTGTAGCTATCCAGTTTTCCCAGCACCACTTATTGAAGGGACTGTCTTTTCTCCATTATATATCCTTGCCTCCTTTGTCATACATCAGTTGACTGTAGGTGCATGGGTTTATCTCTGGGCTTTCTATCTTGTTCCATTGATCTATGTTTCTGTTTTTGTGCCAGTACCATATTGTCTCGATTACTGTAGCTTTGTAGTATAGTCTGAAGTCAGGGAGCCCGATTCCTCCAGATCCGTTTTTTTCCCTCAAGACTGCTTTGGCTATTCAGGATCTTTTTTGTCTCTGTACAAATTTTAAGATTTTTTGTTCTAGCTCTGTAAAATATGCCCTTGGTAATTTGAAAAGGATTGCATTGAATCTGTAGATTGCTTTGGGTAGTATAGTCATTTTCAAAATATTGATTCTTCCAATCCAAGAACACGGTATATCTCTCCATCTGTTTGTATCATCTTTAATTTCTTTCATCAGTGTCTTACAGTTTTCTGCATACAGCACTTCTGTCTCCCTAGGTAGGTTTATACCTAGGTATTTTATTCTTTATGTTGCAGTGGTAAATGGGAGTGTTTCCTTAATTTCCCTTTCATATTTTTCATCATTAGTGTATAGGAATGCAAGAGATTTCCGTGCATTAATTTTCTATCCTGCAACTTTACCAAATTCATTGATTAGCTCTAGTAGTTTTCTGGTAGCATCTTTAGGATTCTTTATGTACAGTATCATGTCACCTGCAAACAGTGACAGTTTTACTTCTTCTTTTCCAATTTGCATTATTTTATTTCCTTTGCTTCTCTGATTGCTGTGGCTAGGACTTCCAGAACTATGCTGAATAATAGTGGTGAGAGTGGATATCCTTGCCTTGTTCCTGATCTTAGAGGAAATTCTTTCAGTTTTTCACCATTGAGAGTGATGTTTGCTGTGGGTTTGTTGTATATGGCCTTTACTATGTTGAGGTAGGTTCCCTCTATGCCCACTTTCTGGAGAGTTTTTATCATAAACCGGTGTTGAATTTTGTCAAAAGCTTTTTCTGCATCTATTGAGATGATCATATGGTTTTTCTTCTTCAATTTGTTAATATGGTGTATCACATTGATTGATTTGCGTATATTGAAGAATCCTTGCATCCCTGGGATAAATCCCACTTGATCATGGGGTATGATCCTTTTAATGTGTTTTTGGATTCTATCTGCTACTATTTTGTTGAGGAATTTTGCATCTATATGCATCTGTGATATTGGTCTGTAATTTTCTTTTTTTGTAGTATCTTTGTCTGGTTTCAGTATCAGGGTGATGGTAGCCTCGTAGAATGAGTTTGGGAGTGTTCCTTCCTCTGCAATTTTTTGGAAGAGTTTGAGGATGGGGGTTAGCTCTTCTCTAAATGTTTGACAGAATTCACCTGTGAAGCCATCTGGTCCTGGACTTTTGTTTGTTTAATCACAGTTTCAATTTCATTACTTGTGATTGGTCTGTTCATATTTTCTATTTCTTCCTGGTTCAGTCTTGGAAGGTTATACCTAAGAATTTGTCCATTTCTTCCAGGTTGTCCATTTTATTGGCATAGAGTTGCTTGTAGTAGTCTCTTAGGATGCTTTGTATTTCTGCAGTGTCTGTTGTAACTTCTCCTGTTTCATTTCTAATTTGATTGATTTGAGTCTTCTCCCTCTTTTTCTTGATGAGTCTGGCTAATGGTTTATCAATTTTGTTTATCTTCTCAAAGAACCAGCTTTTAGTTTGATTGGTCTTTGCTATTGTTTTCTTTGTTTCTATTTCATTTATTTCTGCTCTGATCTTTATGATTTCTTTCCTTCGGCTAACTTTGGGTTTTGTTTGTTCTTCTTTCTCTAGTTCCTTTAGGTGTAAAATTAGATTGTTTATTTGAGATTTTTCTTGTTTCTTGAGGTAAGCTTGTATAGCTATAACCTTCCCTCTTAGAATTGCTTTTGCTGCATCCCACAGGTTTTGGATCATCGTGTTCTCATTGTCATTTGTCTCTAGGTATTTTTTGATTTCCTCTGATTTCTTCAGTGATATCTTGGTTATTAAGTAGTGTATTGTTTAGCCTCCATGTGTTTCTGTTTTTTACGTTTTTTTCCCTGTAACTCATTTCTAATCTCAGTGTTGTGGTCAGAAAAGATGCTTGATATGATTTCAATTTTCTTAAATTTAATGAGGTTTGATTTGTGACCCAAGATGTGATCTATCCTGGAAAATGTTCTGTGTGTACTTGGGAAGTGTAATCTGCTGTTTTTGGATGGAATGTCCTATAAATATCAATTAAATCTATCTGGTCTACTGTGTCAGTTAAAGCTTCTGTTTCCTTATTTATTTTCATGTTGGTTGATCTGTCCATTGGTGTAAGTGAGGTATTAAAGTCCCCCACTATTATTGTGTTACTGTTGATTTCCTCTTTTATAGCTGTTAGCAATTGCCTTATGTATTGAGGTGCTCCTATGTTGGGTGCATATATATTTATAATTGTTATATCTTCTTCTTGGATTGACCCCTTGATCATTATGTAGTGTCCTTGTCTCTTGTAACATTCTTTATGTTAAAGTCTATTTTATCTGATATGACTATTGTTACTCCAGCTTTCTTTTGATTTCCATTTGCATGGAATATCTTTTTCTATCCCCTCACTTTCAGTCTGTATGTGTCCCCAGGTCTGAAGTGGGTCTCTTGTAGACAGCATACATATGGGTCTTGTTTTTGTATCCATTCAGCAAGCCTGTGTCTTTTGGTTGGAGCATTTAATCCATTCACGTTTAAGGTAATTATCAATAGGTATGTTCCTATGACCATTTTCTTAATTGTTTTGGGTTTGTTTTTGTAGGTCATTTTCTTCTCTTGTGTTTCCCACTTAGAGAAGTTTGTTTAGCGTTTGTTTTAGAGCTGGTTTGGTGATGCTGAATTCTCTTACCTTTTGCTTGTCTGTAAAGTTTTTGATTTCTCCATCAAATCTGAATGAGATCCTTGCCCGGTAGAGTAATCTTGGTTGTAGGTTCTTCCCTTTCATCACTTTAAGTATATCCTGCCACTCCCTTCAGGCTTGTAGAGTTTCTGCTGAGAAAACAGCTGTTAACCTTATGGGAGTTCCCTTGTATGTTATTTGTCGTTTTTCCCTTGTTGCTTTCAATAATTTTTCTTTGTCTTTGATTTTTTCCAATTTGATTACTATGTGTCTCAGTGTGTTCCTCCTTGGGTTTATCCTGCATAGGACTCTATGAGCTTCCTGGAGTTGGGTGGCTATTTCCTTGCCCATGTTAGGGAATTTTTCGACTATAATCTCTTCAAATATTTTCTCGGGTCCTTTCTCTCTCTCTTCTCCTTATAGTGCGAATGTTGTTACGTTTAATGTTGTCCCAGAGGTCTCTTAGGCTGTCTTCATTTCTTTTCATTCTTTTTTCTTTATTCTGTTCCACAGCAGTGAATTCCACCATTCTGTCTTCCAGGTCACTTATCTGTTCTTCTGCCTCAGTTATTCTGCTGTTGATTCCTTCCAGTGTAGGTTTCATTTCAGTTATTGTATTTTTCATCTCTGTTTTTTTGTTGTTTAATTCTTCTAAGTCTTTGTTAAACATTTCTTGCATCTTCTCGATCTTTGCCTCCATTGTTTTTCCAAAGTCCTGGATCAACTTCACTATCATTATTCTGAATTGTTTTTCTAGAAGGTTGCCTATCTCCACTTCATTTACTTGTTTTTCTGGGGTTTTATCTTGTTCCTTCATCTGGTACATAGACCTCTGCCTTTTCATCTTGTCTATCTTTCTGTGAATGTGGTTTTCGTTCCACAGGCTGCAGGATTGTAGTTCTTCTTGCTTCTGCTGTCTGCCCTCTGGTGGATGAGGCTATCTAGGAGGCTTGTGCAAGTTTCCTGATGGGAGGGACTGGTGGTGGGTAGAGCTGGGGTTTGCTCTGGTGGGCAGAGCTCAGTAATACTTTAATCTGTTTGACTGCTGATGGGTGGGGCTGGGTACCCTCCCTGTTGGTTATCTGGCCAGAGGCAACCCAACACTGGAGCCTACCTGGGCTCTTTGGCGTGGCTAATGGCAGACTCTGGGAGGGATCACGCCAAGGAGTACTTCCCAGAATTTCTGCTGACAGTGTACTTGTCTGCACAGTGAGCCACAGCCACCCCCTCCTCTGCAGGAGACCCTCCAACACTAGCAAGTAGGTCTGGTTCAGTCTCCTCTGTGGTCACTGCTCCTTCTCCTGGGTCCCGATGTGAATATTACTTTGTGTGTGCCCTCCAAGAGTGGAGTCTCTGTTTTCCCCAGTCCTGTCGAAGTCCTGCAATCAAGTCCCACTAGCCTTCAAAGTCTGATTGTCTAGGAATTCCTCCTCCTGTTGCTGGACCCCCAGGTTGAGAAGCTTGACGTGGGGCTCAGAACCTTCACTCCAGTGAGTGGCCTTCTGTGGTATAAGTGTTCTCCAGTCTGTGAGTCATCCACCCAGCATTTATGGGATTTGATTTTACTGTGATTGCACCCATCCTACCATCTCACTGTAGTTTCTCCTTTGTCTTTGGATGTCGGGTATCTTTTTTGGTGAGTTCCAGTGTCTTCCTGTTGATGACTGTCCAGAAGCCAGTTGTGATTCTGGTGTTCTCACAAGAGGGTGTGAGAGCACGTCCTTCTACTCTGCCATCTTTGTTCAGGGCCCAGATTTAATTCTTAATGCTAACTTATTTTTCAGGAAGGCAAATTTTAAAATATAGTAGTGTACCCATTGAAACTATTATACATAATGCTTTAAAAGTACAATAGAAAAGCTATAGACTGAACGTTTGTGTTCCACCTCCACCAAATCATATGTTGAAACCTAATCCCCAAAGTGATGGTATTTGGAGGTGGAACCTTTGGGAGGTGATAAGGTGAATGGGATAAGTGTCCTTAGTAAAGAGGCCCTTGAGAGTTCCCTTGCTACTTAAGCTATGTGAAGTTCCAGAGAGAAGGTGGCAGTCTGTGAAGCAGG
>NW_006784004.1:1442048-1514651 GCF_000442215.2 Lipotes vexillifer | reverse complement strand
AGGAATGCAATCACACCAGACATGGAATCTGACCACATCTTGATCTTGGACTTCCCAGCCTCCAGAACTGTGAGAAATACATTTCTGTTGTTTATAAGCCACCCAATCTATCACATTCTGTTACAATAGCCCAAATGGACTAAGACAGAAAATTTTCTTTAAAAGCAACTTGTACATCAGAACATATGTAAAGAAAATATAGCAAAATGTTTATTATTATACTGTTTAAATAATATTGACTTTATATTCACAGCACAGCCATACAACCATTTAAAGAAAAACATCAAATATTAAGGTACAAATTTGGTTAAGAGACTTTTATAGTTACTCTAAAACTCCTTTGTTCTATTGTGAGAAATCATAAGAATTTTGGGAATATATATAGGACTATAAATTTTACAATGTGGCTCTGATGCCACATGTTCCTTCATGGACTTTGTTCCAGATGAAAAGTTAGAAAACTGATTTCTCTCAATAAAATGACTACAAATGAATTTTGATGGCTGTTCTCTTGAAAATAATTTTTTGAGCCTCTGTTAGAAGAATATCCCAATATTAATATAAAAATTAGCAGGTTTGTTTAGCAAGGAACAATATCAAATAATTGCTTTTGATGACTATGGGCAAAAAACAAGTGCAGTGGAAAGGGAAGAACAGAAATACTAGTAAATATGAATGGTAAACCAACCAAGACTTGTGACACCTTAATTTTAATTATTGCTCTGAAAACTTGCCATTTGACCCATTACTGTATTCCCTGGGAATACAAACAGAACAAAACAGAAATACATATTTTCCTTCAAGTTCTAAGTCTCACATTACTCAAAAGTTAATGCAAGTCTTAACTTTGCTACCAAGAGTGAATAGATGCCCCAAGTATCAATTTGGAGCTGGATATCCTGCTTAAATTAATGAATGGACTCTTGCTCAACATGTATGCCATTAAAACTTACTCCTTACAACTTAAATGATACAGGGAAAGTAATCAACTGAATGTAAAACATGGAACAATCTACAGTTCAAATGACCTGGTACCTCCCAATAAATTGATGGCATTAAAAAATTAGAGAGACTTCAGAAACATGAAAACCAAATGCAGTATTTGGGCTTCACTTAGGTCTTGACCATAAACCAGCTTTAAGAACTTATCATTAAATATGTTAGGTGTTCTAATGCTAGATAGTTAAATTAAAAGTCTTTACTGGTTAGAATTACATACTGAAATACATACACACACACACACACACACACACACACACACACATACGTAAAATGACATGATTTCTGAGATTTGCTTTTAAAATACTCCAGAAAGAAAAAAAAAAATAGTGTGGGTGTGTGTGAAGGAAGGTGGGGATAGGTGGAACAAAATTAGTAAAATATTGATAATTGATAATCTTTATTATACTATACTCTCTACTTTTGTGTATGTTTTGAAATTTCCACTAAAAAAAAATAAAAACAATTGTTTCCTCAAAGTCATGTAGTCTTTTTCAATCTTCAGAAGTCTACCAGTAAGTGTTACATTTTAAAAGTTTGTTATTTTTCCCTGTCCTCAAATCTAGCTTAGGGCTACCTCTGTAGGAAGAAAAAGTGAGGAATGCAATAAAACCTGAGAGTATGGATTGATGCTGCAGCATAAATGTATCTTTAGGTGAGAGAGAGGGAGATGTGTTGGATAATCTTGAAGGTCTCATTCATTTGAATTTGCCTCATTCCAAAAAGACACTGAGAAACCATTTTAATGGTCAGACCTGGAAATTTCTTCATCCATTTATCTAAGTCAGACATATTCACTTATAACCATATGTGACCAGACAGGGTTTTTAATGGAGACCTTGAAGCAAGCAGATGGAAACCAAGGATATTTCAGAGACATGTTAATGCCTCAATGGAAGATCAGAATATAGTTATAAGTGTACAAATGCATTTGAGTATTCTAACCAACTAGAAATGAAGAAAATAAAATTTTCATAGCTGTAGGGACTCTATAGCAGCATTCTGACTATCTTATTACATGATAGGGTAGCTGAGTCCAAAACATTAAGCTCTTTACAACATCTAGATAACATGCACTTATTGGTGAAAGCACTTTATGAGTTAGAATGTCGATGATGTATGCTGTATAATAAATGGTTGTGGTATTAAAACTGTAGTAGAAAGGGAATACTGAGAATTTTTAAAATAATATTAGTAAATTCTGACTCTGCCCTTGGTCATGTTAGTGACCCTTGATATATGTTTGTTCCAGTATATGCTCATGACCAGAGCACCTAGACAGAATTCAAAGAAAAATTAATTTTCTCACAGGTACACTGATTTCAGAAATATTTTGTAGCACTTTATAGTCTACAATGTATTCACATATAAATTATGGAACTCGATCCTAAATAAAAACTTTAGAGATTCATAGCACAGGTTTTATGAGTACTATTTTGCAGATAAGCAAACTGAGACCCTAAGAAGACTGGCCAGAATCAGTTCCAAATTCCAAATGTCAACTGGCATATGCAATAAAAAGTATGTGTCATTCTCTAAATTATTCTAGAAAAACATTTTGGATTTTTACCGAATTTATTTCCTAAAACTCTTAGTCCACATGTTCCCATATCTGGTCTTTATGTAATTTTCAGTTTTCATCAAAGCTTTTGATTCCATTGCCTTCTAAGACAATTTGCAAAGATGTTGCCACTGTCCAGACCATCTGAATAGAAATCCACGTTGCTACTGTTAGTGCCTAATTTTGCTAATTATTTTACAAACTATTTTAAAATACATCATGGTTCTTTGAGGCCTAATAACAAGAAGATGTTTGCAAAAATTAAAGTCTCACAAAACTGAAGAAAGTTGAGAACCAAATTCAAACAAAATTCAAATGTGTTGAACTCTTGATGTTACTCCCCAAACTTGACCTACAGAAGTAGCTGGTGGCTGTACCATCCCTCCAGTTGCTCAGCCCATAAAACTAGCAGTCATCTTTTTTTTTTTTTTGCGGTACACGGGCCTCTCACTGTTGTGGCCTCTCCCGTTACGGAGCATAGGCTCCAGACGCACAGGCTCCAGACGCACAGGCTCAGCGGCCATGGCTCACGGGCCCAGCCGCTCCGCGGCATGTGGGATCTTCCCGGACCGGGGCACGAACCCGTGTCCCCTGCATCGGCAGGCGGACTCTCAACCACTGCGCCACCAGGGAAGCCCCAGCAGTCATCTTTAATTTCTTTCTTTATCTCATACCTTCACTTCTAATCCATTAAAAAACTCCTATTGGTTTCACCTAAACATAAATCTAGAATCTAACCAATTCTCACCACTTCCACTGCTACCATACTGGCCCAAGCCACAATCATCTCTCTTGACTGGTATTATAACCTCCTTACTGGCTTCCCTTACTACTCCTTACTACTCTTGTCCCTTTAGAGTATATTCCCTCTCTGACTTCATCTCCAATTACTCTCCCACTTGCTCTCTCCACTCTAAGACTGACTGGCCTTTTTTCTAGTCAATGAACACACTATCTACTCCCACATGAGGGCCTTTGCACTGGTCACTCCCCATACATATTTAAGGTTAACAACCTCACCCCCTTCAAGGGTTGTTCAAGCCACTTTCTTAGTGGCCCTAACCGTCCTATTTAAAACTACGATCCACCTCACCCCTTCCACTCTTAATCTTCACTATCTTTCTTACTTCTCTATAGTACACACTACCTAATAATATACTACTTATGTTTGTTTTTTATTGTCCATCTTACCCCTTCAGAATGTAAGCTTAGATCTTTGTTTTGTACACTGATATACTCTAAGTGTCTGGAACCGTGTCTAGGACTTAGTCGGTACCCAAACTGTTAAATAAATGAAATCTCTGAGAACAACCCATTGTTAAGATATCAGTATATCCACTTTAAGCCCTGATTTTCTAAGTTTATATATGGCAATTCAGTTTCATATTAGCCTGAAATTTGCCATTATATAAGTAAGATTGGATTTATTTACCCAATTTAAACAAAATATGTCAAGCTATTTGAAGTACTATCAGTGCAATTAAAAAAAAAGTCTTTAGATACATGACACTACATTCCATAAGTATATAAATCATTAAGGCCCTAGATTCATTGGGGAAATTTAAGTTGTCCGGTAGTTTATGTTTTTTTCTGTATGTGGTGTTAAGTGCAAAAGAATTTGCGAAATACATAATGTAGTATAATTTTGCTTCTTTTGAAAGGCAAGTAAGAAATAATCATCTTGCTGTAGTCAACAAGTAAAAGGAGAATAAACTTTAAAAAGTGACCAGCAACTTACTAAAATCTTTTAGAATATAAGGTTTTATTTTTCTTTTGAGAGATTACTCGATGTCTTGGGAGTGATTTCTGTGGCCTCAAGTATTCAGTCTGGTTTAGCATTGCACTATTTTATTTTTGGATTTCTCTACTAGCCTGTTGAGTGGTCTTCCCTCTTCAGGCACTTCATTACCTTGAACCAGGATAGACCTGGTGGTGATACTGGCTTAAGAGCTAGTGCCAAAGTAGGTGCCACACAGAGGGCCTGGAGTCAGACCCAATCCAAGAATGGCTACTGATTACTACTGAGGAAGAGATCGGTAATCAGCATTAAGAGAAAATATCAATTTTGAAATCCAAAAGGTGAATGTGAAGTCAGAACTATGGAGCAAAATAAGATCAGAAGCCAAGGTACCAGGAAAATGTCTAAACACTAAGGGCAAGGTGTGTGACACAGCAGCAAATGTTATTCACCATAATAGATCCAAGAAGATTTCTCCCAGGAAAAGCAAAGTGAGAGAATTACATTCTCAGTGGGCTCATCTGTGCTTCTGTCAGGGAATGAGAGAAGAATAAGAAACACAAAGTTGATGGGGCCTCCAGCCATCCTAGAGCAGCCCTCTGCAGCTGTTAGGCAAAACAGACATCGGATAGCTGCTTCCCTTGGAGAAGCAAGGATGGTGAAGAGAAAAATCAGAGCCTTTCAAGCAACACAGATATGATAGAGGAGTTATAAATATGATTTCCCTTTAGTCTTTTTTTAATAGATACAAGTTGCCAAGCCCTATTTGGGATGTTAGATGATAAAAGTTGTAATATGCAAAAGGGAATATTCAAACCTATACTTACTATTCTCATAAAATTTATGGTTTAACTATGAAGACAAGAGATGTCTACATGAAAAGTGAAGATCACTTGCTGACCATGTGAGTATTTCCGTTTCCCAGTTTCTTGCCTTATAACACACATTTTTAAAGGACACTTTCTCCAAGACTGTATCCAATCTCACTGGCCAAGGAACTTTTCAGGGATCAATCCCATGTACACAAGACTAGCATTACATAACCAGTTTATCCTACATCAAATGTACCTGTGACTCCCATAAAAATGTATTTATTCAATAAATCTTTATTGAGCATCTATAATATGCCAAGTGCTATTGCAGGTTTCAGGGAAACTGAAGTAGACAAAACATTGTCTTTGTCCTCATAGAATCTATATCACAATGTCATAGATTTATATGTCCTCTCTTCCTACTAGGAGAAAATTTATTATTTTTATTCATTCCCTTAAAGTGCATTTTTTAAACCAAGTTGTCCATCAGAGTCTGTTGATAAGTGTAGCCTCTTCCATCCCCTTGAATCAAAATCTTGGGGGAGGGGTTGGGAAATTTATCTTTTTAACAAGCTCTCTGGGGGCTTTATGCGCATTGATAGCAAGAATAATTTGGGAGGAAACTGCCCTATTAATGGCATACTATCTGAGGAATTGCATGATGTTTATGGGATCCCTTTTGATTATCATGACTGTTACCAAGCTTCTCATCCTTAGAAGATAGGAAAGCTCTCCAGGGTTTTCCACAGCCAATTCATCTAACTAAGACTAACACTTTTATTTTTTATAAAATTACCATTTATTTTTAAACAAAATGGTTTTCTCTGTGGGGCAGATGTTACCATATTCTGCTCTGGGAAGAAAATAATCAAACATTAATTACTAGTTATGGTCCACTAGATACTCATTTTAAAGATAAAGTTGAGATGATGGCAATTTAGGAACTCTTCTCATCAAAGAAGGCAAGACTGAAAGGATCTCAGAAATCCACTGTAAACAATATAAAAAATATTCATTGAAATAGTTCTTTGTGAGTAAATGAAAGTGAGTATATTCAATATTCAATACTAAATAACACGCAATATCAGCAAATACAGTAAAGTTGACATTATTCAAATAACAGCTAACACAGGCTTATCATGTGCCACTTACTATTCTAAGTACTTCACAGACATTTAGACGACTTAATTCTCAAACCCTCTATGAAACGGAATTTTGTTATTATGCCCATTTTGTAGAAGAGAAAACTAATGCATAGAGAAGATAAGTAACCTAGTGAAGGTTACAGAGCTGGTAAAGTACAGCCAGGATTTGAACCTAGGTGCAAAAATTCATCCTCTTAATCATTAGACTAAGCTTCTCCTCTTTAGTTTTTATGATTCTTGTTAGAAGACTCATACCAAAGAAGTTTATGAAAACCTATTCTAGGAATCAAGAATTTTATTTTATTACAGCTTCCCTGACACAATGACTTAGGATAATTTTCATTTGGCTCGTTTTAAAGTGAAGATAACAATGTTGTTGAAGCAGGATCATCTAGCAGTTAGAGGTGTAAGCTAAGAGAGCTATGGTTCTAAATCTTAGTTCTGCCACTTGCTTGCTATATGACCTTGAGCAAGTTACCTTTCCAAGTCTCGGTTTCCTCATCTTCAAAATGAAGGTTATAATGGGACCTACCTCATAATATTGTTTACAGATAGAATAATATAGCCCATTTAAAGCACTTAGAAAGTGCTCAATAAATATTACTAGTGTAATAAATAGTAACAGCATCAATAAACTGAACCAGATGATCTCTTGATTCTTGTACTCACACTAAATATGGCTTATTTCTCTTCCAATTAAAAAAATAAAATGACAGCAACCAAAACAACAAACCAAGTCATAAGCCATGAAACCAATTATGTCTTTTGTGGGAAAACCAGAGAGGTTATTGGACACATTAGTTTATATGTCATTATCCTCTCTACTCCAAAATGTATGTGTTCTAGCATCCTGAGACGCCTTGTATAATATAATCACTGTGACTCCAAGAGGTCAAATGGGCAGGCAGTTAATGCTTCTCTGTGAAAAGCTCAATAATTCATTTTATAAATTTCAGTTCAAAGCTATGTTGAGGTTAAGAAAAACTGACATTCGGTCTGTGAACTTAATGTCAAGCTCAAGAAAAACTCTGGGCAGCGCATGTTTAGCGATTAAGTGGATGCAGACAATAAAGACGTTGCCAAATTGTAAAACAAGACTTGGAAATTACAGAAAATGTTGCTAGTTATTGATTACGGTGACCATTCAGTTCCTGTTGAGCCACCCAAAAGAATCATTCATTTTCCAACAGAAAGCCTGCTCATTTGCAAGATAAAAGAGAGACATTTCTGCACATGCCCATAATGTTCTTCACCACTGGGGGCAGCTTTACATAAGACTGCATTCACTAAAACCAAAGCAACAGTCCGAGCAGCTTTCAGAATGACAGTCTGCAGAAGTGAGCTGAGCGTGTGCACGGTACGGGGCTCTCCTGCCTTCCGGGCTCCAATGCAGCGCTGTGGCTGAAGTGGGTGCTCGCCACCAGAAATGCTGGGCTATGGGATACAGATGTGGCAGCTCAGGTAGCCTCACGTTGCCTGGAAGAATACATCTTGCTTTCCGATAAGAAGAAATTGTAGAAGCCAGTTTTTTTTTTTTTACCCCCCCCCCCCCACAAAAAAACTGTAAAGATGCAAAAACGTAATATTCATGAAGATCCTATTACCTAGGAAGATTTTGATGTTTTGCTGCAAATGCGGTGTTGGGATTTATTTGTTCTTGGAGTGTTCTGCGTGGCTGGCAAAGAATAATGTTCCAAAATCGGTCCATCTCCCAAGGGGTCCAATTTTTCTTCCTGGGTGTCAGCGAGCCCTGACTCACTACAGTGCAGCTGACAGGGGCTGTCATGCAAGTGGCCCCCTAAGCCAAAGCAAAGACCTAAGGACGACCTTTGAACAATACAAAGGATGGGTATGTTTTGTCATTTTTCTTCTTTTCTTCTTAAAAAAACAAAAACAAAAAAATCCACTAATCTGTATATTAATTCTGCCTTAATTATTGTAGAGATTACCTTGCTCTGCTCTAAGACTATAAATTCGATTGCTTAGTTGCCATGTTTCCTTGCTTAACTATTTAAAAAAAAAAAGCCTAAAGACAATTCTCTTTAAATTATAAGGAGATGATATTTGATGTTAAATGTTTTTATCTAGATTTAAATTTCTAAAAAAGAAAATACATGCTTATTTTTGCTTGATTAAAAAATAAATGAATTCCTTTTTTGGGGGGATAACTTTTCTAAGTTGTTTTTATTTCCAGGTTTCAATGTAATTAGGCTACTGAGCGGATCAGCTGTAGCACTGGTTATAGCCCCCACTGTCTTACTGACAATGCTTTCTTCTGCCGAACGAGGATGCCCTAAGGGCTGTAGGTGTGAAGGCAAAATGGTATACTGTGAATCTCAGAAATTACAGGAGATACCCTCAAGTATATCTGCTGGTTGCTTAGGTTTGTCCCTTCGCTATAACAGCCTTCAAAAACTTAAGTATAATCAATTTAAAGGGCTCAACCAGCTCACCTGGCTGTACCTTGACCATAACCATATCAGCAATATTGATGAGAATGCTTTTAATGGAATACGCAGACTCAAAGAGTTGATTCTGAGTTCCAACAGAATCTCCTATTTTCTCAACAATACCTTCAGACCTGTGACAAATTTACGGAACTTGGATCTGTCCTATAATCAGCTGCATTCTCTGGGATCTGAACAGTTTCGGGGTTTGCGAAAGCTGCTGAGTTTACATTTACGATCTAATTCCCTGAGGAACATCCCAGTGCGAATATTCCAAGACTGCCGCAACCTGGAACTTTTGGACCTGGGATATAACCGGATCCGAAGTTTAGCCAGGAATGTCTTTGCAGGCATGATCAGACTCAAAGAACTTCACCTGGAGCACAATCAATTTTCTAAGCTCAATCTGGCCCTTTTTCCAAGGTTGGTGAGCCTTCAGAACCTTTACTTGCAGTGGAATAAAATCAGTGTCATAGGACAGACCATGTCCTGGACCTGGAGTTCATTACAAAGGCTTGATTTATCAGGCAATGAGATCGAAGCTTTTAGTGGACCTAGTGTTTTCCAGTGTGTCCCAAATCTGCAGCGCCTCAACCTGGATTCCAACAAGCTCACGTTTATTGGTCAAGAGATTTTGGATTCTTGGATATCCCTCAATGACATCAGTCTTGCCGGGAATATATGGGAATGCAGCAGAAATATTTGTTCCCTGGTAAACTGGCTGAAAAATTTTAAAGGACTGAGGGAGAATACAATTATCTGTGCCAGTCCCAAAGAGCTGCAAGGAGTAAATGTTATCGATGCAGTGAAGAACTACAGCATCTGTGGCAAAAGTACCACGGAGAGGTTTGATCTGGCCAGGGCTCTCCCAAAGCCGACATTTAAGCCCAAGCTCCCCAGGCCGAAGCATGAGAGCAAACCCCCTTTGCCCCCCACAGTGGGAGCCACGGAGCCTGGCCCAGAGACCGATGCTGACACTGAGCACATCTCTTTCCATAAAATCATCGCAGGGAGCGTGGCCCTTTTCCTGTCTGTGCTCGTCATCCTTCTTGTTATCTATGTGTCTTGGAAGCGGTACCCTGCCAGCATGAAGCAGCTGCAGCAGCGCTCCCTCATGCGAAGGCACAGGAAAAAGAAAAGACAGTCCCTAAAGCAAATGACTCCCAGCACGCAGGAATTTTATGTAGATTATAAACCCACCAACACGGAGACCAGCGAGATGCTGCTGAATGGGACGGGACCCTGCACCTATAACAAATCAGGCTCCCGGGAGTGTGAGGTATGAACCATTGTGATAAAAGCGCTCTTAAAAGCTGGGAAATAAGTGGTGCTTTATTGAACTCTGGTGACTATAAAGGGAATGTGGTGCCCCTCTCCCTACCCCTCTCCCTCTCACTTTGCTGGCAAGGTCCTTCCCTGTCCGTTTTAGTACATTCATAATACTGGTCATTTTACTTTCATACATAATTAACCCACTGAAATTTAAATACCACAATCAATGTGAAGCTTGAACTCTGCTTTAATTTAATGCCTATTGTATAAGACCCTTTATTGATTCCATTAATGTCACACTTGTTTTAAGATAAAACTTCTTTCATAAGTAATCCTTCACATCGGCTGTTATTCTCCTTCTGGCAAGACCGAATCTATAGTCCTAGAGGGTTTGCAGTTCATTGGCAAATCAAGGAAAAAGTGAATGACCCCAGGTACTTGCAGCCTGAACTGATTTTAGGTGAGGACTTGATTATAGAACATTTAGGGACAGCCTTAAAACAATGCCTAGCTTAAAAAGAAAACTGCAGGAAACTATCGAAAGATGGTGCTCTGTTAAAGCAGCACCACTAGCAGTTTCCAGAGGTGTCTGAATTACAGTAAAGCAAGCCTAGGGAAAACTGTTGAAGGGTTAAAATGCTGCAAGTAGACAACTGCAAAATGTGAGGAGACAGTAAAAATACTAAGTTTTAGACCTGAAGCCTTGTCTCTGAAACTCATCTCTGTAAATATCAGACTACAGGTTTCACTGTCAATTTCTTCCAGCCTCCACATTTCTAAAATAAGTATATAAATGAATAAATAAATAGATAAAATAGGCAGGAGGCAGATTTCTCCACTGTTCCTCACCTTAAGGAGTTTTCAGAGATGAGGCTTGCAAATGGGAATGCAGCTTGCTAAATGCATGTGGTTGGAAGCTTACCAAAATTTCTCTTTCCAGCTCTTTTAAGGACCCTAATGTAGGGAGTGGAATTATGAGCTCTGTGTGTTCTGTTTGGGATTTGTCAGGCTGTCCTGTTGTGTTCCACTCTATGCTCTGCACACACACCAGTCCCCTGATGACTGACACTTCATTCAGAGGTGTAAAGAGAACACATTCCAAGACACGCTTTCCACCACCGACAGCCTCGTTGAAAAGGATAGTTTTGACAACACCTTAATAAACGTATAAAATAAATCTTACGGGACAAAAGACCAACCCTATGGCAGTTGTCTTTTGCTTTTCTATTGCTGATGTTACAGTGTCCCCTTGTTCACCTATATTGTGAACTCCATTCATCAGTATGATTCGGTACAGACCCTGTTGGCAATCTGCAAGCTGCATGCATGTTTTTATGTCAGTGGTGAAAGTTTATTGCCTGCAGCACAAATATCACAGCTTCTGTATTTAAGTAACTTCGACCACAGTTCATTTAGATTTTAGAAAAATGTCTTTAGGCAGTATTCTCTTTCATCCTCCAAAACGAAGAATTCTATTATAGGAACAAAAATCAGGAATTGCAACATTGAGCCCGTTTCATCTAATTTGGCTTGTCAACAAGCTTTATATCTTTAACCATGCCCCTGTTCTTTCAAAACAGAATCACTGCAGCAAAAAAGAAAAAGTAAATGGCTATTTTTACCAGCATTTTTATATAGTTTGGAGGCTTTTCATATTCTGGGAGGAAAAATCTAGGCAAGTCACCATGAGATATAATTGCAAAGAAGCCAGATTATAAAAATCATACTTTTATAAGCAATAAAGAAAAAGGAACCTCGAAAGTAGATTTCTCAAGGAACTGTACTTTGATTTTGATGAAACCTTAAAATAGATACCAGTTCAGAAAAGCATCATAGCTACAATATATTTGTCCATGCATAACTGTTGGATATACATTTATTAATGGCCAATAGTCACGGATTCCCAATTGATTAATAATGCAGATACTTCCTTACAGTACAATGAGTTGGATGACTGAAACTACTGCAATGTTTTTCACTGAAGTTGTCACTTCACATTTTTCATAAAATGTCAGTAAATACATTTTCCATCTAAAAACAAAATTTTCTTTGGTCAGCTTCATTTTTACCTGTACTAAACATGACTGTTTTAATTAAATGCAGTGTTAAAGTGAACAAGCCCATTTTTATTCTTTGACTTGACCTTCTGCCTCATTTGTCATGGATACCAAATAAATTTAGGCAAGGCATATTTATATTCATATTTTGAAACTCTTGCAAATACTTGATGCTGTGGTACTGCTAGTATATATAAAATATGTTCCCTGTATTAAAAGTGTTTCTAAAGTTCAAAGCCACTTGGTGTGTTAAGATTACATGAATGACCAACATTTTGAAGGTTGGTCATTTTTTAATGCCTAAATTTAACTACATATAAATTTAATAATAGAGAAGAACCAAAATAAAATCCCTTAGCTTGTAAAAGCAATTTTGATTCAGTACATGGAATTACAAAAAAAAAGTCTTTTCCCTCTCTTTGGGAATGAAGCTTCTTTAGTTCTCAGTACATAATTCTTGTAGGTTAGACAACCACTAGTTCGCCACTATAAATTTAACAAAGCCAACTGGTGAATGAATGTTCTCCTGCTCAAAAGTCATCGTCCTCACCACCACCCCGTGGCACTTTTTGGACTGCATACCATAAATCTATTCTCATAAGTATTTAAAAACTCATTGCATATTAGAAAAATATAATTGACATTTCATTTTCTATTCCAAATTTATATTAAGTGTCTGACTTTCCTCAAAGGTGACAACATTTAAATAAACAGCCTGACCTGTTGAAATACACAGCAGAGATGCATCAATGCAGAACGGATTCAGTCTTTGAATGAATGCTTTACCAGAGAGAGAGGAAATACAGTTTAGTCTCTGAACTGTATGGGTTTTATCCCCAAATTTTTATGAGCCCCGGTATGCATAGTGCTACTGCAGCATAGAGTTAATAGTCCAAGTGCCAGTCTTCCAAGCAATAATTATGCAAGATATATTTCTTTTAAATGAGCTTATATTTTCCAAGGATGTTGACATTACATCTTTTCAAAAAATTTAAACCATTTTTTCTTGATTCAGTGAGTCAACTGCCTAAATAGACAGGCAATAGACTGTATTACTGTGGAGCATCAGTGACCTCCAGTGGCTGGTTAGGCTAACCACAGCTATTCAAACATTTTATTTAGTTTTTTATCCTGAACCCTTATGTAAATGTGGTTTACAACATATGGTTTTCAATCCATGAATCAGATTTTAATTTTATTTAGTTCATCTCCTTTGGAAACATGGTTATAGTACAATTTTTTAAGTTATATTTTGTATATTGACTTATTTAGTAATGCCCAGAGGCCATAGAACTGGAACTAAGGGCTAGAAATAAGTGTCCAAAGATGAAGAGCAAGTAATAATGCAACAAAAATCGAAAAGCAATATTTTTTTAAGTATTTATAATCATCGACATTGGCCAAATATTCTGATATTTTCATTAAGTGAGAATATTTTCCATAGGCAGGATACTGAAATATAATTTAATTTAAGTTGGGGAAAACAAATTTCAATATTAATACTGAAAGAGGCAGCATCAGTTATTTACCAGTCAGGAGTGTCTGAGCTGTGGAGTGAGGGAGGCCTCCCCATCCAGCTCTGGAACTCTCCAGTTTGTTATCATGCCAGTGACCTGCGCTTTGCCCCAGTGCTCTCTCCCTCCCTCCCCCTTTTCAGTCAGCTGAACACTGTTCTATTAGGCTCTCTGACAATGATGTTACAGTCTAAGAGGTGATGATTCATAGATAATGAAATTATGCTCTCCTTCTGGGGAAGGATAATGCAGAGTCAGATTTGTAGATTTGGCAAAAGGATTTTCAGGATGCTGTAGGTGCATGAAATACCTTCTTTTCCCTTGACATTTACCAAGAAGAGAACTTAACTAGCTTATTTAAAGTGTGGATTAAACTAGCATCAGAAACAGCATCAGGCCATGAAGCCTAAGACAAAATGAGTCCCAGACATGACAAATGAGAACTGAGCCATGAGAAGTGAAAAATTCAGAAACTGTGTTGCCTCTTTTATTCCCTTTTCCCTGGATTCTCATTAGAATCTGGATTTTACGCAAACCCATGGAATTTTGCTATACTTGTATTCTCTTCGCTACCTACATCAAAAACCAGAGGCAGCTGGAATAAACCATGAACACAAAAAGTAATATCAGTGGATTTTAATTACAAATGTTGTAAGAGAAACAGAACTGATGAAAGCCAAATAGGTTGTATTAAATGACTCTTGAAAACTAATAAGATAATACATAGGTGAAAGTAAGACTTTCTAGAATCTAACATCATAATAGCCTATAGAATTGGACCCACTTTTGCCTACTCTTCAAAATCATTGTTGATTTTTGCACAGTTGGGTAGAATACAGTAGAAATATTACAGAGAAAATCTACATAAAAGAGATTATGATTCTTTTGATTTAAGGAACATATCATGGCCATGTAAATAATAGAGTATGGGCCTTAGATTCAAATTTCTCTGACACTTGCAAATCAAATAATCCCGAGGAAATTCCTTAGCTTTTCTGAACTTGAAGTTACTCATCTGTAAAACGGGCAAAATTATTGACTTCATATGGTTACTGGGAGGACAAAATGTGAGCAACACTTTGTAAACTCTAAAATGGCAACTATCTATTATTTTCAAAAAGCATTTAGTGAGATAATCAGCTATGTTTGCCAGTGTTCTATGTTTGGCCTGGGTTAAAAAGACATTACTAACCTCTATGTAACAGAAGCCTAAATCCACTTTACATTAATATGAATTCTGAGACTTGGCAGTGAGTCTATAACTTAATTTGTCTTTGACGTTTATTTTCCATAAAAACAGTTTCTTCCATCCCATATCAATAATGACCGCAATGTACAATAAACATAAATAGACACCAACCAGAGCTTATCAAACTAAATCAAAATTCTAATTGGGTCCCAAAATAGATCATTATAAAAAAGGTTTTCAATTAACATAGGTTACTTGCCCTGCCCCTCTTCAGTATCACTATTTTGAGCCCTTGTCGACTTTATACCTTATGAATATAAAATTTATGGCAAGATAACATCATTACTGAGCAAAAAGTAATTGCTTTTAACATGTTACAGTGGGATTAGCACATATTCCAGGTATCGATTACATGACATCCATTCTGTTGTTTCTTTTTTTTCCCCCAATGAAAGATTATCCAAAATCTCCTCCTAGTCTAGAAATTACTATTGACTTTACCAGTTATTACTGTTGAAAATCACTGGATTAAAAAAAAGTACCATAAAAATACAAAGCCTTTTTTATGAGTTATAACCTATTCATTTATGCAAAATTAAATACTTAGGAGTACTCTTTTTGGGCCTTTCATCAAAAAAATGACCAGTGTAATCAAAAATCTCTCTCTACTGGATGTAGCTTTTCTTACCAAGTATGATGTAGCAGACGTATTTCCAAAATTCTCATAATTTAAGTAGAAAACCATCCTCTTTGATAGCTGAGTTCCTATGAAATCTCTTGAGAACAGAGAGAGGATGATGGTTTTTCAGAGGAAAAAGCATTTTTTAATTTTATTCTGCTTTACCTTCGTAGGATTATTGTTATATGTTCTTGAGTTAGGTCTCCTAAACATGTGAGGAGAATTTCAGGAACACAGAGAGAACAAGACTATCTGGGTCACAATGTAAGACCAAGCAGAGAGAATCTATTTAGCAACTGTACTTTCTAATAGCAGAAACTCCATATGCAATAATAATCCATTTTATTGAAAAAAAAGAGAAAAAAAGAAAGAGCTTCTCTCTTAACCTATCCAGCAAATGTTGTAATGCAAATTGATAACTTTTTTGATAATTCTTTATACCTTATTTTCAGGGACTCCCATTTCCCCCTGACCCAGGAAAAAATTTCAGTTATTCTTTTATCCCACTCTTAAATTGTTGTTCTCTACTTCCTATGTCACACAAAAAAGGTCTTGCCTCATATAAATCAACACAATTGGTCATCTTACCCAAAGGAGAATCCTATCTTCAATAAAAAAAGTTAGACCATAAAACAAAATGTAGGGCTTCCCTGGTGGCGCAGTGGTTGAGAGTCCGCCTGCCGATGCAGGGGACGCGGGTTCGTGTCCCGGTTCGGGCGGATCCCACATGCCGCGGAGCGGCTAGGCCTGTGAGCCATGGCCGCTGAGCCTGCGCGTTCGGAGCCTGTGCTCCGCAACGGGAGAGGCCACAACAGTGAGAGGCCCGCGTACCGCAAAAAAAAAAAAAAAAGTGCTTCTTGTCATTAAGTTTGATCTGCTGTACTCTCTGAAAAAAGGAACATGATTTTTGATGCGGTCAACCACCATCTCACAAGAATGTTTAAAGGAAACTTGTAGGACATACCATGTTGATCTTGAAGTAGCTGAGTGACTTTAAAGTCTCTGATAAACCTGTGATAACTTACCACAGTGAAAGAGGTTTAAAAACTAACTTGACACTTTAGGATCAGTGTTGGTTTGTTTTTCATCAATTTATGAAAGAGATTCTGCACAATTTGTATGAAATTTTAAAGTTAAAAGGTATAAATATTTGGTTGGAGTACTGCCATTTACCCTAAGGAAGGTTAGGTAACATCACTGAATTACAATTAAAATGGAATAATTAAAGATCTGTTTAATATGGCACAGGACATATTATATACGTAAGTATTTTATGTTTTCTATCAAGCTAGACATATTTTAGATGCTTAGGGAAAAAAAAAGAATCCATGTCCTTCCTATAGGATTATTCACATTTTATCACATATTTGTTTACGTGTATGTGTATTTTTGCGTACTTGACTTATTATGTGCCCAGGAATGTGTATATAGTTTTTTTTTTTTAATCTAAGAACAGAGTCCTTATATTGACTCTGTTCTCTGATAAATGTCATCCATTAATCTTAAATCTTGTCCCTCTTTATAGGACTGCCCTAAAATAATTCATACCCTACCCACACAAGGCTTCTCAAGCCAAATTATACACCTCCAGCTCCATTAGGAAATGATTTCCAGTAAGTTACCATTAGGATATCCCTCTGCTAGTTAAATTCTGATCTGCTAGTGTAGTCATCTTCCCAGCCTGTGGCACTCACTCCAGCCTATTTTATGTCATTAAAAGGCAACATGCACTTAGTCCTATGGACTTTTACAGGGAGGATTGAGTAGTAAAATGTAAAAATCTACATATTTTTATGGGCTTCACTTTGGTTGTTTTTATGGTTGAACACACAGAGATGTGCGGGGTCTTAGTTTACACTGAAATGCAAAACCATTAAGCTAGCCATAAATTAAAAAGAAAAGATAGACAAAAAAAAATAGAGTCTAAAGATCATGTTATTTATTTCCTAATCTTAAAAATAATACTAGGGCTTCCGTGGTGGCGCAGTGGTTGAGAGTCCGCCTGCCGATGCAGGGGACACGGGTTCGTGCCCCGGTCCGGGAGGATCCCACATGCCGCGGAGCGGCTGGGCCCGTGAGCCATGGCCGCTGGGCCTGCGCGTCCGGAGCCTGTGCTCCGCAACGGGAGAGGCCACAGCAGTGAGAGGCCCGCGTACCGCAAAAAAATAAAAAAATAAAAATAATACTAAATAATGAACATCCTGTATTTCACTTTCCTGACATGTTTTACCCTCCACGTTTCCCATCATATTCTCGAATTTAAGCTTCACATTTCTTACATTTTCCCACTTCTAACACGGAGGTTTCTTTTGTTTGTTTTTTAGTTGTTTTGTTTTCTGCCTGCAGATCTTTTCCCAATGCTTTTGTTGTATCACTTTGCCTGCTTTTCTAGACTCCCCACTCAAATTTTGATCCTGTCAGAAAGTCACAGGGTAATTCATCAGTTTTGTGATTGGAGTGATCAGACAAACGGACTGGGTTTGTCTCTAGAGTGCAATCTAGTCAAGTCTGGGATATGTGCCTTCTGTCTTCCCTGCCTCCATTCCCATGCCTTTTCTCCACTTAGGATTATCCATACTGAAATTCCTCCATCCAGTGCTACCTAGGGCTCTCTTGGTTCCTTACTCCTTACCCAATATGTATCCCCAGATCTCAACTAGCATCATTATCGATTCCAAGGACACTTACACCTAAATGGGGATAAAACCCTTTTGCTAAAGGTGAGAAAGTCATATACTAAGAGCAGGGGTTATGCTTCGAGGGCAAAAGTGCTTTGCAAGCACCTCTGAAATCATCCTACATAGAAACCTCTATATTTTTCTCAAACATGAAGTTGGGCCTTCCCAAAGGAACCAACTATAGTTTGAGAAACCTCTTCAGTGAATTACCATTATACACAGGCTTTCTCCTTAGTTTTTCTCCACGGAGAGACAATATTGTATATAATAAAAAACGTGGGCTATGGAACCAGGATGAACCAGTTTGAATTCTGGTTCTGGGACTTAATAACTGCAAAATCTTGAGTGTTAGTTTCTTCATCTTAAAAATAAAAATGTGTAAAATAATATAATCATCACAGGATTGTCACAACAGGGCAAAGAATCAGCATTTCTTGAATATTTTTATGTACTTTGTTCTGGTACATTGCATATATTACCTAATTTAATTATTTAATTTAATACTCATAAAGTTCCTAGATGATTAAATAAGATGAATTAGATGAAATCACTTAGTATAAAGCTTGGCACATAATTGTAACCTTCTCCTTCCCTTTATTAGCTCTAATTGCTAAAAATTTCAGTATAACAGAATGCTTTAATAGCTGTATTCCACTATCTATTTTTACATGGAATAACAAACAGATATCTGGCAGACTTTCAAGAAATAGAATCTTAACTGCCATAAGCTCAGGGGCAACTGAGCACATGATTAATACTGAAGAGTAATGTGGTACATAAGACCAAAATTCTAAACCTCCCATCAAAGCCCAACTATATCCCTACCTTTATTTCCACATTATTCCCCATGCTCTAACACTGGCCAGTTATTGAACTGCTTTCCTACCTCTGTGCTTTTGCTCAAGCTATTTCCTTTGTGAGAAATGGCTTTCCTCTCCCAAGTCCTCCTGTCAATCTCTGAGTCTTCTTATAACAGATCCAACTCAAATTCCACTCATTCTAGAAGTCTTCTTAATCTTGCTTGCCCTTCCCTGTTTTCCATGATATTTTGCATGTCTACTGGAGACAATATCACAGGCTGCCTCATGTTAGAGTTATTAATGTGTTTTCATACCCTTTTTGAGGAAAGGGACCATCTCTTCTTCCATCCAGTGGTGAATGGTTATAGACTTTTATTCATAGTAGATGTCTGTTGAACTGATTTTCTGTTAATTATTATAAGGTTATTGTCAACCTTTTTTTTTGCGGTACGCGGGCCTCTCACTGCTGTGGCCTCTCCCGTTGCGGAGCACAGGCTCCGGACGTGCAGGCTCAGCGGCCATGGCTCACGGGCCCAGCCGCTCCGCAGCATGTGGGATCTTCCCAGACCGGGGCACGAACCCGCATCCCCTGCATTGGCAGGCGGACTCTCAACCACTGCACCACCAGGGAAGCCCGATTGTCAACGTTTTATTTATATAGTCTGCATGTATATTTTTTGTTTTTATTTTATATGTACTTTCTCACATATAAAGTCTTCTCATTTATCAGTAAACTGGTTTCAAAAATTATTCTTACAAAATATGGTTTTTAAGAATCATGTTCAGATTTAAGTTTCTTCTATGTTGTGAATAATCTAACAACAATTTTTCTTTGACAGTTACCAAGGGTATGACCATTTTAGCTGGCATGTTAAAGTTACTAAGAGCTAAAAAAAAGTGTGGGACAAAGAAAGAATATTTCATTCAAAGAATGAATACATCTTGATTTCAGCGAAGCTTGGGTAGTCAGCTTTTGTTGTAAAAGCCATGTATCTGTGACTGCTCCGTGTTCACTGCCTCTTGGGAAAGGTCCTTTTCTCTTTAGCTTCATATCTTCTCATCCCATGCCTAGTGCCACAAGGCTTCTACTTCAGACGCATTCCAAGGTCTCTCCTCCCTTCCCAAAGTGGCTACCCTACACTATCACAGAGACCAAGTCAGAGGTCTTTGGCTTTCGGATTATATACATTTTCAAAGTAACTATTCTACTGAAGGTTTCAAACATCAAATACTAAGAAGTTGACAATTAGAAATGCTCATTATTTGTTTACCTCCTGAACACTGACTTTGCAGAAGGCGCAATTGATTATAGAGGATTGAAGCGTCTGCCGTTTGCTGGGTCTCTCCTTTCCTACCTTCTGTCCATCCTCTTACTCCTTTTCACTGAATTTTTTTCTCTCTCATCACCACTTAAAATATCTTTCAATTTTTCCCTCTATCCAACTTTATTGATAAGTCAATCTATACTATACTTGGCTATGCACCTACTGACTGGGTTAAGAGGAAAATACTAATGGGTTTTTTTCTCTCTTAGGAAAGCAATAATTAAGATGACAGGGTCTAATAATTTAATTTAAAAGGGAGTCAAAAAAATCTATTTGTATTCAATAGCTTTTTTTAGTTCTATAAATGAAGAACTATAATTTTGTAAACTGTAGTTTAATTTCAGAAATAGAAGTTACATCCCCCCCGAATATATTTTTAAGTCACATTTTAATCGTGATTTGTAAAGGCAGGGCAGATTTGTAGAACATCCAAGTATTCCTTTAAATGTGAGGTATCACTCAGACTCTGGACTGTGGTAATCTTTGCCATCAATGGAGCAGATTCATTTTTGGAACATATAGTAATAATACGAGAATTGAAATGAAACCTTCATTTAGTCATAAAACTTGTAGCTATGAGGGTTTTTGAGAACCTTGCAGTCCATTTTCTTACCTTCTATTTAAAACTCTAAGCTAATTTAATTGTATTTTTAATGTTCTTCCAAGGACTGCATTCCTTAGTCCCTCTCTTAGTTATCCATTTCAGGGTTTTACTACAAACATTGCATCAGTTTTTACCTCTAATCTATATCTCTCTTGCTTAAGATATACCCAGTGTTTACTTTTAAAAAGAAAATTTTTTGTTTCCATTCTTATTTAAAAGAAAGAAACATAAGAAGTGGTCGAGGGCTTCCCTGGTGGTGCAGTGGTTGAGGGTCCGCCTGCCGATGCAGCGGATGTGGGTTCGTGCCCCGGTCCGGGAAGATCCCACATGCTGCGGAGCGGCTGGGCCCGTGAGCCATGGCCGCTGAGCCTGCGTGTCTGGAGCCTGTGCCCCGCAACGGGAGAGGCCACAACAGTGAGAGGCCCGCGTACCGCAAAAAAAAAAAAAAAGAAAAAAAAAAAGAAGTGGTCGAGTTCTGGTTTTATTTTTAATCTTCAGTATTGGAATCTGCTTGGTCTAGCTCAGGTAGAGGGCCCTGGGCTCCATGGCATATAGTTTGAAAAGATGAAATACCACTGTTCTGAAACTGGCACTAATCTACTATAGATTCAAGAAATTCTGTGTGGTTAACAGCTGAATGAAAGGAACTCAGTGCTTAACTAACCTATAACCAATCACATAGGCAAGAAGTTTCCAGCAGGATGTATTCAGCAGTTTTCAATGCCAGGCTCACAAATTATACTCCCAGAGGTCAAATTTGCATGTAACTCTTTGAACCACAACTACCTCCTCATACTCAACTCAGTTTTAACATCCAGCAGTGAGTTGTGCAGAAATAATCAATGGTTAAATTATTCCCATTTTGTTGGCTCAGTTGACAGTAGCCCACTGATTAGTTTAAAAAAAAAAAAACTATGTGATCTTCAATTGTATTTCAACTGTACCCAAGTGCAGATGCCATCTCTGGTAATATGACAAAACAGATTTAAGTTTATAAATGTTTCTGTGTGCTCCAATCACAACACGCATCCTGTAGTAACTATACTGTAGTGCAAAGTGTTGTAAAAAATGCAACTGAGTTTCCTGGAGAATCATTTTAGAGTTAATTAAACCTTCTCCACCTGTAATTTAAGAAAAAAGAAAAAGCCCAACACTCCTAAAGACTATGGGGGAAAGGCAGTTTAAGAAATAGAAGTCCTCTGTTTATCCAGGGATGTACGTTACAAGGCAGACAGCTACACCACAGTAGAGGGACAACATTTCCTCAGCTGATTCGGTTAATTAAAATGCACAGTTACAACAGGCTTTCTTAGAGCCTGCAGCTGAATGACTGAAGTCTCCATTTTCCTACAGTGTCACACAGAACGTGAAGAGGCAAACATACTGCCCAAGCACAATTTGACTCGCTAAAATCCAGCACTATAAACACGAAATACATTTCTCAGGCACATTTTAAAAGACGTATTATCAAGATTTATGGCACAAGGATAGAAATAATTTGCAGTTAGGCAGGACCAAGAGAATATCCTAGGTTCCTCTCAAAGTAGTTTTAAGTAAAATTTATAAATAAATCTTGTATAAATAAATTTCTGCACTTTCAACGCAGAAATCTTCAACTCTTTACTTTCAAATGTATGGAATGTGAATCTGACCAACAGCCCGTCTGCTGCCAGAATTTGTGAGTGATATGAAAAATCAAAGGCCACAAAAGCTGTTTGTCACATAAACTGCAGGACGCAATACCAGTCTGCAGGGCTCATTTGCAGAACTCATGATGAGCATGGGAGGAGGGGATGCTAACAGCTGCAGCCTTGACTGCACTACCGTGCCAGCCAGAATTCAAGCCGCGTGAGCTGGGTATGGGTGAAAGAGAGGGGCCAACAAATGAAAAAAAAAAAAAGAAAAAAGAAGAGGTTTTTATTAAATCAGTACATCAGTGTGCACAGATGAATACCTGCAGAACCAGATCAAGACAGATGTGGCCTGCAGGTATTCAAATTAAATCTGTTCATGGAAGACTACATTTATTTCCTGGTATGGAAGAGATATTACAGCCTTTGAATCAGACTAGCAGCATGGCATCGTGTCAGTTTCCTCATCTGTAAACTGGGAACAGTGCTTCACATCTCAGGGCAATTTCAAGAATAAATTGAGATAACACGTTTGTGGGCACAGCAAGTAATAAGTTATTCTTATCTCTCTCATGACGTGTTTTCACAATGCAATGAGTTGTTATGAATGGGAAAGTGAAAGTTCCCATAGTAACCATATAAATTAAGAAGTCTGCAATCTACAGAAAATGATTAAATATTCCTGGAGCTTAATTAATAAGTCATTAAATCAAACCCAAACAGGGCTTACCAAAAATCTGAAAACCTCTATTAATATCCATTAATGGAATTGTTGTATTAAGTTTTGTTCTGTAACAATTTTGCTTAGAACCACAACAAAAAATTTTTGATCTTAGTATTGTCCTTTTCTAATAATTCAGCATCATTTCCTTTTCATAAACATTACTTGAAGAACTGACTCCATTACTTTTCAGACGTCTCTTTAAAATCTGCTCTAACGTCTGTCTGTATGTCTCTCTTTTTTTTCATTTTTGTACCCCAAACATGGACATATCACATCCCCCCCAACACTCAGTACTGAAGGGAACATGCTATTACTATTGGAGCAAATAAAATAGTCTATATAACTTAGCACCTAATTCATTTCTAGTGGGAAATAATTTAGGCGTTTGAAAGAAAGGAACACAATATTATTTATGTTTTCAAAAATTTCAATTTAGTCTGTGAAATAATGGTTGAATTATTCAAAGCAATTTATCCAAAGTTACAATAAAAGATTTCAATGGATATTTATTGAGCACCTACTACATGCAGGCATGCAAGTGGATTTTTGTTTTTACTCAAGGCAAACAAAACATAACAGATGGCAAAGGATATTTGAAATTTGGTGTCATTTCATCAGGAAAGACATTTAATTATTTGACTGGTTTTGGAAAGTCACTTGTTCATAGAGCATTGAGTTTTCTCTTTTCAGGAGAGAAATTTCTTACATGCCCTTCACTGGAGACATGATAATAATTAGTTCTTTTCAAAGATTTTTGAAAAGAGCAGAGATGAAAAGAACTGTAAGAGTTTCTAAATGACACAAGAACTGTGAAGTGGTAGATAGTTAACACAAACCTCATACAGCTGTTATGTGGATTCATTAGTTAATCAGTTAGTTAATGACTTTTAAGTGTAAAATCTTATTAGACTTTTGTTTTTATACTTTAACATATATGAGAAAAATATTACTGTCTGAAATTAAAAACTGACTATACCATTCTAATATATTGGATCTTTCCATGACATACCTTCAAGATGTTCTTTCCTAGTCTGATTTTTTGTTTCCAGACAACTCCTAAAAAGCCTATCTAGACCCTGATCCCCTACCCCTTTATTTTTCAGTATTGGCATTGGCTTCCAGTTAGCACTAAGCATAAAACTGAAAAATCCCCATGACAAGGTATTTTGTGTAATAAGGTGTTATTTGATGACAATGGCATCAACTGTTAAATATGCTATTTAAATGCAGTTTTGTATCTCTATACAGCAGGAGAGGGGAAAAAAAAAACTGTTAGGTAAATCCGAAAGAAAGTGAACAAGGGAAGGAGTTGAAAACCCAATGATAACTACCTTGCTCTTTGGAAATAGTGACTAATTTCTTTCCTGCATGCTGGGAATTTGAGAAAGGATGGCAGAGGCATAACTAGTTTGGCAATATTCTACTATGTGGGAGACATTTCTATAGCTTAAACAAAAATCATGGTTGACGTACAATATACACAGAGAAAAGTGCACATATTATCAAGGTTATCCAAACCAAATGGATACTGGGCACTCCTGTGTTCTCTGCAACCAGATCAAGAAATAGAAGATTCCCAGAACTCCAAAAGGCCCCTCTGTTTCCTCCAATCACTAGCCCTATTTCCAAGGGTAACCACTACTGTTAACTCTAACAGCATTAGGATAGCTTTATCGGGCTTGGTACTTTATATAAATGGAATCATAAAGAATGTACTCTCTTTTGAGTCTTGCTTCTTTCTGGTGACATTATCTTTTATGAGAGTCATCCGTATTGTGAAGTGTAGTTGTAAATCTACAAGTTCTAATCGTGGTCCCTCCACCCCTCCCTCACCCGTACACACACAGATTTAACCCTTTTATTCAAAGAATGGCCAAGGATTCCTGTACTGGGAAGTCCTTGATGAACTTCATGGGAGACTCAAGAATTGCTAGTGAATAATGTCCTCCTGTCTCTTTCCTTTTTTTCTTTTTGCATCAGTAAATATCATGCAATCTCAAATTATTTTGCACTTTTAAAATCTGGTCATTGAGAGAACCAGGTCTAAGGAGCACACTGAGGTAACCATTTTTTTCAGTGGCCCTTGTTTTCAGCCCTGAATCCCCTACTCAGCTATCCTTACCAGCAAAGCCCTCTGTCCCTGTCCTTCAGCTCCTAGAAAGCCTGCCCTACTCTAGCAGCTGTATTAAAAAAACAATTGGGTAAACTGCTTCACACCAAGGTGTTAATGCCTAAATCCTTAGCTCTCTAAGGTATGGCCCCAGGACAGTGCTGTGACACAGAGGCCCAGTTACTCTCCGATTACTCTCTAATGGGGTCTCTGGTAGAGCTGCATTTATCGACTTGTGCTATAAGGTTCCTTTAGACTGAAGGACTCTAAGAAACAGATTGGTGGCATTTGATGCTGTTTTTACTATTAGAACATTACTGAAACTATTATTTCACTACATCACACAGTGTTCTCTTTATGAGAGTCCATGGGGACTTCTACTTCTTCTAATTAACTTTATTTTAAAATACATTGCTATTCACGCAACTGATCTTGCCAGTGCCATCCCCTGCACTTCCCCCACCTCTCTCCTGCTAAAAATACCAAAAAAATAAGAGACAAACACTTCTAACAAATGTTAAGAAATTTATGACTCGTCTTTTTGGTCTAGCTTCCTCACCCTTGGTTTCATCTTTTTCTTATGTTCTCTTTTTAAATGTCTTTAATTTTTTTTAAATCCTGATGAATTTAGGAAGAATATAGATTAATTTGATGAAATACGCTATCCCTTAAGAAAAAATTTTCAGTCCCTGAGATTAGACCAAGCTGGCCAACTGAAGGATGTATATTTTAGGCAGAGGGCTCTTCCAGCAATTTTTAAGTTACACCCCATTGGGCGGCTGTGATCAGATAGAATGCAGGAGCTGATTTCTGAGGCACTGGATGGTATCGTGCCTTACGCAACATAGGTTTTTATAAAGCTTTACTGAATGCACTGACTGAAGGTATTTTCCATCAAGTGAAGTGGACAAGAATGAGAGAATGTCTAGGAAAAATGTAGATCAAGAACAGAATAAAAGATAAATGTACTTGTGAGAAAACAGAGCTGAGTTTTCAAGAGAGTGGAACTGTTACTATATGTGATATTTTGCAACTACTAGTCCATTCTTATTTTCAAGGCTCTCAGAGTTCGACTTGGGAAGATTTGATTAATGCATTATTTATTTGAGTCATTGATTTATGGAGCTTAACCATAAGATACAGCACAGCTCATTTTCTTTCTAGTATTTATATCTACAGGAATAATACCACAATGACGGGGGGTGTTCTACCCTTGACTAGTAATCCACAGAAGCAATCACCCAAACTGACAATACTGAAAATATTAAACAACAATCTGTTATTTACTCCCTTCATTGCTAGGATCCCACTATTTAAATTAAGTAAAACAATTCCCAGAAACTAAGTGATAATCTATAAATCATACCACAAAATGGTCTAGTACATACCCCAGTGAAATGTTTTCTGTGAAATGGGGAGAAGATGTCAAATGTGGATCTCCTAATTCCTGTATTAATTTTTAGATCAAAGAAATAATTCCAGTTCAGATAAATTAAAATTGTGGCTTTTTTTTCTTTTCTGTTAAAGCTATTTGATTATGACACTCTAGAAAAAAAGCATATTGCCTTGCAAAGAATACAAATTTATTATCAGAGATTGTGTGAGATTAGCAAAAATTATAATATATATTGATGATATTTCTAAGGTTTTCAATGGTGCCACTCAGTAATGTAACAGAATAGTCATACTTAAGTAATTTTTATTTATTCCAGTATATTTTGCCAAATTCAAAATAAATTTGTTTAGAAACTATCATTCCTGAAGATACCATGGTAAACATTCCCTTTAAAAATTACTAAATCCAATATAAAAATTAGGACCTATCAGGTTAAATTTTTTGTTGCTGTTGTTCAGCAGTGACTATAGAATTAAACATGACTGGAGTACCACTGTGTATATTTCAAATGCTCATAATGTACAAAAATGAACATCTATTTGTTTATGTTTGGCAAATACCAGCAGGCTTGCTGGACCCTGGCAGCCTCCAATTTGACAAGGCCTGCATGCTCAACATTCACATAAAAAGATCTCTCTCTCTCAAATACTGTGTGATTCTAACAATGTGTGCAGAGAGGAATGGATACTGAAACTATGAAATGGAAAAGCATTTTACTAGATTTCTGAGTGGTTCAGAATCCAGGCCCCCAAACCAGACATTGCATAGTGAACTTGTCACATCACAGCTCAGAAACTTCTAACACCTCCCCAGGACTGGTCTCAATCTGGGCTCAACCTACTCTTTCAGCTTCTCTCGTGAAATTACCCTTGTACCACTGCGCTCCAATAAAACCACAACTTACCATTCTTTGAGCATCTCCCTCAAAGCCCACCACTAATTTGTTTACATTTTTCTTCTCCTTGGAACATTCCTTTTTTGCCAAATTCATTTTATATTTTATGACCAAAATCAACTCTTTCATGAACTATCAATATTTTCTGATTATTATAGCTGGAAGTATTTTTCTTTCTCCCTCAACTTCAATTGTACATTATTATTATTGCTATTACAATTATTTACTTCTATAGACATTATTATTTTCTAACTTGTGTTATATTTAGTTATGTCTAAGATATATTATCTTCCTTATAGGGAAATTTAACAGGGAGGAAACATGTCTTACATGGGTTCTTTGTTTGTTTGTTTGTTTTTGTATTCCAAACATGCTTAAGGCAGGATTTAAGATATAGTATATGCTTAATAAATGTCTTTAGTGAACTAATGTGTGAATAAATGAATGTCACACTTGTGGGAGTCATGCTGAAACTCTAGTATGTTAAACAATAGACTCTTATTCCCTTACCCTTGCAAAAATATTCATAAGAGGTTTGGGATACAGTTCATACCATAAAACATTACACTTCATATATTTCATATATTTTCAACAAATGTTTACCATTTACAGTTATGTGAATGACCCTACATAGCAAAAGAAGCATTAGAAATATAAAAGTGTCATCCTATAAATTATAAAATCATTCTTGAATTATAAGCAGCCTTAATTGCCACGTACAAACATATATCGAGCTGCAACCTGGGAGGGCTCTGAATGATGGGCATGGAAGGAGCTTTCAGAGATTTTGCATGGGTGCAGTAAGTTGGCTATTAACCCATCTTACAGTAAAGAAATTGAAGTGTAATCACAAAGAGCTAGAATTTGAATCCTGATTTGTCTATCTGGGTACTTATAGTCCCTGAACAATAAACTCTCTGAATGCTAACTTCCCTCTGAATAGATGGGATGCTTATTTCTATACAAGTCATTTTGCTCTGCTGCATAGTATTTACCACAAGACACTGTCAGCTTTTTCCATAATATTTTCTTTCAAAAAAAAGTACAAAAACACAAAATTACCTCTTTTGAAAGGCTTACTATGAGGCACTATGCTAAATGCTTCCCTTACATATTTAATTCTTACAGCAACCCCGGAGAGATAAGCACTGTTTACTCATATTCCAAGATAGGGAAACTGAAACATAGAAACTTAAAGTCATAAGCTCAAGATCAGTTTCTGTTTTGTTTCTACTAGTGCTTCTAGTGTTACTGGAAACTACTACTTCTAAGGACAGGAAATGGAATTTAAACTCAAGTCTTTCTTATTCCTGAATCCAAGTTCTTAACTACTCGATTGTATTGCCCTTTATTCATTTTTACTAATCCTTAAATATGATTTTCTTCCTAAAAAGAAAATTGGATTATTTGAAGCTTTATTTAGAATATGTAGCTTATCATGGGAAACATGTAACACTAAACTTGAAAGCAATCTAGAGGAGTGGTGGGAGAGGGATTAAGAGATAGGCTCATCTCACCTGGTCTGACTAAGCCGTTTACATTTTTCAGAGATCCCATCTCCAAGCCCAGCCTCAAATGACAGTGAACCTGGACCCATCCCAGGGCCATTTAGATAAACAGAACATACATCAGGGAAGCAGTCAGTGCCCTTAACGAATTGGCTGGCTTGCTTCTCATCCCAAATCTGTGACTTACAGCTGCTAAGCGTAATATGGGAAACGAGTCAATATTTTCCAGCATGTTGAGGCTATTTCCTCCCCCCAATATTTTTAAGCACAAGACAGGTGCAGAAATCATTTCAGCTGCCATTGGAGGGGTGCACAGCAGCTGTCACACGGTCATACAGTGGCAGAAGTCTTTGCTAAGATTCAAAATGAAAAGAATACTCATTGTAATTGAAACTATGCAGGGGACAAAGCTTCCCAGATGCACACAAGAGTTCTGAAGGTTTGAAAAGGGACAGATGCCACTTTTATACTCAAGCTAAGACGTACCCCATTTCAACAGCTCATGAGGAGGTACAATCAAGTGTTCAGAGAGAAAAGACATAAGCAACACATCTGTAGCATCCACAAAGTAAATCTTTTTTTTAGGCTACAAGGGGTCTTGAAGATGATTCAGGGTATACCCTTTTGTTTTCCATTTGATGACAGCAAGGTCCAGAGAGGTTAATACTTGTCCAGGATGACTGAGTAAAGCTTTGGCAGTCAAAGGCCTTGAAACCAAATCCATGATTTCTTCCTTTCTTCTACTCTACCCTGCTGCCTCTAATCTGCTTTGTTTTGTTTTATATTATTTTGCTTGTTTTGTTTGTTTTTGTAAGGGTTACTTAATAGAAGACAACCATGACATAGCACCAATACAAAAGGAATTTTTTTTCCAGTATGGGGAGTTCTGTACATTGAACATTCCTCTCCTGGCTAAGGCATTCAGCTGCTCCTGTAGCTAAAACAGAAAACCGTTATGAACCGTCAGAAGCTCACGGCAAGGAAATAAACTGAAACAGGTATTCCTCTTGGTTGTGGTTGAGCTCAGCTCTCTGATTCTGAAAGGACACCTTTATGAAATCTCTGAGTTTCCTCTGACTGAGATATGAACTGTCTAATTACTGTTCTGTTTTAAAATGGTCAGTTTATAAACAGATCATAAGAGATTTATGTATGCATCAAATCAAAAATGCATTCTAAGCTAGATGCTGGTGATACCAAAGTTAAACATCTGATGTATAATACAGCCATTTAAAGCCATAGAAAAGTGATATCCTGCTCTGTGATACAAGTGATATCAGTCAATAGTTATTCACTCACTAGCAATCAATTAATAAACATTTATTAAATGGCTTCTTATAAAGACTTATGATAGGTACTGAAGGAAGATACCAAAACATAAGCATAAAATCAAATGGAGAAGATGTATTCATATGAAATGATGTGAAAAATACGATATTTTAATAATTGTAATGATATACTACTAGGTGAATTTACCAGTATGTTAAGATAATATAAGATTATATAGTGTAAACACAGGAAAAGCATGCAGGCTTTCCTGAAGTGTTTTGAAAAAGGGATGAATAAAAAAAGAATGGATGGGGAAAAAATGCAGGAAAGCAGGTCCAAGTGTGGAGATTAGCAGAAAAATTTTACAAGATTAGCTTGATTAATTGAAGTGGTCTAATTTAGATTTTATAAGCAATGGAAAAAAAGTAACTCTGTGTATGTGTGTACTTGTGATTGACTGCTTATGCAATAATAGGCCATAATGAATGGATAAGCCAATTAATTCGAAGTTGACATTGCCACTGTCAGAGGAATTCAGGACCTTCCCATAAGTCCATTTTCACTTGTAATTGGAGTGGCAATCACTATGGGTGTACCCACTGTTTACAGCCAGGGACTCTTCTGCTTAGTCAATGCTTATGTCCTACTGGTTGTTAAATATTTTTTAAATTGTCCCAGATTATAACTGATTGTATAATTTCAACAATTTTCTGGGAAGCCTGATACAAAAACAAGTTCTTTTCCAGTTAGCTAACTTAGAGCCAATAGCCAGCAAAAGAGCAAGATAGACATTCAGAATGCAGAGTATCCTTTGAAGTGCATCTACAGAAGAACTTCAAGTAGTTTTCAAAAGCCTGGAATCATTACTATAATTCCCAGTTAACTTCCTTACCGTCCACTGGAGAAAACAGAGCCCATTAAGAAGCAACTTCACCAACAATATACAAGGATTCCCCTTTACTCTGTTCATGGGAATGTAAATTGGTGCAGACACTGTGGAAAACAGTATGGAGGCTTCTATAAAAACTAAAAATAGAACTATCATATGACCCAGCAATTCCTCTCCTGGGTATACA
The DNA here is from genome assembly GCF_000442215.2 of Lipotes vexillifer. NCBI lineage: Eukaryota > Metazoa > Chordata > Mammalia > Artiodactyla > Lipotidae > Lipotes > Lipotes vexillifer. The sequence continues at coordinate 1,483,222 of NW_006784004.1, read as the reverse complement.
TCTGAAAGAAACAAAAACACTAATTCAAAAAGATACATGAACCCCAATGTTCATAGCAGCATTATTTTCAATTGCCAAGATATGGAAGCAACTTAAGTGTCCATCAACAGATGATAAAGAAGATGTGGTACATACATACAATGGAATATTACTCAGCCATAAAAAGGATGAAATTTTGCCATTTGCCACACCATGGATGGACTTGGAAGGCATTATGCTAAGTGAAGTCAGTTAGACAGAGAAAGACAAATACTGTATGATATCACTCATGTGTGAAATCTAAAAAATACAACAAACTACTGAATATTAACAAGAAAGAAGCAGACTCACAGATATAGAGAACAAATTAGTAGTTTCTAGTGGGGAGAGGGAAGGGGGAAAGGGCACTATAGGGGTAGAGATTTAAGAGGTACAAAGTATTAGGTATAAAATAAGCTACAAGGATATATTGTACAACATGGGGAATATAGCCAATATTTTATAATAACTATAAGTGAAGTATAACCTTTAAAAATTGTGACTCATCATATTGTATACCTGTATATTATATAATAGTGTACATCAACTGTACTTCAATTAAAAACTTAAAATAATTTTAAATGCAAAAAAAAAAAAATGAAAAGAGAGAGACAACTCCAAGTGTAGAAAGAAACCAATCAGCAAAAGTTAAAGGAAGTTCTTATTCATGTCTGCCCTCAGTTATCTTAAATACAGACTTGACCCAGTACATTTCCCTGAGACACTAATAATCTAGTTCTCTCAAGATCTTTCTAACCTTTCTGTGAGCAACACACAAATCAATCCAGGATATCATTTCCGATATCACAGGGAAGTAATTGTCTTGAAGAGGGAAATCACTAATTGTTTTTGAATGTGCTCCTGTCAACAATCCTACTAAAGGGTCACTGCCAATGTTCTGAAATGAGAGAGCTGAAACAAATACATGAGTCAAGGAGGTTTATTTTAAGATTTTACATATTTTGATCAAATGTGATGATTGCATTGTATTTTTTTCTATACTTTCCCAAGAGTAAGTCATACATCCTGTTTTTTCCAGAATGACTCTTTTCTTAAAAGTCTTACTGAAACACCATAGTTAGTTATGAATCAGATTGTTTTAATGACAGATTTAAGCATCAAAGACACATTACCTCATAAAAATAATAAATTTAAAATACTACTCAGAGAGTTTCATCTGTTTCCTACTTAATTCCATCTTTGAATCCTCAAATAGGTATCATCTAAATTGTATTTCTGGCATGTTTTATGACTGGTAGCATGTCTTCCTAAGATAATATTTGTCCATGTAAGTTTTTCTTTTTTAAGTTAGCCAAAGGTGTTTGTAGCCTTTGATTAATATAGTTATTAGGAGCACAGGGTCCAGAGACAGATCCATGGGTCCAAATCTCAGCCAGAAGAGCTGTGTGACCTTGGATAAACAACAACTCTGAGCCTCCATTTCCTCTGCTATAAAATCAAAATAATACTAGAGCTCACCTCAGAAAGTTGTTAAGAATATTACAGAATTTTACAGATATAAATGATTATAACAAAATTGGCACACAGTAAGTGCTCATTAAGTATTAGCTGTTATTTCCTCTCTGCATATATACATTACAATTCCTAACTTAAAATGGTGGTCAACAATAGAATGGAATCATCTGATATTCAATAATTCAAGCTTCACCAAAACATAAAGCTTTTATTTAAAATAAAAAATTTCCAAGGAATTCCCTGACAGTCCAGTGGTTAGGACTCTGCACTCTCACTGCTGAGGGCCTGGGTTCAATCCATGGTTGGGGAACTAAGATCCCACAAGCCACACAGCATGGCCAAAAAAATAAAAAAATAAAATAAAGTATTTCCAGCATTAAACTTGAAAAACATGGATTTTTCTTAGTATATTTCAGTACTGGATTTTATGAATCAGGCATAACCACACATTCTTTGGCAGCTAGACAAATATGAATTATTTTGTAAACAATTATTTGCGTTTTATCCTAAATGTGCCTTATGTCTATTTAAACTAATATTAAAATCAAGGTTGCTGAATCATGGGTTCATTTTGTAGGTCTCCTCAGTGACTGAAGAGGGGAAAAGATAACATAGAAACAGTCAAAAAAGTGACAACATTTAGTGAAAGGCACACCACAGGAGAGCATGTACCACATACAGGAGAGCAGGTTGTGCACTGCTCAATCCTACAAGGTATCATTCATATAGATTACAGTGTTAATGCTTACCCCTTAGTGCAAAATGTATGGTCAATGGGTGAACATAAATACATAAACTTGGCTCCAGTTAAACTTGTATCAAATTGTAAACAGAAGGACAAATTTGGATTGCTATCCTAATGTGCATACTATCAGTACTTACCACTATGTTATCTTGGCCTAGTAAGTTAACTTCTCTGAATCTGTTTCCTCAAAGGCCTTTTACCTGTTGAATGGGAACAGAAGTGTTCCTTCACAAAGAGTTTACTATACATTCCATATAAATTTACCATGTGTTAGCAGACCTAAAAGATGTTAACTGACTTCCTGAGAAACTATCACAGCCCAGGTAGACACTCACATGGCAAATTCAACTGCTACTTTTTGTTTCTATTCTGTTTTTTTAACTTTTAAATTGCTGAAGGCCTTTCCACAGGGACTGATTATTAAAGGTTTTTGTTTTAGAGTAGAGAAGCTACTGGACTAGAAATCAGAAGCCATGAATTCTAGCCTAAGAACTGCCATTGGCTTACAATGTAATTATGTCTAACTTTCCTATATATAAAATGGGAGTAATAAGCTCTGATATCAGTTAGGAAAAGTATCAAGATAATAGATGTAAATGTGCTTTGGAAAAAATTAGAGCACAATAACGTACATAGTTTTATAAGTCTTTCCAAATTTCTCATTGTATAATACACGGTAAACAAAAAATAAATACACACACTTCTGCTAACCTCTGAAAAGTAAGAAACTCTTTTTAAATGTCTTTGGTCTTCTGTAATCTTCCCGAGTGTTGTTTCATTGAAAAGATTGATTTTATTCTGTCCTGTGCTACAGAAGACAGGAAAATAAATGTTACTTACATAAATCATCAATATAGAATAAGAAAAAAGTGATTACTTTGTGGCATCATTGTATCATACCTCTAGATAATACCTATTGATTATTAATTATTCAATATGTGTCAAGCCCAGTAGGTACTATACAGATACACAGTATATTTCCTCACAGTCACCCCATAACATGGGTGATAAAATCATCCCTATTTCCCAGATGAAGATGCCATCTCAGTAAGTTAATCATCTTGCATAAAGTCATGCACCTAAGAAGTTGGGAAGCCAGATTTTAGAAACAGGTCTGGCTCCAAAGCTCATGTTCATTCCAGGATTCCTCACTGCCTCTTATAAAACTTGACATAGAGTCAACACCAAGTAAACATTGATGGATAAATGGATGGATGGATAGATGTATAGATGAATGACTGGATGGATGGATGGATGGATAGACAATCGACTAACCTATGGGAATTATGGTCTCTAAGAGCAAGACTTAGGCAGCTTAGCTGGGCTCTGTCACCAGTTGTAGTTTAGTTTCTATTATTCTTCCCCTTGTGCAATTTGAAAATCCCAGGTTACAAGACTTTCTTAGCTACTGATATGAGCATCACCTGCCCCCACAGATGATGAAGGATTTCAAATCTTGGAACCAATGGTGCCTCACCTCCACCAGCGAGATCTGATTGAAGAGTCTCTCTCTAGCAAAACCACAACATGGCATTTTCTATTTGCTCAGGCAAAGTTTGGTAATTCTGGTCATAGGGCAGTCCAGAAAACCATTTGATACCCTGCAGGAAAAGGGTTCTCAGGTCTAACTTAGAGAGCATTCCAAAGAATTTTGCAGAAGCTGCCAAGAATAGAAAGAACACTGTATAAGCCCAGAGTCCTGGCATTTGGTTTTACATTTTGCGTACTTTACAAATGTGCTTGACAACTGGAGGAAGAAACACTTTCTTACTTGCTGGCCTCTTTTACTTCCTGCATGTGGCGAGCTGCATCTGCCCATAGAGTCCCCCTTTTTCTAATTTATACAAGAGCAGTGTGTAGGCCAGTGGCTGTCTTGTACACCTAACTGTAGGATGGTCAGTCCTAAAGTAATGATAATACCAGGTACACGGAGTAGAAAGGACTTAGTAGAATTAGCACTGCATTTTCTTGTAATTTCAAGAAAGCCTCCTAGAAAGCATATTCACTCATTCATTCGATAATATGTGTGTGCATTGGGGTGGGGCGGTAGGTGTGTGGAAGGTGACTAGGGAAGAGACACATCCTATAGTTTGAATGATCAGCAACGTAGTCAGACTCATGAAGAATGACAATATGTGATTAGTGCCATGACACAGGTTTATATGGAACAGAGGACCAGCGGCAATCAGCACCACCTGGGAACTTCTTAGCAATACAAATTCTTCGGTCCCACTTCAGACTTACTGCATCAAGAAATTCTGGGGCTGAGTCTGGAACTCTGTGTTTTAATAAGCAAAGCCCACTAGATAATTCCAAAGCCTGCCAAGGTTTGAAAACCACTGACAGAGAGTGTTCTGGAAGCAGAGTGGGGTCTTCACAGTGGCAGTGATAGTTAAATTGAGTCTTAAAGAATGAGTAGGGACTGCCTGCTTCTTGTTAGCAGTATGGACCCCAGAAAACCATTAGATACCCAGAACTAACTAAATCTCCAGATTTAGCAACTCTTGGCTTGCAGAGTTTGAGCTGAGAATCTTTGCAAATCATCCAGGCAATAACAACAATTACATTGGTCTACTCCTTAGCAAGAAGGAGGCAAGCTTTGCAGGCAGCTGATAAGAGTTGTCAGTTTCCCTCCAATGAAATGTTCTCTGCAAAAAGTCAAGGCATAGTGCTATCATTTCAGGGAGAAAGTGACGCTTCTTATCATTTTTATCTGTTGCTCTCAACCCATGCAGAGGAAATCTCAGCACCCGGGCTGTTTTTAAAATAGATGCATCTGTATTTTTCCAAAGTGGGTGCTTAATTGCCTTTGACTGAATTCAGCCACTATAAATCACAATCCAAGAGAAGCCTGAAAACCGATCCAGCAACAGGCTCAACAGTAACCACTGTCCTGTTTACTCCCAACCCTTATGAGACCAAGTGGAGGGTCCTACCCTCTTACAGGATGAAGGGAGTTTGAATTTTTTTCAGGAAATGGTGTAGTAAGTGAGAGGCATCAGAGACCCCAATGGCTTTGCCTCATTAAAAGAAGTGGTAGTAAAAGCAAGGGGAAGTGGGGGATCATTAGAAAGGGAAAAGTGGGGAAAAGGCATAATGCAACCTAGCTGTGGAGATGAAATTCATGACATGTATCAATCACACATTTCCTGACACACCATCTCCTGAGGAGCAACAGAGAAGAAACAGGAAGATCTTATCCATCAGGTTTTGTGGAGACTTTGGTTTAATGTTTCCTTTTATGATCAATAGATGCCCCACTTTAGCAAGGGTCCCCTCACCACCCCAATCTGGCTGCACCGAATGGATAAAAAGAAGTGAGATGTAACCTTTCATTAACATTGTATATTAAATTTGCTATTTGCTCATTCATTAAAACAAGAGAATATATTACTTCCAGAGTAGAAATGAGACACAAGAAGAAACCCTTTGGAAGAAGTAGATCCAGAAGTTCTACAAATGTAGGTTTGACCCTGAAGGAAGGAGACTGCAAGTTTTTTCACCCAGGGAAAGTGGAAAGGATATTGGAACAAGGTAAAGAGACCTGGTCCTAGCCCTTAGTGCTTATCAGAGGTACGTATAAGAGTACCTCTTATCAGAGTGCTTATCAGTCTAGATTCTGGCCGGAAATAGATGACACACTCAAAAGCGATGACTCAACAGAGTTAATGGAGCAAACTTTTGCAAAGATATTAGCAGAATACAGGGAACCAACAAGGATGTTGAAACACCTGGGGACAGCAACAGCAGGATGTCATTACCACGCTATGGCAGAAGGACAAGGAAAAATAAAAGTTGCCGGAACTGCTGAAAAATGTGCCTATAGGAGATGGCCACCAGGACTGCAGCCACTACTAAGTTACACAAGGAGTGAGTCCAAAGGTCTGAATGTTTGCAGCCCCCCAAATCCATATGTTGAAATCCTAATCCCCAAAATGATGGTATTGGGGGTGGGGCCTCTAAGAGGTATTTAAGGGCCAGGGTTCCATGGGATTAGTGCTTTTTCAAAGAGACCCACAGAGATCCCTGGCTCCTTCTACCGTGTGAGGACACACAAGGCATGGGCTATGAATCAGGGAGAGGGCCTTTATCAGAACAGGATCATACTGGCCCCCTGATCTTGGACTTCCCACCTTCCAAAACGGTGAGAAATAACTTTCTGTTATGTATAAGCCACCCAGTCTATGGTATTAGAAATAGGAATCCCACCCTTTCTCTCCTTCTGCTGTCTGGACTTATGTTTGTGACCCCTACATGTGGCTAAACACAACCAGAAGATGCGAGAGGCAGGGATCCTCTGAAGCGTTTCATAAAATTTAGAATCTGGGGCCTGGAGCACAGTGAAGAGGGAGGCAGCTTCAGCCTGGAGGGGCAAACAGCAGTTCCTGGGCGCACGAGCTCTGCGATTCTGATCCTTTGTCCTTGTTGGCCTGCAGTACTATCTTCTAGAAAATTAATCTCCAAAGTTTATTCTACCTCCTATATCATTTGAGAAGATTGAATAAAAGAGAAATGAAGAAAAGAAATGTTCTAATTGGCCCAACTGATCTATTGGAAACAGGTAGATTTAGCAATTTAGCTTTCATTGTTTAACAAACCATAGATCATTTTTCCTCCACTTGCCTTCTTGCAAGAAAAACTGTCTGTGCCTCAAGGTTATTTAGAAAAGCTTCTGAAAGCTATTAATAGAAAGCAGATTTAAACCCAGTCTCTAAAAGGCTTAACTTTGTGTACGATAGTTCTGCCCTTGTAGAAAAATTTGAAAAGCTTTTAAAAAAAATAGCATATAGCTTAGATTATTAGCTATCTCTTTGTCACAAATGCGCAGCTGGGTTCAGAATTTGCACGTTTCCCAGGCAAAAGAATTCAATAAGCAAGTAAGCGAATCCTGCCATTTTATTAAATACTTTCAGAAAACAAAAGCAAAGCAAGCTTTCACTCAGCCGGAACCAGAACATAATCCCCAGAGCCAATAACACATGTTAAAATTCTAGCACAAGAGCCAAATTTGACAAAGAAACCCTCTCTATCCTACTACCCCTGGGGTAAATTAACATAATTGTGATTCTTACACTCTTCCTTTGTGAGATCCTTCAAACATGGGTGTTCAAACAAAGGAGAAGGAAATTAAGATACAGAGAACGAAGATTTGAGGCTCAGGATATATTAGTGAAGAAGTGAGAGGTTCTTGAAAGCACCCTTTATAGGCCAGATATCATTTAACTTGTCCTAGTAGCTATACTTCTGTTCAGGGTAAGAAAATACAGTAAAAATGAATTCTCTCTTCCCTATAGCCTTTCAACAGACCCTCCTCTCTTAATCACACACAGCACTACTGCAAAGGTCCTGCTAAGCACTGGTGTCCACAGGGTAGACACTGAAAAAATCCTAACTGTTGTGTTCAGCCTGCTGTTATTACACCCACAGACTCAGGGAAAAGGCTTACAGCAGAAGTTGGCTCAGTGTCCTAATGCAGTAGATCTCTCTCTCTGACAACCTTTTATTCTTTCCAAAACTTCTTCCTCTCTGTAGAATTTCCTTTTTCCAAATCTTCAGTGGTAATGATGGCATCCTCAGAGAAAACTTCCAGAGCATCCAACAGCTGCCTGGATTGATACTCAGGGAACTCTCTAGCTAGAAACCAAGATAGCATTCCTATTTTTATTCCTGTTTCAATGTTCATGCTAAATGGAGATAATGAAATCTTTCTTAAATTCATTTATTTTATTAAGAGGAGTCAGGATTATCATTCTTTCCACTTTCAGGGCAACTGAATCAGGAGAACAAAAAGCATGGAAAGATTGAGAGTCCAGTCCCCTGAGATCTAAGAACTCTACCCCTGGTTGTTTGCAATATTGGAAGGAGACTTAATCTCTCTGAATCATCTGGAAAATGAAGTGGTAAAGGAGGTGATTTCTGAAGCTGCTTCCAGGTTTAACACTCTATCATCTTATGTGTCCTAATTCCCCCCATTCCGTGTCTTCTACTCTCAATGTAACTGAACTTACTTCACCCTCATTCTCTCTGATACCTTGAGCCCTTCCTAATTTCTTCGCCCATTTTTCTTTTCCTAGTTTCACTTTTCTCTCTATCCAGCCTGAAACTCAAGAGTGAGATACTTCGCTGATACTCCCAAGCTGCTACCTTTCTTGGCCCTATCTTCTCGGAAAGCCATTTCGCAAGTCCCCAATACTGGATAAACTCTCTACATCCACATCCCTATGTCCAAGTTTCCCAGCATGGGTTGGCATCATCTCAAGGCTAGCCTATGCTGAGTTTATATTCATTTCCTTTCCTAAGTCTCATCAAGCCAGGTATGCAGGCTTCATGAGTTGACCCTCGTAGCTATTTGAAAAGCTTTTTATTCACCTCTAGCAGATACCCTAAATACATTCCTTGCCCTCCTCAAGCTCTCAGCCTTATCTCTGCAGCTAACTTTACTTTTTAGTAAACTGATTACAATAAAATCATTTTCATAATGAAAATGTTTAAAATTTAAAATATAGCGGCTCATTTTTAGTTCTGTTACATTAACATAAAAAATTATTTCCAATCGTCTTCAAAAATCATGGGGCATTTCTGCATTTCTACATCACTTCCCAGTCAGCTCCATTTTGATATATAAGCTTCACTACAGATCTAGCTGACAGACCAGATGTTGTATAGAAAATACCAGCTAAGTCTGACTGGATTTTTCAATCTGCCTCATTCGAAAGCCTACAGCAAAAGAGAAGTAGTTATGAACTTCAAAAACTCTCAGGGCATAGCGCTAATTGCTAGTCGGAATTATCTTTTCTAAAATAATATGTAGTATGAAAATACAATTAACCATTCATAAATGCCTATAAGAGAAAAGAGAGAGAAACACAAGGCATTTAACTGAATCAAAATATTATGAACATATTCTATATGTGATATCCTGAAAATTACTGAAAGATTCATTTCACTTTGCAAGCATCACTTCATAGTGTAATATTCCAAACCAAAGTTTTAAGGGGGAAATATGGAATAGGGTAGTGTAGGATCTGTGGTAGATAGAAAACTTTTTAAAATTCCACTTTGTGGGTGTCATTAGAAAAGGGGGAGTGGTAGGATAGGAATACGGGCAGAGTTGGTAAAGGGTAAAAGGAGAAGAAAAAGATCTGTAGAAATCTTGATAGTGACCCTAAAACATTTAAGCTTTTGTGCTAGTGACTACTAGCATTGTTCTGGACCCTCAGAACAATGTTTTTAAATGCATAAAAAAGGATTAAAATTAATTCAATTTTATTGACAGTTATCACAGTATTAGAAACAGAGATTTGTGATACAGTAATATATGTGTGACTTTATAAAATGTTCAATAGCAAGATCTTGCATCAGGTCTGGTAACTGCCATCGTTTTAAAAAAGCAAGAACATGAAGCCTCTTTAAAGTTAGCTGCAATACTGTTAATATGTTATGATAATATTGGTGATTTCCACTGGTGTCTATAATCTGATATACAACTCATCTCATTCTCTCTCTTTAACTCACTCCAAAGTTTTCTGCTCCACAATTCCCCTGAAACTGCTCCCCTCAAGCGAACTCTACGTTGCTAATTCTAATGTCAATTCTCAATCCTCATCTTACTTGACCTATCAGCAATATTTGACACAGTTGATCACTTGCTCCTCCCTGACTTGCCATTGTCAGTAAATTCAAGGACAGAAGTCACTGCTGACTTTATTCATACCTCACTGGCCTCTCCTGTGAAGTTTCCTTAGCTGGTTCCTTTTTATCTTACCAACATCTTAATGTTGGAGTGCCTCAGAAATTCGTCCTTGGATCTCTTCTCTTTTGTGTCTAAATTTATGTCTTTAGTCATTTCATCAGTACTGCTAATACAGACATATGCAGATGACTCTAAATTTATACCCATAGCCTGGACCTCTCCCCTGAATTCTAGACTCGTATATCCAATTGGTTACTCACGCAATGTTACCTCTTAAAGGAGTAACAGACATCTCAAACTTAACATATGTAAAACCACCATCCTGATCTCCACCTCACCTGTCCCCACTAAACCCATTCATCCCCTAATGTTCTCAGCCCAGTTAATGACACGCTCAGGTCTTTGGAGTCATCCCTGATGCTTCTCCATCTCTCTCAAATCCACTTCCAACCCATTACCAAATCCTGTGATTAGAAGACTCCATGTTCTAAATATAACCAGAATCTGGCATCTTCCTACAACACTACTACTACCACTCTGGCTCAAGCCATGGTTCCTGGCCTGGTTTAGCTGTAGCCACCTAATTGGATTCCACTCTCACCCCATCTGAAAATGTTAGCTAGAGTGATCTTTCAAAACATAAGTCATGGGCTTCCCTGGTGGCGCAGTGGTTGAGAGTCCGCCTGCCGATGCAGGGGACACAGGTTCGTGCCCCAGTCCAGGAAGATCCCACATGCCGCGGAGCGGCTAGGCCCGTGAGCCATGGCCCCTGAGCCTGCGCGTCTGGAGTCTGTGCTCCGCAATGGGAGAGGCCACAACAGTGAGAGGCCCACGTACTGCCAAAAAAAAAAAACATAAGTCATAGCATGTCACATTTTTGTTCAAAGCCCTCTAACACCTTCCCCATTTACCTCATTGTAAAAGGCAAGGTCATTGCAATGGCCTCAAGGCCTTACGGAATCTGATATATATATATATATATATATATGTATGTATGTATCTTTTCACTGACCTCATCGCCCACAACTCTCTCCCTGGCTCATTACAGACAGGCGCCTTCCTCAGGGCCTCATAACTTGTTCCCTCTGCCTGCAACAGTCTCCCCCCAGATGTCTACATTGCTTACGTCCTCATCTCTGCCAAGTCTTTACTCAAATGTCCCCTTGGTAAGGCCTTCATGATCCTCTCTTCTTAAAATTGTTTTATTTTTATCTTTATTTTATTGTTCTCCAGAGAAACTATCACCATGTAACGTAATATATATTTGACTTATTTGTTTATGTCTTCCCCAATAAGGCATTCCATAACAGCAAGGAATTTTGTATGTTACGTTCACAGATACATCCCCAGTGTCTGGCATAAAGCATGCACTTATTAAATAGTGAATAAATAAATGAATGAAGAGGTTCTTTGGAATCTTATCTTCTGTGAAGTCTAGCACATTTATCCATTGCAGTAAGAAACACACATAATTCTACTTGCCAAAACTGTATTATACTCTGTAAGTTATCTAAGATCGTTTTAAACATGATGCTTGAAATGAAACAAAGCTAGTGCTTGGTATTTGCTATAGAGATATCATAAGCATTAACTAGCAACTGATGACTGTATGGGATGGTGCCCTAACAAAAGGGATGCTGCATGATGTCATGGAAAGAATAATAGCTTTGAGACAAACATAGCTTTGAACCTCACCTCTGCCACTTGTGAGCTATATAATGTTGGGAAATTATTGACCTCAGTTATTTGTCTGTAACATGGAAAATGTCACTATTGTGTCTTAAATGAAATTATATGTACAAAGTGCCTGTGCACTTGAAAAAGATGTTCCTCACTCCAGTCCTCTCCAGAGGCCTATTACTTTCCAGAAAAAGAGTAAATAATATAGTACTTGAAAATGCTCAAAGAGATGTAGAAGAGGACAGGATGGGAAGGACTGGTGTCACGTGAATTGTCAGTCACCTCAGGTGTTCGTTAGGATAGAGAGGCTTATTGGGCTCACCCTAACCCTGACAGTTTCCACAAAAATGATATTTAGGTCCCTTTTCAGGGTAAGGTATAGATGGTGTCTAGAAAATAGGTCTAAAAATAGAAGGAGACTAAGGCTCTATCCATGCGGAGGAGCAGACGAGGATGGTCTCATCTGAGAAGACAAGTGGCAAAGGAGAAAGGTGAAGCTGTGCGGAGCTTGTGCTAGAAGGCAAAGTTGCCTCCTCAAGGATTTATTGTCCAAGAGGCTGTATCAGTGTATAGATTTTTTTTTTTACATCTTTATTGGAGTATAATTGCTTTACAATGGTGTGTTAGTTTCCGGTTTATAACAAAGTGAATCAGTTATACATATACATATGTTCCCATATCTCTTCCCTCTTGCGTCTCCCTCCCTCCCTCCCTCCCTATCCCACCCCTCTAGGTGGTCACAAAGCACCGAGCTGATCTCCCTGTGCTATGCGGCTGCTTCCCACTAGCTATCTACCTTACGTTTGGTAGTGTATATATTGTCCATGCCACTCTCTCACTTTGTCCCAGCTTACCCTTCCCCCTCCACATATCCTCAAGTCCATTCTCTAGTAGGTCTGTGTCTTTATTCAGTGTATAGATTTTTAACCCCAGCGATTTCATATGAAAATCTTTGTCACACTGTTTTGGGAATCAGTGAAAAGATTCTTCCCTCTCCTTAGACATAAATGAGGTATGAAAATTCTATACTGAAGAAGGAAAGATATGCTTTTCTACCTTCAGTCAATCTAGATTTCTCAGTTACTGAGGCAAAAATAAGTAGAAGCAATGTGTTTTTCATAAATCCCTGTAGATTGTTTCTTGTGCTTTATATATTTTAAAAAACTGGCACAAAGAGACTGGGTTGGAAGAAGACAAGAAAATGAATAAAATGTTCATCAGCTGGTAGTAATTGTAGGTCTTCATGAATTAGGGACCAGGATTCCTTTTTCCCAAGAAGTGTGCCTAGCCTGGGAGCAGCATCACGTTAGACTAGAGGTGACTCTTAGAGACCTTCACCATCATACTTATGCATTAAGTGTGTCTGTCAGCTGACTCTTGGTTCACTTCAGAGATACTGTCATCTTGGCTGACCATCACAGGACAGAGTCACCAGTTAGCCTGGAGCCTGTACTTGGTCTTCTTTTCTCATAGAAGTTTATGATTCCTCCCGAAAACTATTAAGGCAACATAGGAGTAGGAGGGAGAGATGAAGGGAGAATGCAGAAGAGGTACGGACCATAAACCCAAAGAGGCTCTGTGATGACTACGCTTTACCCTTCATAGATCAGTCAGTTTCAAATCAAATCTCAAAATTAAACCCTGCCTAATGTAAAACCTGTGCTTAGAAATACATTTAACAGAAAAACTACATTTGCAAATGATAAAAAATTTAAAGCTTACTAAGATTAATAAAACAGGGTAAATTCTATGATAAAATTGCCACATTCTACCTCTTAAATTAGAACATACAAGCAAATGTCCCCTTCTTCAAACTCCTTGCCTCTATTCTTCTGGCTACCATTTTGTGAGTGCCAACTGTGGGTCAGGATCTGTTCTTTGTTCCATGCCAGAAAGGCAGCTAGGATCATGGGTGGAGGCAGGCAGTCCCCTGTATTTATACACTAGTCTTCTCTGGGTTGTGTTTTAAAGCTTTTTTTCTGTGTAATGAAACCAAACTAAATATTTCCCAGGAGAGCAAAACAGCTCTCCAAATCTCTAAGTGACTTCCATGTAGCGAGAAAGATTACCCGGCTGTCCTTCCAAAACAAAATTATAACAAATCCACTACCATGTATAAAATAGATAGCTTAGTGGGAACCTGCTGTATAGCTCAGGGAGCTCAGCTCTGTGCTCTGTGATGACCTAGATGGGTGGGATGGGGTGGGGAGGAGGGAGGTCCAAGAGGGAGGGGATATATGTATACATATAGCTGATTCACTTCATTGTACAGCAGAAAGTAAGACAATATTGTAAAGCAATTATACTCCAATAAAAAAAATTAAATCTCTCTTTCATCTTCTCTCTTACTTCCTTGCTCTGTCAAGTGATGCATATACTTCCAAGAACACATGATATAGGGAAATAGAACAGTACTTTCAGCTTCCCTATCTTTTCTTTCTATGTTAAGTGCAAATACTAATTTCATGAAGTGTGCCTTCTTACAGTTATAAAATAATTTTGGAAGAAATGTAACCTCCTTGGTTGTTTCCAAAACCAGTGGGCTGCTTTGCAGGCATTCTATAAGTCTGGGTGTGGCATGAGCTTAGCATAGCTCAGTACAGTAAAAGCAGTATATAGCACTGTGGTCAGGACTCAAGATTTGAGTCCTTTATCTCTTGTACTTTGACAAATTACTTAAGATGCCTGCACTTCAGTTTCTTCATTTATAAAATTGGGACAATAATAGTTCTTATTGCATAGTGCTATTGTGAAAAACAGTGAAGCATTTGGTACACAGTAAAACTTCAATACATGTTAGCCATTTTATTCATTGGCATTAGTAAAAGGAAACAAGTTTATTATAACCAGAAACTATATAAAAATTCCATTTCCAATCAGAATTTAGTAGATAAATTCCTTTTAAATCATATTTTAGCCAGTTAAATTAACTTTTTAAGTAAAGATAATTTTATTCCCACTTTTGATATACACATTTTCACCATCATATAATTAATCCTCAAAGATTCTTTGTATGATGCAATAGAAAATAAATTTATTTGGATTTCATTATTTTTTAAAAGAACCATATGTCATATAATTTTTTATGATTTTAAGGAATTAGCATGCAACTGTGTTAACTCAACCATACAAAATAGCTTTGTAGAGAAAATTTTCAGGAAATAACCTTTCAGATTATACAAAGAAATAGCTAAAAGTAAGCTATCAGATTCAAAGGGGCTTTTTAACATAGCCAACTATGCATCAGTTTTAGTGTTATAAATCTAATGGCATTTACACTTAATCTTCAGGGGAAAAAAGAAGCAAGAGTTACAATTAACAACAAAAAGTCCCTTTCCTAACCACTAACCAAAGAATAAAACCACAATAAGTTCAATGCGATCACTGACTGGGGAACCATGTACTTACAACTTGCTAGGAAAAAAAACAATGTAAATCAGTGTGCACTCACATCGCCACATCTCTGCATTACCCCACACAAAACTAGTAGTTCTCCTAAGACATGTTTAGTGGTTTTTCTCATGCTTTCCTTAATTCATTCCCTATTTCAAACTCAAAGAAATGGAATAAGGAGAATAGAAACATTTTTGTATTTGAATGAGGCGGTCTATCTCACATTTATGTATATTGTTGCAATTTTTAAAATATAAGTTCCAAGAGGAAAAAGAAAGATTAGGCATAACACAGAACCTGGTACTATTTATTATGATCAGGCAATTATTAAGACTTCATTAGAAGTATTGATAGTTCTGGTAATGAACAATGGGTAAAAGTAACAATGGGGATAAAAAAATAGATTCTTTGTCTAGAAATGCAAGACTCTTAGACATGTGAACATGTGCATACACACCATGACCCTCAATTTGTTACCAATTAAAATACTGTGTATTATATAAGACCAGATAACATATATACGGCACTTGTATAAATTACATTAAATAAATAAATGAATAAACCAAGAAACAAACTGTCCCACCTGGCTAGATGAATTAAAAAATGGCCCCTTTTCCTCAGCACTGCAGGATTTCAACCACTATTTGCATCCCCACGCTCCACACACCTTTGAGACTTACGCAAAAAAGTACAACCATATGTGAGGCCGGACTGAGAGGACAATCCATTAAAAGTCACATTTCCAGACAAAATAAGAACTGATACATTTTTTTTAATTATTAAGATCATAAAATGAAGACTAAGAATGAAGTGTTAAGAATATTTTGCGGTGAACCATAAAGTGAGATGAATGTGCCTGTGATAAAGAATAATCTTTTTAGTAGATTTGAATTGTCATTAATTGTATGCAATGCTTGTAAACAGTACTACTTAAAGAATATTAAATATAGTATGTCTGGACATATGAAATCCTGATTAATATGGAATATACCCCCTTAAAAAGTTCAATTCAACAATAATGACTAGTTAACAGATTCTTAGAAGGTTCGAAGCTATTGTACTACTGAATAGTAATAAAATCTATGAGTCAATGTATTTCAAACATTTAAGAATTCTCTTTGATGAACGGACTTATTAATAGTTATGGAATTGTTTTTGCCCTCTTTTTATAAAAGCATAAGACAATTGTTAAGGAAACATACCCGGAGCATCAAGTTTCCACTTAGAGGCAGTTCTCTGCCCCATGACTGCTGAGGCTGAAAGATTCAATCTGTTCCCAGAAAAATTTGCCAATAAAGCCCACAGGACTTACTGGAATTATTCAAGATCATAGCATCATCTCCACTATCAAATAAGATTAGCGTGTCACTGGCTATGGATTCTGCTATAGTTTTTAAAATTTCTACCAGTGTACAAAACAAAACCAAGAGAGAGTCTGATTGTACGCTATAGCAAGTAAGGACTACCTAGGACTGTTAAAGTCAGTATATCTGAATAAATGTGATAGATATGATGTATATAAAATATATATAAAATTTGAATTATTCCAATCCAAGAACATGGTATACCTCTCCATCTGTGTATATCATCTTTAATTTCTTTCATCAGTGTCTTATAGTTTTCTGCATACAGGTCTTTTGTCTCCTTAGGTAGGTTTATTCCTAGGTATGTTATTCTTTTTGTTGCAATGGTAAATGGGAATGTTTCCTTAATTTCTCTTTCAGATTTTTCATCATTAGTGTGTAGGAATCCAAGAGATTTCTGTGCGTTAATTTTGTATCCTGCTACTTCACCAAATTCATTGATTAGCTCTACTAGTTTTCTGGTAGCGTCTTTAAGATTCTCTATGTATAGTATCATGTCATCTGCAAACAGTGACAGCTTTGCTTCTTTTCCGATTTGGATTCCTTTTATTTCTTTTTCTTCTCTGACTGCTGTGGCTAAAACTTCCAAAACTATGTTGAATAAGAGTGGTGAGAGTGAGCAACCTTGTCTTATTCCTGATCTTAGTGGAAATGGTTTCAATTTTTCACCATTGAGGACGATGTTGGCTGTGGGTTTGTCGTATATGGCCTTTATTATGTTTAGGAAAGTTCCCTCTATGCCTACTTTCTGGAGGGTTTTTAATCATAAATGGGTGCTGAATTTTGTCGAAAGCTTTCTCTGATTCGATTTAAGTGATCATATGGTTTTTCTCCTTCAGTTTGTTAATATGGTGTATCACGTTGATTGATTTGCCTATATTGAAAAATCCTTGCATTCCTGGAATAAACCCCACTTGATCATGGTGTATGATCCTTTTAATGTGCTGTTGGATTCTGTTTGCTAGTATTTTGTTGAGGATTTTTGAATCTATGTTCATCAGTGATACTGGCCTGTAGTTTTCTTTGTGACATCTTTGTCTGGTTGTGGTATCAGGGTGATGGTGGCCTCGTAGAATGAGTTTGAGAGTGTTCCTCCCTCTGCTATATTTTGGAAGAGTTTGAGAAGGATAGGTGTTAGCTCTTCTCTAGATGTTTGATAGAATTCACCTGTGAAACATCTGGTCCTGGGCTTTTGTTTGTTGGAAGTTTTTAAATCACAGTTTCAATCTCAGTGCTTGTGATTGGTCTGTTCATATTTTCTATTTCATCCTGGTTCACTCTTGGAAGGTTGTGCATTTCTAAGTATTTGTCCATTTCTTCCAAGTTGTCCACTTTATTGGCATAGAGTTGCTTGTAGTAATCTCTCATGATCCTTTGTATTTCTGCAGTGTTGGTTGTTACTTCTCCTTTTTCATTTCTAATACTATTGAGTCTTCTCCATTTTTTTCTTGATGAGTCTGGCTAATGGCTTATCAATTTTTTTTATCTTCTCAAAGGACCAGCTTTTAGTTTTATTGATCTTTGCTAGTTTCCTTCATTTCTTTTTCATTTATTTCTGATCTGATCTTTTTTTTTTTTGGCCATACATGGACCTCTCACTGTTGTGGCCTCTCCTGTTGCAGAGCACAGGTTCCAGACGCGCAGGCTCAGCAGCCATGGCTCACAGGCCTAGCCACTCCGCGGCATGTGGGATCCTCCCGGACCAGGGCACGAACCCGTGTCCCTTGCATCGGCAGGCAGACTCCCAACCACTGAGCCACCAGGGAAGCGCTCTGATCTGATCTTTATGATTTCTTTCCTTCTGCTGACTTTGGGTTTTTTAAATTCTTGTTTCTCTAATTGCTTTACGTGTAAGGTTAGGCTGTTTATTTGAGATGTTTCCTGTTTCTTGAGGTAGGATTGTGTTGCTATAAACTTCCCGCTTAGAACTGCTTTTGCTGCATCCCACAGGTTTTGGGTCATTGTGTTCTCACTGCTATTTGTTTCTAGGTATTTTTTTATTTCTTCTTTGATTTCTTGGTTATTAAGTAGTGTACTGTTTAGCCTCCATGTGTTTGTATTTCTAACAGATTTTTTCCTGTAATTGATGTCTAGTCTCATAGCGTTGTGGTCGGAAAAGATACTTGATATGATTTCAGTTTTCTTTAATTTACCAAGGCTTGATTTGTGACCCAAGATATGATCTATCCTGGAGAATGTTCCATGAGCACTTGAGAAGAAAGTGTATTCTGTTGTTTTTGGATGGAATATCCTATAAATATCAATTAAGTCCATCTTGTTTAATGTATCATTTAAAGCTTGTGTTTCCTTATTTTCATTTTGTATGATCTCCATTGGTGAAAATGGGGTGTTAAAGTCCCCTACTATGATTGTGTTACTGTCAATTTCCCCTTTCACGGCTGTTAGCATTTGCCCTATGTATTGAGGTGCACTATGTTAGGTGCATATATATTTACAATTGTAAGAAAGAAAGAAAGAAGAAAGAAAGAGAGAAAGAAAGAAAGAAAGGAAGAGAAAGATAGAAAGAGAGGAAGAAAGAAAGAAAGAAAGAGAAAGATAGGAAGAAAGAAAGTAAAACATAAAATAAAATAATTGAAATAAAGATTATGAAAAATTTAAAAATTAAAAATAAAAAAAACAGAACCCTAGGACAAATGGTAAAAGCAAAGCTATACAGACAAAATCACAGAAAGAAGCATACACATACACCCTCACAAAAAAAGAGAAAAAGGAAGAAACAATATATATATATCATTGCTCCCAAAGTCCACCGCCTCTATTCTGGGTTGATTAGTGGTCTATTCAGGTATTCCACAGATGCAGGGAGAGATTTCCCCTTCTCTTCTTTGTTCCCACAGCTTCTGGGGTTCAGCTTTGGATTTGGCCCCGCCTCTGCATGTAGGTCTCCTGAGGGCATCTGTTTCCCGCACAGACAGGACGGGGTTAAAGGAGCAGGTGATTCAGGGGCTCTGGCTCACTCAGGCCACGGGGAGGGAGGGGTGTGGATGCGGGGCGAGCCTGTGGTGGCAGAGGCTGGCGTGATGTTGCAACAGCCTGAGGTGTGCCGTGCGTTCTCCCGGGGATGTTGTCCCTGGATCACGGGACCCTGGCAGTGGCGGGCTGCACAGGCTCCCGGGAGGGGAGGTGTGGAGAGTGACCTGTGCTCGCACACAGGCTTCTTGGTGGCGGCAGCAGCAGCCTTAGCGTCTCATGCCCGTCCCTGGGGTCCACGCTGACAGTCGCGGCTCGCGCCTGTCTCTGGAGCTCCTTTAAGCGGTGCTCTGAATCCCCTCTCCTCTCGCACCCGGAAACAATGGTCTCTTGCCTCGTTGGCAGGTCCAGACTTTTTCCCGGACTCCCTCCCGGCTACCTGTGGCGCACTAGCCCCCTTCACGCTGTGTTCACGCCGCCAACCCCAGTCCTCTCCCTGCAATCCGACCTCCGAAGCCCGAGCCTCAGCTCCCAGCCCCCACCCGTCCCCGCAGGGGAGCAGACAAGCCTCTCGGGCTGGTGAGTGCCGGTCTGCACCGATCCTCTGTGCGGGAATTTTTCCGCTTTGCCCCCCGCACCCCTGTTGCTGCGGTCTCCTCCGTGGCTCTGAAGCTTCCCCCCTCCGCCACCAGCAGTCTCCGCCCACGAAGGGGCTTCTAGTGTGTGGAAACCTTTCCTCCTTCACAGCTCCCTCCCAAAGGTGCAGGTCCCGTCCCTATTCTTTTGCCTCTGTTTTTTCTTTTTTCTTTTGCCCTACCCAGGTACGTGGGGAGTTTCTTGCCTTTTGGGAGGCCTGAGGTCTTCTGCCAGTGTTCAGTAGGTGTTCTGTAGGAGTTATTCCACGTGTAGATGTATTTCTGTTGTATCTGTGGGGAGGAAGGTGATCTCCACGTCTTACCCTTCAGCCATCTTGAAGGTCCCTCTACTCCTTTATTTTTAATCCATTTTTATTGGGGTGTAATTTTCAAACAACAAAATTCACAGACTTAAAGAGTATGGTTTGATAGGTTTGACAACTGTATACACTGGTGTAACTACCACACAATTAAGGTACAGAAAAATTTTTTCACCCAGAGAGTTGCCCTGTGTTCCTCTGCAGTCCATCTCCCCGCCTCTGTACCAGACAACCAACAAGATTTGTCTCTATCACTGTATATTAATTTTGCGTGCTTTTGAACTTGATGTAAATGGAATTATTCAATTATAATAATTCAATTATAATAATTATTCAATTATTATTCAATTATTCTCTTCTGCGTTTAGTTTCTTCTGCTCAATACAATTTTAGGCGCAGTCCTGATTCAGAGCATGTGGTGACCTGAGATGGTGTAAGTCGTTCCTTAAGAAGAATGGAGTAATATAAAGAAATGCTTATTAGCAATTCATTGTTTTTTTATTGCTGAGTAATATTCCATTGTATATGCACACTCAGCACACTTATTTGTGCATTCACTTGTTGGTGGACATTTAGACTGTTTCCAGTTTTTGACTACTATGAATAAAGTTGGAGCAGCTAGCAGTACAAGTATATAAGTTTTCTATAAATATATGCTTTTATTTCTCTTGGGTAAATATTTAGGATTGGAATTGCTCGTTTGTAGAATGGATATATACTTTTCTTTTTAAAGAATCTCCCAAACTGATTTCGAATGCGATTGTATCATTTTATGTTCCCATCAGTAATGCGTAAGAGTTTCATTGGTTCATATCATCTATAACACTTAATATGTCAGGTTTCTGTTTTTTTTTTTTTTTTTAGCCATTCTAGTGGGTGTAAAATGGTATCTCCTTATGGTTTTAATATGCATTTCCCTGATAATTAATAACACTGAGCATCTTTTCATGTGCTTATCAACCATTTGTGTATTTTTCTGATATATCTGTTCAAGGTTTTTGCCCATATTTTACTGGATTGTTTTTCTTCATATTGAATTTTAAGAGTTCTTTATAATACTTCTTTCTTTCTAGGGAAAAAACTTATTCCAGCCCGGGTCAATACAAGCTCTGAACCAAGAGTAGGCCTGAAATCTGCAGAAGTAATTCTGAAACATTAGACATGGAATCAAAGGTTCTTGATGAAGGGGAGATGAGTAATCTGGTATTTTAGACTCCATTAAGAGTTGCCATTTTCTATCTGACCAAAAGGCTCATTCTTCAGTCACATTTAAAATCAGCATTCCATCATTTAGAAAGGACTGCTTCAATCTAAGCAAATCAAGATGTGATTCTGCAACTGACAACTCACCCAAGTACTGATCTGTTCACTAAGAAGGAACACTTACAAAATACATAGTTCTCACCACAGCACCTTTTCTAATAAAGGCACTCACATATAATTAGTAGTAATAAGTAGTACCAGTGAGTAATATGAACAAATATACACTGTCTTCTTCTGCAAATATTAAAGCAGATGACTAAGTGTTGTGGGAAAGGATGTATTTGACTTAGCTGTGATTTGATGATATGTTTCCTGATCAGACTGGCTTCTGAGTCAGCAGCTACTTGTGTAAGTAAAAAAGGAACCAGAAAGGTTTCCCTTTCTTCAGGTTTTCTATCAAAGCCTGATGACTATTTGGCTGGATACTGTGAAGAGAAATCAAGAATTGGGAAGTGGTATGTCTTTGACTTCTCTTCAGACTATCCAACATTCCATGACTGTCAAGTATGGAGTATTTGGCTTAATGGTTTGTGTATAACTTTTAAGGATTAACGGTGGCTTTGTGCCAGCACATCCACAAGATTGTCTGGTTCTCCATCTATCAGCCAAGGTCACAGTCTTTTTGCTAAATCCTCAGCCTCCTTATTATCTGCTGTTTTTTCCGTTTAGTAGTCCTCTCTTCCTGTTGCTCTAAGTTCATACACAATATTGCACTTAATCAGTCCACCAAAACTGCTCACTGGAAAATATATAAAATTCATTTATTCTAAAGTGTAAATGAAGGACCAATAACTGTTCCACATGCTATTGAGTTTCAAAACATGAGTTATACTTGACTCTTTCCTACCCACTCACTGCCTTTCATTTCTCTGTGTATTGAACAAGTCAGTAAAGCCAGTTAGTCCACAAACGTATGTTGGGTACTTATCTGTTAGGTACTAGCAGTACTGTAGTGAATAAAACAAACATGACACCTGCCCTTGTAAGAATTAAAGCCTCATAGGGAAGATCTTAAAACAGTATTTACAAATAGCTAATTAAACAATTATAAGTACTTCTAACACTTGAAGGTAAAGAATATTGTGTTGGAGAGAATATAAATGGAATGGGGGCATTAACTTAAGGGATCAAGGGAGACTTCCTTGTAAACAAAAGTGTTTCAGTTGAGACCTGAACTTAAGGAATTAGTAAGGTAGAGAGAGGACAGAAGAACATCTCAGAGAACAGCATATGTCAAACATTCTCCAAGCTCTGGAATCCACAGGACCCTTTTCCATTTTCCTCATCACCACTTTTACTCCCGCCCTCATCACCTTCTCAGTAGATTACTACAATAACCTCATTACCAGTATGCCCTATGAAATTGTGAAAGAGTTCTTTGTATAACATTGCTATAATGATGTCATCCCTTATTTAAAAATCTACAATGACTTTCCTAAAGAAAAATGGTGACATTCCCAAGTTTTGCATTTTTAGCCCGTTTCAATCTGGACCAAACTTACTTTTCTAGACTTATTTTTCATTAGTTTCCTATCAGACTTATCCATTCACTTTTTTCTCAGAACAATTTTATTCTCTGGACTGAGTGCCTTTGTTCTCATCATTCATTTCATCCAAAACAAGTCTTTAAATCTCATGTTGAAGAAGGTTTATTGGCAAAATGTATAAGGAATCACTGGCCTCTTAGTAAAAAACATGCCTATACATATATATAGTTTTCTAATAGTGGTTATTTTCCAAATAACTAAACATGAGTTTATCATTTGGTTACTGAAATACATCAAAATTGAAATTTCTGGTATGAAAAAGTTTATTGGGCATTTCATATGAGAGTCAATATAATTTCTGTCTAAATGTTTCCATGAGAATTATCTAATGGTTGGTAGTTCCACTGTCTAAAATAATGACCTAATATAAATCAGTGGGAAACTATATGAAGGGCTTGCGATGGCAACATTTGTTTAAAAGATCTAAAATACATGCAATATATAATGGTCCTGTGATAAGACCCAGAGCCTGAGCTCAGCAACAAAATTTTAGAAACTATAGGAGTGGCCCAGGTTCAGAGCTCTCAGAAAGAATGATATCCTGTTGTTTGTTGCCCTATGTAGAAGAGAAAGTCAGAATAATATTAGCATTCCTATCTAAAGGACTTCCAAATGTGTTCTAAATTTAAAAAAAATAAACAGCGTCTTGTTTGTTTTAGAGGTTAAAAAAAAACACTTAAAACAGCTATCTACCACTGTTATATAAGGAGTCACTGTTTTGTTTATGGCAAAGAGTAAATACTTTTACATAACAAAGAGGAGAGAAAACAAGATTCTCTTTCTGAGATGGATGGATAAATCCTGTGCTTCAAGCTGTCACTGAGTTTAGGATAAGTCCCACTCACCTCGTATATGTCTAGATCACTTACATTTTAATTTGGAAATGACACAAAATAATTTCTAAATTTAAGTATTCTTGCTTAATATATATGCAACCAACATGTATTTTAGGAAAAATAACAGTCAAACATTTATTCCCAAATATAGAAAAACCAAAACTGTATATAGAAATAAATTCAAACTTTTGTATACCATCATGAGTGACATAAATGTATGTCTATATGCACATGCTGTCAATGACATTTCTGAAAATATGATGCTGAAGAATTAAGAGAATGGGGAGTTGCTGTTCAATGGGTATAAAGTTTCAGTTATACAGGATGAATAAATTCTAGAGATGTGCTGTACCACATGGTGCTCATAGTTAACAATACTGTTTTGTGCACTTAAAAATTTGTTAAGTTAAAAAAATTTTTAAATAAATAAATAAAAGCTCTGAAAGTATTAAAAAAAATTTGTTAAGAGGATAGATTTCATGTTAAGTGTTCTACCACAATTTTAGAAGAGGGGTGGGAAAGACTGAAAGAAACCCCACATAGCAAATAAAATTTTTGCAATTCAGAAAGTTTCGATGAATACATTTACTAAACATGTCACACTATTTCATAAAGGATTTCTATTTAATTGAATAAAAAGTAGCATGAATAAATGCTTGACATAAACAACAAATATGGTTCTAAAGTATTTCATACCCTGAATTATTATGAAATACTTTTATGTGAAGTGTACAAAACCAATCATTTGAAGGAAGTCTTTACTGAATCTTTCTGATAAAGTGAAGAGCCCCTTCATAAAATAGCCTCTCCTCACATACCTATTTCTTAAATATGACTTTGAGAATTGGGTCATTCTAAAGTGAGAGAATTATGTATTTATTGATTAAAATGGTCCTCTGTTGGATTTTAGTTTGTTTACAGTATTAGAACACACCTAAAGAATTTTTCCCCATTCATGTATTTTATTTTTATTTATTTTTAAAAATTTATTTATTTATTTTACTTTTATTTTTGTCCGCGCTGGGTCTTCGCTGCTGTGCACGGGCTTTCCCTAGTTGCGGTGAGCAGGGGCTACTCTTCATTGCAGTGTGCGGGTTTCTCATTGCAGTGGCTTCTCTTGTTGTGGAGCACGGGCTCTAGGCACATGGGCTCAGTAGTTGTGGCTCACGGGCTCTACAGCACAGGCTCAGTAGTTGTGGTGCATGGGATTAGTTGCTCCACAGCATGTGGGATCTTCCCAGACCAGGGCTCGAACCCGTGTCCCCTGCACTGGCAGGCAGATTCTTAACAACTACGTCACCAGGGAAGCCCCTTCATGTATTTTAATAAATAATTAAGTAATGTAAGAGTTTCCAACATGAGATTCTAAACCACAGAGGCCAAAAAGTCTAGTCCAGACTCAGATGTTAACTTGCCGGTCTGTGTAACGGCTCTGCCATATGCTGGCCCTGATACCTGGAAGAGTTAGTTAACTATTTTATACCTCAGCTGCTGCACCAGTAAAATGAGGAGTAAACAACACTTATGGCATAGATTTTTTGTGGGGGATGAATAAGATGCTATAGGTAAAGTGCATACTGCTGGTCATATATTGAGTGCCCAATAAACATTAGCTCTACCGTATCATCACAGAACTCCAGAATTTTCAAAGTTTTTCAAATTTTTGAAAATTTTCTTATATGGAGAGAAAGCCCTATGAAATAGTCCTGTCTTTTCCTGGATTTTTAGACTTAAGAAAAAACCTGTTTTGCCTCGCTTTGCTTTCTTGACACACTGATGGAACAGCAGGTGGTTAACTGTCAGGTTTTTATTTTTGTGTGTTCAAAAGAAAAGGAAGGAAAAGTTTAGCGAGTTTAGAGAGGGCTAGTAACTTGTAGGGCACCAGATAGATCTCCTGGTCACTAATCAAACCAGTCAATATTTCATTTCTGAACCAGGGAAGCAGATACAAGTTAGGGATGAATGTCAGGACGATGACTGTCCTTTGATGGTCAGTAACCAGTCTTTCCTCCGCTCCACCAATGAAGTCAATTGCCGATTTAGAGGCCACTATGTTCCTCGTCTATTCTCCTAAGCCAGGTGTCCCATAAAGCAGAGAAGACAATGGTTTTAGGGAGCCAAACACTCGGACAAGGGAAATGCTTTCTGTCTGGTGCTCTGTTCGCTGCAAACTGCATGGGGAAGCCACGTTCTGGCTCACACAGAGGAAAGAGAAGTCCAGCATTGCCACAGCTGTCACTGGCCTTTTCCACTTCCCAAGCAGAAATCAGAATTGAATGGGAACCAAAACTATTGAGATCTTCCTACCCACCTGTGACTACATGAGTCAAATGAATAGCAAAAAGGCAGATGGCCCTGGAGTTAATGAGAATCTCACAAGACCACAATTCTGTTGAAATATGATTTTGCTACCTTAGCTTTCTGTACAAAATTGAACCAACTGACCCCTCCAACATTTTTCCCCAAGATGGGACTAGTTATTCTCATGAGGGTCCTTTATCAGAAGACTGGCTTCAAGTCCAAGGGTGTCCAGGATAGTCTCAAATCCTGTAATAGTCTGGGTTTGCTCTGACTCCTTCTACACCAGAACTCTTTTCTCAGACATTGATCACTTCAAGCATCAATAGTTTTTCTAGCAGTTTATTCCTAAATCAATAGCCTGCCTACAGTAAGTCCTAAAGATGAATTATCACATTTATAGCTATTTTCCTTATATTTCCTTACACTTATATCTGTAAGCAGTGTTCTGATTAGACCTCCTGCTTTAAAACTTCATCAGCTCACGCAGCATCACTCACCCTGTATTATCCACTCTTCTGGATTTTGAGTCCTTTCGAATTGCCACTGACCATATGGATTATCCTCCCCCGCTTCCATTTCTGTCTTTCTTGGCATCTTGACCTCAATTTCTTTCTCCTCCTCCATATTTACAGCATATCTCCATTGCTCTTCTGGCCATCTTGCACAGCACAACATTTTCTCCCTACTGCAGCTAAATCTAAATCTGCAGCTGTTTTAATATGGCATCTGTGGTTAAATTTTGGTACAATATTGCACATCTTGAATGACAGTAATGTCCAATGCTACTGCAAAATTATGCAAGACTTCAGACGGATGGAACCTATTAACCTACTGTAAACTAATGCATTATGGATGTGGCATGACACTTAACTGCACTATACAGTACCTGTATGGGGAAACTCCAGGTACTTTCAACCAGTTAACAAGTAAGGACATTGCATCACTTTCCTGCTACTGCAGTGCTCTATAATTTTACCACTTACTTTCTCCCAAAATAGCATCAGGAGAACAAAGAGAAGATGAAATCTGCACGAAGTTCCCAAACGTTGCCTATTTGGCTCAGCTATCTGTTAATTTTTCTAGGTTACAGGATCGTTCTTGGTGACTTTTGACAACATGAGAATGCTCCCCTCTACCTTTAAGGATGAGACAAGGGGTATCACTGAGGAAAACTTAGTGAAAAAGAGTAAGCCGACAAATATACTAGGGTAAACCAAATCTTGAAATAAATACATTTGCATTCTGGCAGCTTGAACAGCAGGGTTATTTGAGAGAGCGGCACTAAAGAGAATGAGCTCTGTTAAGGGCAGCCGAGAGCTAGATTTTGCTAGTTAAGCATTTGAAGTAAAACAGAGGCAACTGAAAGCATCATTTTGTACTGGAAAAAAAGAAACAGGGTTTAGAGTAAGAAACAATTAACTTTCAAATATCAGCATTGCCCCTCTATAGCTGAGTGATTCAAGCAAGTTACTTAACCTCTCTGAATCTGTTTCCTCACCTCTAACCACAGAAAATACTTTCCTTACCTGCTTTTTGAGAAGATAATTTTAGGTACCTAGGGTGATGCCTAGCTTATAGCAGTTACTTCAATTTTTAAGGGTGGCAGAGGAACATAATTATACAGGGGCTGGAGGGAAAAAATATAAAATGCTGTCTTAGGAATGAAAGAGTAAGTGCTGAAGTTAGACAAAAGCAATTAAAATAGCAAAAAGTAATTTTGTTCACCTTGCAAGTTTATAAAAAATAAAAATAAAAGAGATCAATGAGCTGACAAGGTCAGATGGCAAAAGACAAGCTAAGTAAGACAAGCTAAGAGAGAAAGAAAAAGGTGAGAGAAAAGGAAAAGTAGCAAACAGATTAAACTTCAAAAGACAGGTATAAATGAAGCTCTGCCTTTCCAGTAAGCTATTACGAGGACATTAGGGGCTGTGAGAAAGAAGCTTAGGTCCTTTAGCTGACCTGGGGAGGAAGAGAAACAGGGAGAAAGCATAAGACCCCAGGGAGACAATGCAAGCTACATCGTAAACAGTGTGTGTGCAGAGGGCTCAAGCCTTCCAGTTCTGACGGCGTCCTTGGCTGAAGGGGCGCTACAGGAAGTGCACTAATGAGCAGAAGGGGCACGGTGCTGAGAGCGGCAGCTGCCGAGCTTACTGGTCAGGCAGGAGTTTTTCATTTCATAAATCAATTACAATATGCTATATTGATTTCACAAAGTCAGCAGGACTTAAAGTTAATGAGCAGAAATATTTTTTTATTATTTTTGAAAACACTGCAGTGTCTACAGCTTAGCACATTCAGCAGAAAGACAAATGGAGGCTTTGGCTGCCTCAATGTCATTCCATCCTAGCCCCCTCTGGTGTTCCTCATTTCAGCATCAGCAAGGAATGTGGAGCTGGCCTAAGACCCTGGTGCATTATGCCAATAAAACCTCTCTCTGGTATCTGGAGCAGAGGCAGCCCCAACTAATGTGCCTGTGTTTAGGCACTGACGAGTTTTGTATGGGTGCCCAAGTCTCTCCAGACGTAGCAAACAAGGGAAGGAACAAGAAATCCACCTGACGAAGGAAACAGAATGCAGCAGGACTGCATTCGTGATTGCAGTTCTTGATAAGTAGTTATGGAACTGTTCTTCCAAATCATAGTAACATCTAAATGGGAGTTTTTAATGAGCCATTTCTTTTGGACGATACCAAAAATTGGAAAATTGCTGAGGGGTCTATTTTGCCAATCAACCCCAGGCCCAGTGCCAAGAACAGCAGCTCAAGTGGAGGGGAGCATGGATACTTTACCTTGTCTCCACAGCAAGAGTAGTTTTTCCCTGCATACAATTTTCAGGAAAAATGGAAAGGGAGAAAATAAATTGTGGGCCATTAATACTAGTATATTAGTATAAAATAAGCTACTAGTCACTTATTAATTTCAGAAATATTCATACCAACACAATGTACCTTAATAAAAACAGAAAACTTTGTTTCAATTAACCTATTTACAAATTTCAGTAAGAGCTCCTTGCTCTTCATGGAAACTTTAGGAAACACCATGATTACACATAGAGGGAGAAAATCCTTCTTTCTGAGTATTCCCATCAGAATCATAATATTGTTTACTTAGCAACACCAAATATAAGCAATGTTATGATATCTTTTTATATATTTTTCCTAAATAAAATATTGTCTTTTTTATTATATTTGTTATTTCAAATTGTATATCATTTCTTTTTCTTAAAATATTCTGTGTATTGGCTGCTGCACTGGCTTTTAATTAACTCAGCTATATTTATGAGAACATATTTCCTTTAACTTTCCCCATGAGCTCTGGGAAATAGCGATGTGAATTTTTCCTATACTTATTAGTCCTCCCAAGATGCTGTTAGGAAATAGAACCTATAATACCTAGAGAAATGCGATCTCAGTTTACAAAAGTGTATAGTGAGAATACTGATTCCCTCCACACTCCCCACCTCCCACTATCCCTGTGCATTCTGGGATCTTTACGGATGACATATAGTCTAGTACACACATACATACCAAAAATAAAAAATCCTCAGAGGTCATAGTATAAACAGACAAAATAGAATGGCCTTTGTATAAAGAGACAAAATAGAATGGACTGAAATTACATTTAAATTGTCCGTTCAGTGGAGAGAGAGAGAGAGAGAGAATGCCTGATGTTTCAAATAACCAAAGATGTACACTGATGAAGAGGGATGTGAAAGAGAAGCACCTCCATCCATAATCCTGTCTAAAACAGTAGGAACATCATGGTGGTACCCAGGAAAGACAGATCTGACCTTACTAAGGAAGGATTTCAGGGTACCAGGACCAGGAAACAAGGATCACACTTTTTTTTTTTTTTTTTTTTGGTAAAAAGAACAGTGCCCAAGGAAAAAGAGGTTTGGATTCTATCCTAGCTCTTCTACTACCAAGATCTGTAAACTTAAGCAAGTTACTTCATCGTAGGTATACAAGAAAATATGAGAGTTTTAAAGTAAAGTGTCCCTAGATAATTCTTAGGTCCAAAACTCACGATTTTATTAAGACTGTTCCATTTCATTAAGGCAATACTGCTACCTGCTCCAAGAAGTGGCACTGTGTTACAGTGAATCTACAGATCTATGCTTGATGGAATTGACATTATCTCCTCATGAACCAAGTGCAGGTGGAAAGGAGTTATTAGTAAAGAACGGTTTTATAAAGTAATAGTTTATCTCCTTGATAGATAGAGAATTCTGAATGTTTAAGAGTAATGTGTTCCTTTAATATTCCTGAGTTCTGTTGCATGTGTGTATACACGCACACACACACACATACACATACATTGGGGGTGATTATTCAGATTTTTTTGACAAACCTCGCCTAACACATGTTAGTTAATTGGCATCAAAGTTAACTCCTGGAATAATAAGAATAATGCCCAAATAGATCTAATTTTAAAACAAATTACACCTGAAGCTAATATACTGCTGTATGTCAATTATACCTCAATAAAAAATAATAAATTCAGTATTTTTAATCTAGTTGGGATCAAGGTGATAGTTGCATTCTTCGTCTAAACACTATGCCATTCATGAATTAGAAAAAAAGTGATATCACTACTCTGGAACATATAAATTATATATGGGAAAAAGGTACAGTACAATTTAATTTATGTCTCAAAGTGGAAAGAGATTTCTACTTTCTACCCCCTTACTCACTAATAAGTTAATGTTTATCTCTAAATGTCTCTGATAAATGATGAAAAAATTTACCAATAAATAAATCCTGGTAGGGCTTCCCTGGTGGCGTAGTGGTTGAGAGTCCGCCTGCCAATGCCGGGGACACGGGTTCATGCCCCGGTCGGGGAGGACCCCACATGCCGCGGAGCGGCTGGGCCCATGAGTCATGGCCGCTGAGCCTGCACATCCGGAGCCTGTGCTCCACAACGGGAGAGGCCACAACAGTGAGAGGCCCGCGTACCACAAAAAGAAAAAATAATAATAATAAATAAATAAATCCTGGTAAAATTTTACTGTTAAAATTTACTATCTTTTAAAAATGTACTATTCTTGGGTTACAAAATAATTACTCTTAAAAATAATAGCTAGGGGCTTCCCTGGTGGCGCAGTGGTTGAGAGTCTGCCTGCCGATGCGGGGGGACGCGGGTTCGTGCTCCGGTCCGGGAAGATCCCACATTCCGTGGAGTGGCTGGGCCCGTGAGCTATGGCCACTGAGCCTGCGTGTCCGGAGCCTGTGCTCTGCAACGGGAGAGGCCACAACAGTGAGAGGCCTGCGTACCGCAAAAAAAAAAAATAAAATAAATCAATTAATTAAAAAAATAATAATAGCTAACATTTAGGTGCTTGCTATGTGCTAGACTCTGTGCCAAGCCCTTTGCATGCATTATGTCATTTAATTCTTAAAACAATCCTGAAGGGTAGACACTATTATTACCTCAATTTTATAGTAGATGGTAACTGAGGCTTAGACATACTAAATATCTTTGCCAGTGCCACAGAGTAAGTGGTAGTATTAAGTCTCATCTCTTTACCACTGGAAACTGAGTTCTCAAGCATTCATTCCATCAGCAAATATTTACTGAGCACCTAACACATGCCAGGAATTATTCTAGGTGTTATCCACTACCAAAACTACTTTTTTAGCTCAAGATAACATACTGACCAGAAATTAATATATTTCAGAGCTACAACATTCTTTCAGAATGTGGTTTCACTTACCAGGACAGAGAACCAAAAATCCAGAAAAGAGTTGATCAACTTGCTAAAGAGACACCAAGAAAATAGCATATATTATTTTGAATATGTAAATACTATAAAATAGAGTGATAAATAATAGAAAGGGGGAAAAAGAAGGAAGGCAAGAAGACTAAGGAGTTAACTTCTTCTTGCATGGAGAAGACAGGCGAAATTGTCTAAATGAAAATATGAGAGAAGAGGAGATAACCAAAGAAAGGTAAGTCTAAGGAAACAAAATCTGTGTTTCTCAGAAAGTCATTTTGGTCTCACAAACAGAAGAAAGAAATGAAGTTAGATTTAAAAAAAAATAATACACCGCTATATAAACTTGATCTTCAAATTATTTCTCAGTGAATTAATGATTCCTTTTCATATTACTAGGGTACATTGAAAGTATAGCCTGCAGATGTTTTACCTTATTAATTATTTACTTCCTTTATGCCTTTTTTTCTTGTTAATACTTATGCGACTTAAGAAAATGTGCTACAAATAGAGGAAAGTGAAAATGTAAATACGTTATTTTTAGTAAGTTTCCTTTCACTCCTCACAGAATAAACAAAATTAGGTAAAGGCACATCACACAAAATATTATCATTTACTGATATATTTTTCTTGCTTCGTTTTTGCTTTTTCAGTACAATGGGAACATTGGTGCAAAGTCAGAGATGTGGTACCTGTCTAGATCTCACCTTTATTTCTTATAAGACGTTCCCCTTGCTTACTACACTTGAGCCAAAATCTTTCAGTTCCACAAACATACAGAGCTCATCCCATCTTAGTTTCTTTGTCTCAGATGTTGCCTTTGTCTAGAATGTTCTTTTCTAAATTTTCCCCTCATGGATGCCTTCCTCAAGACTCATGTCATCTATTACTTCATCAGAGAGGCCTTGCTTAACCACCTTTATCAATCATGGGTGGGTAGGAAATAAAAGATGCAATCATAAGTATAATTAACAAGGGGATTATTTGTTATAGTAATATAATTTTGATTCATTATAATATATATTAGGGAATAAAGATATAATGTAATAGGCACTACAGGAGTCAAGGAGGAGTGGTTACTACCCCTATGGGTGAGAGAGTAAGGGAAGGAGCAGTTACTAAAACTCAGATCATAAAAATGTATGGAGAGTTTCACCCAACAAGAACATGGCCTTAGATAGAGGAAAACGCTCACTGCCCATCAGTGGGGACCCGGTGAGGAGGGTCCAGGGGTATATATACGCAGCCCTCACCTTTCCTAAGTTCTCAAATCTTCTGTCAAAGGTTCCCATTGGTCAAACACAACCAGAGGCCAATGGCAAGGGAGCCCAATGATACAGTCCAGAAAGATCAGCTTCCTAAAGTGTAAAGCGGTGTAGAGAAGAGCAAAGAGCAGATCAGGAGGGGCACATGGAGGATATCCAGCATACCATCCAAGCTGGCTGCCACTGGCACTCCCTGTCACATCACTTTCTTTTAATTTTTTGCATTGCACTTACAACTCTGATATTTTCTTCTTAAGTTGTGTATCTGTTTCTCTAACTGTAAAACTTCAGGTTTTTCTGTCTTGTTCATCACTATGTTCCCAAAGACTAAATTAATGCCTGTAATATATTTAAGCCTTCAATAAATATTTCTTGAATTAATTAGGTTAGCAAGACTTCTATAATTTAAAAAAATTACACAGAAAAATCTAATTGTTAATGGGGAAATAGTCTGTAGTTTATAGGAGAATGGTATATAATGATATCTTATTTCACATAACAAGGATTTTGGAGCGAATTATTCATAGGCAACTATAATGAGCTTACAACCCCATGGCTATCAAGCTGACCCCTTTGATTTACCATAACTATCAAATGGAGAGAGATCATGCCACATATGTCAGAGTTAACATGGAGGTTAAATGACACATATGATAGTCATTTATTTCCTTACCCATTCATTTATTCATTCAACAAATATTTACTGAACACCTACTGTTGGCACTGGGGATACAGCAGTGAACCAACTCGCTAAATTTCCTGTCCTCATAATGACTACATGTAAGGAAGATGTCAAGGTCAGGTAGGCTTCACTAATAAGCTGAAATCTGAGCAAAGATGTAAAGAAAGCAACGAGAAAAAACCAAGCAAATTTCCAGAAGAGTGATCTGAACAGAAAGAATAGCCAGCGCAAAAGCCCTGACGTGGTGTCTGGAGCAACGTGGGCACGTTGTGAGCAGTGGAGACAAGGCAGCACTGATAACAAAGGGAAGCAGTGTGTTGTGAGGAGTCAGTTTTTCCTCTCAACGAGATAGGTGGCCACAAAGTGACACATGACATGATCTAATTCACACTTTAACAAGAGAACAAGGCAGGATTAGAGAGCCAGTTGTAAGAGTATAGCATTAATTCAGGTGAGAGATGATGATGTGAGAAGTGGTCAGAGTCTGTGGATCTATATTTGAAGGTAGAAGGGAAATGACTTCCTGGTGGCAGAGCATGAGGCTGAAGGGTAAGAAAGGAGTCAAGGATATTGCTGAGGTTTGGGGTCTGACCAAATGAAGATGCTCAGGAGAAGTTTGTTTGCTGTTTGTCTGTCTGATTTGTTTGTTTTCTATTTGACTCTGAGAAAAGAGATTTATTCAGTTATTTTTCACCTCATTGCCATGAAAATTCACCCAAGTTATCATTGTCTCATTGCCAAAAATCACTGAGGAAATGTGTGGTCCTTAAACTTTGTGAAGCTAACTTTGGAAGATCATTATTTTTCTATGCAAAGACAAACCACTACGCTTCGAATTTAGAATACTGAACATAGGATAAGACTTTGGCAAAATAGATGTTTCAAACCTATTTCATTTTTGTGATTTTGGTTCATGATAACTAAATCTGGATATTTTGAAAACTGAATTTTGATCCAGATTTAAGCAGTGACTTTAAAATTTGATTTTTTCCAATAGATTAAAGTTATCCTTTTTATGCAGGTTTGGAAAAATCAAGTTTTCATATTAATCAAATGGTCTTTTTAACAAATATTTCCATTGTCTCAAACATGGGTTACCAGATTATAAAGAATCAGAATACAATAATGTGTAATTAGCTTTGCAAATTTATTTAATATAATTTAAGTTTTTAATCAATAATTCAGCGTGCTTTATTTAGGGTAGTAGAGCCAATGTTAGTATAGTATAGTATAGCACAAGCTTTGAAGACAGAACTAAATTCAAATTTCCAACTCCCTCCTAACTTCCTAGCATCATGAACTTGGATCAGGTTCCCTAATCTTCTAATCTAAGTATCTTTGTATATGTATAAATGATACCCCAAATAATTCAACCTCATAAGGTCACTGAGAAGATTATATTTAAGTTTTTGTTTATTTGGATTCAGATCATTTGAAATTTACTAATTTAATATAGATTAGAAATTTGATAGAAATCAAAACAACATTTGAGTCAACACAATGATTTTCTAGCTATTACACAGATATTTATCTAAAACTAAAGTATATATTTTCTATTTCTACTCTACAAACTCAGTCATTCTTACTAACTTGGAAAGCTCTGACCTCTGGATACTGTGTGTTTTTTATTCAGTGGTCAGTGTATTTATTCTGAAGATAAATACATTTTCAGACTAGCATGCAGTATTTTACAGCATGGTGAAGAAGCTGATATTTTCATTATGATTTACCATGTTACATCAGTGCTTCTGACTTCCAAAAATATCAGTTCTTGTTTAAAAACCTTCAAAATATTCTGCAGTCTGATTAGGTCTCCTCTCAATATTAGAAGTTAAAATAAGGCCACAGCAAAGGGAAAAGGAGATGGGTGAAATTTGGTTTTCCTACTTAATCTCCATTCCCAATAACAACACTTACAATGGATGGATAATTAGAAATCTCCCCTGAAACTCTTCCCTCCCACCCAACACACAGGCTTAAATGACCAGGTTCACCTCTTCGCTCTGACCACCCCATTGCTTGCTCATCTCCCTCTTCATTTCCTTACATAACAAGGTGCTCCCTGAGGTTGGACCTCAGTTCTCTCTCTCACTTAAAAAAAAAAAATCCCTTTCTAACCTTTCATCTGTCAGCCTCATTACCTCTCGTGGAAGTAAAAAGTACTTTCTACCTTCCTCACATTTCCTGGGCGTTTGATCTGTTTCACTTTGATGGCTCTTGTCTAGCAACTAGAAATGAAGAATCAGGTAGAGATTTGGATTAAAAACTTTTTGAAGGTGATGCCAAGATCTTACCCCTCTTTTCTCTCCCACTGGGGCTGGCAGAGGGTCTTCTTCAAGCTTGATACTTAACTCTTGAATTAATCAGCTGTTATTTCAGAATACA
The DNA here is from genome assembly GCF_000442215.2 of Lipotes vexillifer. Classification (NCBI taxonomy): domain Eukaryota; kingdom Metazoa; phylum Chordata; class Mammalia; order Artiodactyla; family Lipotidae; genus Lipotes; species Lipotes vexillifer. The sequence goes on along the minus strand of NW_006784004.1, from coordinate 1,446,976 downwards.
GCATAAACCTCTCACATTATTAATACATATCAACTTATTCCTTAAAGTCCACAGAAACAAACATTTTGGCAGAGGCATATCATTGAATATGAAAGATTATTCTTTCAAAAACTTCCTTCTTGGTTATATTTTTTATGTGAAACAGAGTTAGACTAATTTAATGGCTAAATTAGTTTTCATTTCATTTGTGAAATAAAATGTGTGCTGCAGATGCTATACTACGGTTATATGTCATGTATGTTTTGTCATATACATTTAGCTTGATATATGCATCACCTCAAACATCTACTTAGCTGACAAACAAGAGATTGATACACATTTTGAACAAGGCTTTGCATACAAATGTGAGTAGCTTACGTAACACAACAGATAATTTGTACAGAATAAGGCTACTTATTTAAATTTTAAAAGAATTTACCTCTAGATTGGTTTTTAAATGAGCTTTTCATATTTGGCTGCTGGTCTGAGCCCAACCAGGAAATAGCGTTGAGTTTTTTTATTACCTACTAGAATGTAAAATCTCAAAGAAGAGAAATTACATTATTATTTTTTAATGGTACCACAATTTAGCACAGTGCCTGACCCTTAATTAGTGCTCAATAAATATTTGTTGAACTGAATTTAAAAATCAAAATAATCATTCCAATACCTTGGTTTATACACACATTTTTAGGAACAAGTATATTATTCAGAGAAAGACACACCAATAATCCTAACATAAAACGGATGACTGCAGGAAGCCCATCTCAACATGAAATGGGTTAACAAAGTCTCCATTTTCTATGAGTTTGTATTACAAGCTGTGAGTGACAGTGTTGAGCTACTGTCCGATTGTTTCTGCTGTCCAGTTGAATCTGTTTCATGAACCAAGTCAGGTCCTCTTCCCTGGTAAAAATAATGAAGTGGGGCCAGTGAGTTCCACTGCCTCCCAGCATCTAGAGCAGCCATTCACCACTCTGCAGTTCTGAGGCTCAGAAATATGACTCAGAAAATATGGCCTTACTGTTTCAGGCCACCACCATTCTGAATAACCACATCCTTTCTTTCCATTTAAACAGGAAAGATGCACAGAGCCTCAACCCACCCACTACTTCATGATTTCAAGAAATACAGAATAAATTGTACAGTTGTTGAAAATATTTTCTGCCTGGAATTTCTAGTCACCAAACTATTCCAGAGTTCCAGAGAAGTTTCACATGGATTGTTCCTACATTATTTATACATGGAGACCTAGAGAATAACAGAAAGACTTAGAAATCCTCTACTATAATACCTGCATTTATCATTCAAGGTAATTGAGGAACAGAAAGACCAAGTGTTACTCAAGGTAACACAGCAAGTTAGGAGCCAGGAATGCATCAGATAAGTGTCCTCCTCCTACACTCCACCATGGATACTGCATATTTATAGCACAGCTAACACTGAACTCTTTAGGGTTCATTTGGACAATCTGGAATTCGTATAATATCATGTATGACTACATGATAATCTTCATAGATTGAACTATGTAACCCAAAACTGTCCCTTCCCAATGTTGACATTCCATTCAATGGAAGTTTCACTAGAATTATGGGCATCTTTATCATGTCAGTTCTTGTCAATCAAGTATAATCTAGTTAATTTGCCTTGCATGGTGGGGCAAGCACAGTGTCACTATGCCTATGAATACTTAAAGCTTTTTGAGTAGTCAACTGGCATGCATTAAATATTTTAGTGATACAAATATTCGCTGGTGTTAAAAGTATTACAAGATATCCTGCAGAATAACTCTCAGAAAATAATCTATGACCTTGAATAATAGATATTCTATAACACATACATAGGGGTTTTATACATGAACAGCACTTTAAAGTTTTTCCAACTTTTTCAAATATTTAATGAAGTTAAAACACCATTGTGTTAAGTTTTCTAAGCTTTTAACTTTTAAATTGATATCATTTGAAGGAAGTGATTGTATTTTTTTAATAAATTTATTTATTTTATTAATTTAATTTTGGCTGCATTGGGTCTTTGTTGCAGCACGCAGGCTTTCTCTAGTTGCGGCGAGCAGGGGGCTACTCTTCGTTGAGGTGGCTGTGCTTCTCATTGCAGTGGCTTCTCTTGTTGCAGAGCATGGGCTCTAGGCGCACGGGCTTCCGTAGTTGTGGCACGAGGGCTCAGTAGTTGTGGCTCACAGGCTCTAGAGCGCAGGTTCAGTAGTTGTGGCACACGGGCTTAGTTGGTCCGTGGCATGTGGGATCTTCCTGGACCAGGGATCAGACCCGTGTCCCCTGCATTGGCAGGCAGATTCTTAACCACTGAGCCACAAGGGAAGTCCCAGTCATTGGTTTTTGAATGCTCTGCTTATTGCTCATCAAAACATAGATTTCTATGTGCCAGAAAGTAGTTTGCTCTTTGGAGATAATACTTCTTTTAAAAGGGACATTTGATCAATATCAATAGGCTAAGAAAATTGTATTAAAATTAAATAACTGGTAATAGTCATATTTATGTCATTCTCCATTTATTTTGATTTTTGAAATATTTTAAAAGCACTTATTTGAACATTTTGAAATATCACTAAGTAAATATAAATATTTCATAGACTCAGTGAAAACAAAATATTTTATCCTTCAGTAACACTTGTCTGAATGCTGTGCTGTTTAAACTTGATAAAATGTACCATGTGTAGGATATTTTCTAGTTACCTGTGTTATATAGTTGCCACGATAACCTCAAATACTTTTATTTCATCAGTTCTGATTATTTTATACCAAAGACACTCTCCTCATTCTAGAAAACAAGGCCATCTATTAACCACTTCTGTTGGCTGCTAGCCCTCATATTACCCTCTCAGTATCTCTTAGATCCTCTTTCATTACATCTTTTTGATAGCTTATTTGATCCAGTACCTGTCTTTAAGCACAATCTTAATGCTTTCGATTACCAAGCTTATATCTCTAGTCTTGACTCCTCAATTTAGTCCAAAACTGAACTCTACAACTCTGTCTTTGTCTCACTTCCCACCCACCCCCACTTAACGCATCCTAGCCAGACTGACCTTTTCACAGTAACTAGAACACTGAGGTTATTTCTCATTGTTTTCCCTATTATAAACCAATCTGCAGCAACATATCCTTGTATCTCTCCTTAGGTACATCAACACTTAGGATATGGACTTCCTCAGCTTTACCAGATGTTGCCAAATTGCTCTCCCAAGAACTAAGGTCAATTTATATCCCAACCAGCAGTAAATAAAAGTTTCACTTTCTGCACCACCTAGACATTTGGTATTGTCATGCTTTAATTTTTAACATCTAATGGCTATGACATGTAATCTCATTATTGATTTAATTTTTATTTTCCTACTAACTGGTGAAGCTGAACATCTTATCATACATTTATTTGTCTTTTTCTGTAAATTGTTTGTTTATATCCTTTGCCTATTTTACATAGGTTATTCGAGGCTTTTTCTTCTGTTTGTTTCTTTGTTTAGTTTCTAGGAGTTTATAATACTGTCTGGGTACAAATCCTTTGTCAATTCCTTGTATTACAAATATCTTCTTACAGTCTGTGGCTTGTTTTTTAACTTTGTTTATGGCAACATTTCATTACACAGAAGTTTAAATTCTAATGTATTCAGTTTATCAATCTTTTCATTTAACATTTAATGCCTTATTTGGTAAATTATTTTTATCCCATAGTTATAGAAATATTTTCTTCAATTTCCTTATCACCATTTTAACATTTTGTTGATCACATTTAAGTCTTTGACCCACTTGTTTATTTTTGTTCATTGCGTGAAATAGGAATCTATTTTTAATTTTTCTCTGTGGATATCTATCACTTATTAATTATTCCATTCTTATTATCTCCCCTCAATTTTTAATGCCTACATAGTTATACACCAAGGCCCTTATGAGTGAGGATTGCTTTAAGGCTCTCTATTCTCTTCAACTTGATGCTTTTTCTGTCTCTGCACTATTATCACACTGCTTCAATTATCATAGCTTTATAATAAACATTTATATTGGTGTTTCAGTTATCCATTGCTTCAAAACAAACTGCTGCAAAACTTAGTGGATATTTTAAATCATTATTTTTCATGAATTTCTGGGTACTCACAAAACTCTGCTTCCTGGGGCAACTGCTTGGGCACTGGGACAACAAAGAGCTCCAAAGTAGCCTTTTTCACATGGTTGACATTTGGTGCTGGCTGTCAGGTCAGCTGGGGGTGTCAACCAGAAGCCTTTATTTTCCTCTTTGTGGGTCTCTCCATGTGGCTGTTTGTGGAGCATGACAAAGAGGATCTAAGAAGACATGTTGCAAGTTGCAGATCTCCTAAGGCCTAGCCTCAGAAGTGACTCGAAGTCACTTGTTATATTGGCCCAATAGTTTCAAAGGGAGGTAAAATAGAATCTGCCTCTTGATGAGGGAAGTAGCAACGTTACATTGCTAAAAGGCATGTGGGAAGAGAGACAGTGTTGTAGCCATATGTGGAAATACAAGTCTACCACATTCTTGCAGGGCAAGCCTGACCTTTTCATTATGCTTCTTCAACATCATTTTGGTATTTTGTCTTCCATCTACGAATCTATGAATTTTGGAATCAACTTGTTAAGTTGCATCCAAAAAAAAATCTTTTAAGGATCTGGAGTAGAGTTTCAGGTAACATTCATTCAACAAATGTTTATTGAGTACCTATTACATGGTAGGTACTGTTCTGGTGCTACTAATACATAAATGAACAAAATGGACAAATAACCTTCCCTAATGAGTTCATGTTTCAGATAATTTGGAGAAAATAGACATCTTCATTTCCTTTAGTCTTCTAATCAATGAACATATTTTGTTTCTCAAATTTAGTTAGGTTTTTATTTATGTCCTTCATTAAGATTTATAATTTCTTCTTACAAACATATACCTCTTTTTTTTTTTTTTTTTTTTTT
>NW_006784004.1:1384947-1441640 GCF_000442215.2 Lipotes vexillifer | reverse complement strand
CTGTACGCGGGCCTCTCACTGTTGTGGCCTCTCCCGTTGCAGAGCACAGGCTCCGGACGCGCAGGCTCAGCGGCCATGGCTCACGGGCCCAGCCGCTCCGCGGCATGCGGGATCTTCCCGGACCGGGGCACGAACCCGTATCCCCTGCATTGGCAGGCGGACTCTCAACCACTGCGCCACCAGGGAAGCCCAAACATATACCTCTTTTATCTGATTTTTCTTAGGCAACTTAATGACTTTATTCCCTTGCTACTTGAGGCTAAGCTCTTCAGGGGCAAAATTTTAACTGTTGTATATCTCCCTATAGCTCCAGGTACATGACCAGATACTTCAGGACAATGTAACTTGCTGAATGGTTAACAGCTTGAAAGAATAAAGGTGCACTGAAGAAAGCTTAATTTTCCATTTGTAAATCTTAACCATGCCAGGTCAAACTGTCTGAACTAAGCTAAGCTCCAAGAAACGAGCAGCTTTTATGTGTCAATTGGAATGCCATCATCATACAGACAGGGAGAATCCCCTATGTAAAAACCATTAAGTAATGTAAAGGAGCAGCATATCCAGTTACTTCAGTGGTTAAAAAAAAGAAAGAAAGAAAGAAAATGCTTTCTAATCTTTATATGGACATTTAAAGAAGTTAAAAGTGCATTTGCCTGGCCTTGGCTAATCACTCCTTTAACTAATAATTTTTAAATTAACTACTAAATTGATTACAGTGAGGAACAAATTAGCTCACTTTATAAATGGGGTAAAGCTCAGCGTTAAGTCTCTTGAGAAATCCATGAACATTCTTATTTTCAGAACTTCAGTTAACAAATGTCTGCAATTCTTAGTTTTGCAAGCATGCTGAACTTCTAAAAGTGTGAAAAAAAGCAGCCTAAGTAATAAAAAACCACCAAATGACACAAAAACAGTGGTAAGTACTGAGGAGAACTAAGATTCATATTTCAATTTTGTGTGTTTCAAGATGGGTAGCTTCTGACACACAGTGTCACCATGCATTCAACATTGCCATCAAATTGCTGTCAAAATCATGACTCTACCAACAAACAGAATTTTAAAACATTTTATGCTCTGATACATAGATAAGAAATAGCCTAATGACAATCTCACTGTTTTCAATACTATTTAGAAGTTGCAAACACAGTCCTTTGTATAAGAAAAGGTTGTATATATTGTAAAAAAAAAAAAAGATTTATAAAACACCAGTCCTGTGAGAAGCTCCAAGCATTGTATAAGTAATTTGAAATCTGCAGAATGTTACACCATGACATGTAAAACTAGGAAATCATAAAGGAAAGAGCGGGAAACAGAAGTTCAGCTAACACTAAAAGATACTGCCAAGATGGAATCCTCCACATAGTCTTTCTGCCCCTTCTGTGCTGGTAATCCCTAGGGTTCTTTTCTTCTTGCTCCAAGTGCATGCTAATTAATTCCTAAATCTAAATCTTTAGCTCAAGATCTGTCACCATGTTTCTAACTCCCCCGAGGTATCAGTGCTTGAATGTCACAGAAACACCGCAGACTCAGCAATTCCCCAAATGAACTCATGATTCCCACCCTCACCCAATCTGTTCCTCCTTTTGTATTTCCTATCTCAGTGAACAGCACCACCATCCACCCAGGCCTCTATGCCAGAACATTGGGTGTCACTGAAAACTTTTCTCTCTTATTTCCCACATTTAACTGATATTCCCCAAAACAGGGGGTTACACACCATCTCCTCCTTTAATGACGTGCTGATCAGTTTTCTCTTCTTCATATCCACTGCTACAGCCTTGGTTCAAATCTTCATCATCTCTTACATGGACCATGGTGACAGTCACCTAGCTGGACCCCTTGCTGATAGGTGTACCTCCTTTAATCCATTCTCCAAGCACTCACCAAATAATCTTTTTAAAATGCACAGAAGAGCAAATTACCCAACTGTTTAATATCTTTCAAAGGTTATAAATGTTCTTGCAGGATAAAGTTCAAATCCTCACATGACTTACAGGGTCCTCTATGACCTGCCTCTTGCCTACATCTCAGACTTTCCTCAACCTACCTATTCATGCCAGATTACCTAGACCCACTAACTCATACCTTTGCTCACACTGCTCCTTCTACTTGCAAGATCCTAATGAACTACTCATTCTAAAGGCCCCATGCAAGTATCATTGCCTCTACAAACCTTCCTGAAATCTACGCATGGAATTATATACTCCCATCTTTGTGCCATAAATACAGTAACTAATATTTATGGAGTACTTACCATGGGCTAGACATTGTGCTCAGTGGTTTACATTATTTTGTCATTGTAACCTATAAACTTAGAAACTCCTTTCACATTACCTTGCTACTATATCCTACAGATACATTTATAAATAAATTCAGTATGCTTTATTTTACCGACTTGTTTATATTTTGTATTTTCTTCTACTAGCCTGAAAACTATGTATGTCTCCACTGTTTTATCTTATTGTCTATTACCTAAAATCCTTCATTGCACAAGCAGATCTCAAAGCTTTGTTGATAAATGGAGTTTAATGATTCCAAGGAGACTAATATGATAGGCAGACCTCCAATGACCTTCTACCTACTTAGAGTTTCTCCTAATACTACTAGAGATGTTATCAGAAACATTTTTTTTAATTTAAAAATACATCCTGGATCAAAGCAATTGTCTACCTAATGTACTAGTTGTGCAACAAAGAAAAAAGAACAAGACTTCCATTCATGCTATTACTCTCAAATATAAGCTAATTTAATAATGCATTTTTATATTAATTGCTTATGAATTTATCTGAGTTAATTAGAGCCTATGCAGATTTTCTGCTTGCTCTATTTATTGGAAGAAAATTTTTTCTAAAGGCACATTTAAAAATAGTGTCTGAAGTAGCATTTGAAAATTTTATCTTACAGTGATTTTATTAAACACGGTAATTCTGAACAATTCCTTTTAGCTAACACCTGTAAACATTCAGGAACAATCTACCAGTTGAAAGTCTGTGACTCAGTTTTGTGAACGTTACTGGCTTGTAACATTAAGATCTTTAACCCTGGATTAAATGCAAAAGACCATAAAGAATAAGCCAGTCATGTAGCTGCCTGACAGAAGGGGAGTTATAGACCTGTTGATATTAATACTAACAGAGTCACAATTTCCCAAAACATTTAGATGTGGTGGCAAGAATAAGAGCTGACGATGATTTGCATATCAAATAGCCTCTTCATCCTTGCTTGGTGTACTATTTAGCAAAAAGACCCTTTGTCTTATTTCAGCATTTTGGGGGTCTAATTTCCTGTTGTTACTACAAGGGTAACTTACCCTATTCCACTTTTCAAAGGCTGCGGTCAAGTAAAACAAATACAACTGAGATACAATCTAAACAGGAAGTACTCATTTACTGCCAAATAACCATAAATATTTTGTTTGTAAAAATCAATTTATTAAATAATTTCAATTAGATTTGACTTTAAAACCTGCACCTTAAGCATGATGTGCCTCCTGAGCAACAAATGAAACAAAATTAAAATTTCTGAAGCATATCTAGAATATTTTAAACCAAACTGCTGTTTGTTCATAATGCTCCTGTAGAACATTTAGATGCCTGCCATTTACATAAATTATCTCTTAATGTTTATTTATAAATTTACCACTCTTCCTATACATTGTTTTCACCAAATTCAGGGTTCTGAATGTTCTTCCCTCTTTATTAGGAAACCACCTCCCTATTTTGGGTATTCTCTCCTAGACAGGTTTGCTAACTGATTACCTCCTTAAATAGTCTTATACCTCATGCCCTTCGCACATATGTAAGAGATACCCTCCCAAGTCAGGGGCAGTCCTGGAATTTGCTGCCATATCTTGCCAAATCAAGAGCTTGAGGTGAACACACACACACACTACTATATATAAGATAGATAACCAACAAGGACCTACTGTATAGTACAGGCAACTCTACCTAATATTATGTGATAAACTATATAAGAAAAAAGTCTAAAAAGAATGAATATATGTATATGTATAAATGAATCACTTTGCTGTACACCTGAAACTAATACAACATTGTACATTAATTATACTCCAATAAAATTAAAATATTAAAAAAGTATATCTCTTGTAAATAACAAAAAAATGTAGAGAGAGTAGCACAAATAGCACAAAGTAAAATAGTAGAAATATATCAAAATAGGTTAATAATCAGAATAATACAAAGGGAGTAAATTTGTCAGTTAAAGGACAAATTATATATTGTAAATTGGATTCTTATGCTTTTTACAAGCCACACTACTAAAATATACAATGACACATAAAAGATGAAAATAACACTAAAAGATAAGGAACAAAAGAAAGTAGGACACATAAAGACACTGGAATAGAGAAGTTTCTACAAAACAATAAAAAATAATTCAGGTGGTAAATATAGTTATCCCAAATTCATATGTAAATAATAACATTGCATCAAAGATACAAAGTAAAATTGGAGAGCTGTAGAAAAAGCAATTGTCAAAGATCAATAATAGAAGGAGGTATCAGTACACTCCTCTCAGTAACCGAGAGATCAGGAAACAAAAAGAACGAGCCAATTTTAGATTTAAACAGCACAATTTAAAAGTTTGATGCTATGGACATATGTAGAACCTTGCACTCAACAATTAGAGAACACACATTCTACTCAATTATATCATGAACTTTGAACCTGAACATATACCACAAAGCAAGTCTCAACTAAATACTAAAACATTACTGTCACACAGAAATTTTTCTGTGCAAATAAGACACTAAGGTAGAAATATAATTTTGAAGATTTTAGTTATGGTAAATTGGAATGTGCGGCAGAACTTTATAAAACTGGAACACTATAGAAATTCAGAAAACTATGATTTGAGAAAAGGTATTTGTACCACTTTTAATTTCTCCCATTCAAGTGATGATTTTCATCCAAATATTTAATAATCAAAATTTTTATTCTTTCAGTATTATTTGATGCTTTCAAATTTCTTAGTTGAATGACTTGTTACTGTACTACAATGTAGATTGATTAATGAAATAATGGCATCTCTGACTCTACAGTGGAAGCTGAACTTACTTCTGGCCTTCTGGCTAACATTTCCAAGAGAAAACTTAGAACTTATAAAAAATAAGATATAGTTGAAGTATTTGGAACAGATGAGCATCCAATAATTAAATTAATATTATCAATTTGCACTAAATTCACAGAAAAGTGGTGTATTACTGGCTAGTATGGATCAGAATATAATTAGACAATAAAATTCATTCATCTAGCTTCAATCTCTCTCTTATCTGACTATAAAAGTGATCAGATAGCATTCCTTTTAGGTCATAAAATAAATCCTATTAAATGCCAACCTATAAATGTTGCTCCTGGAAACATAAAAACTAGATCTGGGTTAGTTTAGGATGAAATGGGCCTTACCTTAGGTAGAAAATGGAAATGAAAATGGAAATGTATATTTCATAAGTCTTCATGCAAAAGATATTGGCATTTCACTGTATTTTATCACTTTAGCTCAGTTGAATTTCACATCACTGACAGAGATGACTTGACCATCAATTTTTCAAATTTGTATAGTATTACTGGTTTTATTTTCCTGAAATTTTTCTTTCACTAGTAACAGAAACCTATTCAGAAATGGTAATTAAAAGGCATTGAAGGTCATCTGATTTGCTGTATTGGCTTTAGATCAGTGACAAGATTTTATCAGTCACTGCTCTGTCAGTTTTAATACAAAGCATGCATTTATCTTACTAACAGTTCAATTTCTGGGATAGCTGTTTTCTGCAATTAAAGCTACCAAAGCTTTAATATACATGGAAATTATCATGATAGCATTCTCTCCACATTTCTAACAACCCTGGAAGACCCTAAGATAGAAATATATACAGATGACTACAGCTGGTTTTCTGAGGACAGCTTTTAAGATTATTATATGAACTTAGGAGAAGCATTTACATGAATCTTTAGATAAATTACTAAGTGCTACAGAAATAAACCATTTGAAACAGATTTACAAAAACAATCTTACATAAATAATGGGTAAGGAATTGAAGTAGGAATGGTTTTATGAAACTCTTGCTGAAGGAATAGATAAGACAGCTGATTGAGGAGAGCTGACAGAGAATTGGCAAAGGAAGATTATAATTGCAGGAGAAATTAAGCCAACTTGCTCAGTGAGATGATGTTGACTATTACCTAGTTAGTTCTATGACAGAAAACACCCACTTACACAGAATTTTCCACTTAACTGAGTATAAGCGCAGTTCAGTAATCACAGAATTATGAAGAGCTAGAAAGAAATGTTAAAGATCGTTCCTAATTCAACCCCTGTGTCTATAAAGAATCTGGGAAATTATGTAATTTATCCAAGAAATACGAATCAAATCTGCTGCCTCCTATTACAGGCCTCTTTCCAATGAATTAAACTGAATTAGATGTGTGGATGCGATAGAAGCACTCTCGCTGTAAAGTCAGTTAATATGAATACACCCTGCACCCTCCACACTCTGACAATTACAATAAAATTTTATGCGGAATGCATCATGAAGAGTAGAAAAGAATGCCAGTGCAATTTTGCTAAAGCTAAGGCAATCTGAGAATTTAATTTTGGTGTGTCGAGCCAAAGTCAATTACTCATGCACATGGGCTGGAAGATGACCAACGACTGACACAGCAGCTTTCAAACTCTTCTGTTGAATTAAAAAAATAAAATAAGAATGTGGGGAGAGGAGATGGGGAAGGAAGAGTGTAAGAAAAGGGTATAAATTGAATAAATTAATGGATGACTAGTGAAATCATGAATGCTGGGCTGTGAATTCACTTCAAGAAACCTAGGTGCTCATGGAAATTTATCTAAAATCAAAAGCAGGGGCAGAATTACATTGTAATACTTTAAATATACACAATTTTATTTGTCATTTATAACTTAATAAAGATGAAAAATAGTTTAAATAAAAGATGCATTTAAATCTATTACCAATTTTTTCAAAAGAAGATGTAGTAGGAATTGGAGACAGGGATGGTAGGATAAAAGGGTGGGGAAAGGGGGATGGAAGCCACAAACAGATGTGGGGAAACTGTAGAAGAATATCGACTTTTTCACAAACTTGAAGTGATACTCTCTCAGTAAAAGAAAAAACTGTCTAACATATAATAACTATCTAGCATTACAAACAGATAAATTTAGGTTTAACATTTTACTTTGAAAAGAATCATTTAACAGAGAAAGTTACCACAGGACTACTCTACATAGTGGATCCTAGTTGTATTTATACTTCGATTTACAAAAATGTGGTTTACATACAGCCTGCCAGGAATACATCCAGGACAATCACATTTTTTTAAAAAACTTTTTAAGCCACTGGGCCACATTAAATATATAGGCTTTATTTGTAGTTAACTGTAATCATCTTCAGAGTTCACAAAAAGAGTGATCTTTGATTCACCTCTTGTAATTTTCACCTATCCACTGACACAGTCCAGAGATTTCATATTCTTTTTTTTTTTAACATCTTTATTGGAGTATAATTGCTTTACAATGGTGGGTTAGTTTCTGTTGTATAACAAAGTGAGTCAGCTAATGTGTATACATATATCCCCATATGCCCTCCCTCTTGTGTCTCCCTCTCACCCTCCCTATCCCACCCCTCTAGGTGGTCACAAAGCACTGAGCTGATCTCCCTGTGCTACGTGGCTGTTTCCCACTAGCTATCTATTTTACATTTGGTAGTACATATAAGTCCATGCCACTCTCTCACTTCGTCCCAGCTTACCCTTCCCCCTCCTCGTGTGCTCAAGTCCATTCTCTACGTCTGTGTCTTTATTCCTGTCCTGCCCCTAGGTTCTTCAGAATCTTTCTTTTTTTTTTTTTAGATTCCATATATACATGTTAGCATACGGTATTTGTTTTTCTCTTTCTGACTTACTTCACTCTGTATGACAGTCTCTAGGTCCTACCACCTCACTACAAATAACTCAATTTCGTTTCTTCTTATGGCTGAGTAATATTCCATTATATATATGCGTCACATCTTCTTTATCCATTCATCTGTCATTGGACACTTAGGTTGCTTCCATGTCCTGCCTATTGTAAATAGAGCTGCAATGAACATCATGGTACATGACACTTTTTGAATTATGGTTTTCTCAGGGTATATGCCCAGTAGTGGGATTCCTGGGTTGTATGGTAGTTCTGTTTTTAGTTTTTTAAGGAACCTCCATACTGTTTTCCATAGTGGTTGTATCAACTTACATTCCCACCAACAGTGCAAGAGGGTTCCCTTTTCTCCACACCCTCTCAAGCATTTACTGTTTGTAGATTTTTTGATGATGACCATTCTGACCAGTGTGAGGTGATACCTCATTGTAGTTTTGATTTGCATTTCTCTAATACTTAGTGATGTTGAGCATTCTTTCATGTGTTTGTTGGCAATCTGTATATTTTCTTTGGAGAAATGACTGTTTAGGTCTTCTGCCCATTTTTGGACTGGGTTGTTTGTTTTTTTGAATTTGAGCTGCTTGTATATTTTGGAGATTAACACTTTGTCACTCATATTATTTTAAAGCATATGAAAAACAAGGATGCTATAAAAAAAAAGAAACCTCCCAATGACTACTGGCTGTATCTTTTCATTCTCTTTAGCTTTATCCTTGTCATCATCACCAAGAATCTTAGGAAACACCATCATCCCTGTAGCTACCCTTTCTATAATCAGGCATTTCTCTTTCAATGGGGGCTTTTCAGTGGCTAGGAAATGAAAATCAAAGAAGCAGAGGGTGCACAAATGGGTGTTTGTCTTGGCGTCTGAAGACCTAGGTTCTGAGGTGGTCATTACCGAGTTGTGACCGTATCAAGCTATGTTATCTCTCAGCAACTGTTTTTTAACCTAAAAATTGAGGAGGTTGTATTACATTTTCTCTAAGCTCTCTGACAGCTTGAAATGGAGTCAATTAGTTACATCTTCCTTTTTGAATTTTCCTCACATTCTCTTTAAAATGGTTAAATAGGTAGCTTTTGTAAGATAATAAGTAATTCTTTCCTATTTATAACATTCTACTCAAATATCAAACTTCCTTAGCCTTTGCCAAAGTCCCCAGTAGACAAATAACTTCAAGTAACTACTAACTCTCAGAGCAGTACAAGTCATCTAAGGTCACAGTTTACATTCTACATCAATAAAAAGCTTTCTGTAAAAGTGAGAGATGTTTTTAATACTCAGTTGAAATAATAATAGGAAAATTAATACTTTCTATAAGGATGAATCTGAATCTAAATTCAAGCTGTAGTTAAGAGCCTCTTCAATTTGTATGGTATCTATGGTTGAGAAGCAGAAAAAAAAAACCTTTAAAAATTTTTATTTATGACAGTCTAACATTATGCCTTTGACAAAATGGACAAAGGTAAATTGTCTCAGTGCTGTGTTTAATGGCTCTAATGCCCAGCTCGGTACAGGGACATTTATTTCAGGATGCCTACTTGTTTGTACATCTTGTTTCCTAAAAACAGGCTAACGTGGTACTAAGTTACTGTAGAAAAATATTTTTTAAATTCCAGTCACTGACCACATTTCATATATATCCAATGGGTCAAACATATAAACATACTTAGTTTTTATTTATCATGTATTTGTTTACAGGTATCTTTAAGCAAAACAATTTTTAAGCTAAGTAGAATAGGAATAAAAGTTAGAATAAAAACTTAATATAATTATTATTCTAAACATTATAAGGCTCAAGGTTCTTATACCTAAAATATACCCTTAATGAGACTTGTGGCTACTGAATAAAATACAATCAAGAGATGCAGCATTGCTTGCATGGTAATTATGATACTGTTTATAATGCCATGGGTCTGTTCAAAGGCCACTAATACAAATCAGTCTTTTAGCTGCAATACTTAAAGAGTGACACTATAATTATGATATCCCTCCCCATTCAAATACCCTGTGCATCTTGCCACAGTGACTTCATTTCACATTGGGATGCATGTAGAAACGTGCTGCCACAATTATTCAGCCACAATGCCTGTGCCTATGACTAAGCTGAGATAAAATTGAGAAATAAACCAGATTAATGTTCATGCTTTACTGTCCATTTTTGCCATTCCCTTCCTTTTTTGGTGTCTTCTTTGACCCTCATACTGAGTAATTTTCAACTTCTCCTGTCATAAAGAGACCCTCAAATGCTATCTGAGTCTTCAAGCCCTACACCAGTGTTTCCCAAAGAATGTGTCAGAGAACACCAGTCTTGCAACTTATTTATCAAAAATACCAAAGAGAGTGTGGACCGGTTCTAAGATCCAATACTTTGGGGAAGCTTTGGGTACTCTATCCCCAATACTGAGGATTCCCTAACTCTATTAGCATATCAAAGGCTCTTAGAAGTCCTGCAGTAAAGAAATATTTTACCTATATTTAACTCATGCAAATCCAAAATTTAGTTAACTGTAGAACCTATTCATACCATTTTTTTGAAATAAACTCTGTTAACATACCTGATAACCAGCGCAAATATTAGGCACGTATGTGCCCTCATATGGAATTTAACTGCTGAGGTCCTACCTAGCCCCTTACAGACTTGTTAGATGCTGGCTAGCTAAATGGAAAAACCGATACAAACTGAGAGGTTAATTTTTTTATAATAGATCCATGTGTTACCACTGTCCAAAAATGGTTTATTTTAACCTACATTTGCAATGCATTTGCCAAAGTGCAGAATAAAATGGAAATTTCAGGCACTAAAGGTGTGAGATTTCACCCTCCATGTGTCTGTTATTGCACAAGTGAGTACTGTATTGGTTTTAAAATTTTGAGCATTTAAAAAATGCTCAAAGAGCTAATATTCTGAGGAAATAATTAACATATACTGAGTGAAGGTAATATTTCTGGACACATTTAATCAAACCATTTTTCTCATTTGACTAATAGAAATGAATTTAGTCATCTGCTTTTTGATGCCAAAAAAACAAGAAAAAAAAGTCACCTGCCAAGCTCTGGTTGTGGAGCCATGGCTGTGTCTCAACCATTTATTTGACTAATGATCAATACTAGGTCATTGAATTGAAAGGAAGCCCTAAATTTTGATTTCTACAAAAAGATTTCAGAGGAAGACTCTTGCTTCGAAAGTCTACTGACCTTAGAATATTAGCAATTTGAATCTGCTATCTCCACAAACCACCATTTATAAGATTTCTTCCTATCTTTAACCAAAATAGAAACTTGGAGAAAGGAGATGTAAGTCCCCTATTTATATTCATGTGACTCAAAAGATAAAATGGTGATGAAGAGGAGTCTTTAAACTGAAGTTGGAAACTGTGTCAAAATATGTTTTGCCAGGACATTTCTGATACATCTTGCTTCCCTGTTAGAATGGTAGCCCCCTGCATAGTGTCTGAGACCTTTTAATTCCCATATGTTTATGCCCTCAGAAGTGCTGATCACAGAATTTTTGAAACACAAAATATTTGAAGGCATTTTTTTTTTCAACCTCCACCCATTCTAATAGAGGACTGTGAAACTAACCCTACAGTAAGTCACTGACAGCATTAGCAGGTGGTTGAAATCCTTAGTCCAACAAAAAGTTTTGAAAGACTGGTATACTCACTGATGAATGCCTTTTAAGCTTACATCATGTCAGTTATTTGCAACCTCTTATCTTTATAAAATATCTGCTGGTTCTGGGAAATTCTGCAGTTTCTGGTTTCTGATTCTTTCCTTCAGTAACAATACAGTCTTGTTCAGTCTTACAAAACCAAAGGAGAAATACTGTTGTATCTTAACCCAAGGAGAAATACCTCTAGTATTTAAAATGCAGTATTTTTGGAACAAATTCTTTTGTTGGGCTGTAACACCCCAGAGAAACTGACAAAATTAGGAAGCTTGCGTTTGTTACTATTTACCAGCTGAAGCCTCAAGATTGTTTTATAAAAATAATCACAAAAACAGAAAACAGTACACAAACATAGTTTTGGTATTTTTTTCCCACAAACTAATTGATGTCCTTTTTTTCTTATTGATTTTTCTTTCCAGTGCAGAGAATTGCTACTTTTTTCTGAGTAATATAGTAAAAGTGATTTCTTGACATTTCACTGTTTGCATTTACATTCTACTTAACAAGATGATTCCCAAAGCCAGACAATGACTGTGTTCAATGGAAAATGATGATATACTGGGTTGGCCAAAAAGTTCTTTCCATTTTTAAAGTTTAAAATAAAAGACACATTTTTCATTTTCACCAAGAACTTTACTGAATAATGTATTCATTGTAATGAATTCACCATTTTGTTCCACTACCTTCTGCCATTTTTTAGGCAGCTTCATAATTCCATCTTCCCAAAACTTTTTATCTTTTTACCTGTTCCAGGTGCTTTTTACAGTCTTCCAGGGAATTGAAATTTTTTCTATTAAGAGAATTTTGTAAAGAACGAAACAAATGGAAATCTGAAGGTGCAATGTCCAGTGACTACGGCGGATGAATCAGAACTTCCCAGCCAAGCTGTAACAGTTTTTGCCTGATCATCAAAGAAACATGTGGTCTTGCATTATCCTGATGGAAGATTATGCGTTTTCTGTTGACTAATTCTCTTATGCGTTTTCTGTTGACTAATTCTCAGCACTCGACGCTTTTCGTCGAGTGCTGCTTTCAGTTGGTCGAAATGGGAGCAGTACTTATTGGAATTAATCGTTTGGTTTTCCGGAAGGAGCTCGTAATAGAGGACTCCCTTCCAATCCCACCATGTACACAACATCACCTTCTTTAGATGAAGACCGGCCTTTGGCGTGGTTGGTGGTTCATTTTGTTTGCCCCGTGATCTCTTCCGTTCCACATTATTGTACAGTACCCACTTTTCGTCACCCGTCACAATTTGTTTTAAAAACAGAATGTTTTTGTTATCTTTAAGTGCAGAATAGCATGAGGAAATATGGTCAGGAAAAGTTTTTTTGCTTAACTTATGTGGAACCCAAACATCAAAGCGATGAACATAACCAGGATGGTGCAAATGATTTTCAATGCTTGATTTGGGATATACTGAGTATGTCAGCTATCTCCCACATGGTATAACATTGATTGTTCTCAACTAATGTCTCGATTTGATCGCTATCAACTTCAATTGGTCTACCTGACCGTGGAGCATCATCCAGTGAGAAATCTCCAGCACAAAACTTCACAAACCACTTCTGACACGTTCCATCAGTCACAGCACCTTCTCCATGCACTGCACAAATCTTTTCTTGCGTTTCAGTTGTGTTTTTACCTTTCTTGAATAATAAAGCATAGTATGCCAAAAATGCTTTTTTCTTCCATCTTCAATATTAAAATGGTTACACAAAAATTCACCAATTTTGATAAGTTTTTTTAAAATGCATGTTGATATGACAGCTGTCACAATACAATCTAACACAATTGTTTCGAATGAAGTTAAAGACAACTAAATGCTACTAGAACCGTCTTATGGAAAAAACCGAATGAACGTTTTGGCCAACCCAGTAGTATCAAAACTCTTCCCCTTACTAGTTTTCATATGTCTTTACTAATCTCTTAATCAATGCGGAAGTGACATAATTGAAGGAGAAAAAGTGTTTGATCTAAAAAGACCTCTCTGTCTTTATCACTTCCCTCAAACATCTGATACTCTCCATCTCAGCCCCTAGCTCATTTCCTTCACTGCATTTTCAATTTGAACTTACTTCTTTCTTTACCTGTTCATTGTATTTCTTATCCCATGGGCCATAGGTTCCATGTAGGAGGGCATTTTCTATACCTAGTGGCTACCAAGTGTTATTGCTGAAGGAAGGAATAAATAAGGGAAGTGGGGGGAGTGGGAGAATGTATATGATGGATCAGAAACAAAAAGTGTTCCCAAAATGAAATCAGTCTCTAAATATACCACGTAAAAGGAAAAGTAATGCTTTTGTTTATATTTTGTTGATCATTTATTTCTAAATTATTCAACATCTTTCATTATTCTATTATTCAACACCTTTCATTATTCTTTCATCTTTCATAATTAGCTTCCACCTGTTGAAGAATATAGTGCCAGGTACTTTACTGTCTCTTTAGTTTCCTTTCTAATTATTACTCATATTTCATGGTGCAAATTGAGAAAAAGAACAGGAACAGGCTACAGTCTCTTGTTAATTTTTTTTACTTCAACTGTCATCAAATCTCTTATTTCCTTTTCCCAGGCCCCCCTTTTCCATCTGGTGTACCTGTCTAAAAACAAATCCTTTCACATCACAGACTTTCTATATTATGGTTTTCACTCTCTTCTCCCTCCCTCACTCCTTTTCATCTCTGGTATTGTCTGGCTCTGCAACTTAGATCTAAAGAACACATTTGAATATATGTTCTTCTTCAGCTACCTCTCCCAGAAGCATCAAGGATTTACTCTTGTTTTTCCCACAGCCTTCTATTACCATATGTCTCTTCGAAGTCAGGGAACTTTTGATACCTTGTAAGATTGTGACCCTTGCTTTTGGGGAGCTATTTATCAACTCTTAAGTACTAGGGAGTTACAAGGAAAATAAACAAAAACATACACATGCATTCACAAAGGAGCATACTTGTGTACTACAGCACATTACATATATCATTTATAAATGTTCTTTAGAAAGGTTATCATTATAGTTATAGCAACTACATGTTGTCTCATAATTATTAGTAGGAAAGTATGTCTCCTCTCATATTAGTTAGGATTGTCTTCAGATACAGTAACAGGAAACCTAACAATATTTTAAAATTAAAAAGAATTTGGGCTTCCCTGGTGGCGCAGCGGTTGAGAGTCTGCCTGCCGATGCAGGGGACATGGGTTCGTGCCCTGGTCCGGGAAGATCCCACATGCCATGGAGCGGCTGGGCCCGGGGGCCATGTCCGCTGAGCCTGCGCGTCCGGAGCCTGTGCTCCGCAACGGGAGAGGCCACAGCAGTGAGAGGCCGGCGTACCACAAAAAAAAAAAAAAAAAAAAAAAAAAAAAATTCATTACTTCTCTTGCAAAGAAAATAAAATCAGGACATAGTAGTATCTGGTGTTGGATTGCTGACTAGGTGAAGGGAAGCCTAAAACCTCTCCAATTATTTCTAGCTGATCACCTCACAGTCCCAAGATGGCTGCTGACTTGCAGGCATTTTAGATCCCTGCTCAAGGCAAGAAGAGAAGGAGAGCATTAGCCCCAGCTTACCTCTTTTAATAGGAAAGCCGAGCTATCCCTACTACCCCTACCACCACTATCATATCCAGCAAATTTCTGTTCACATCTCAGGAGCTGCTAGCAACTTTTGAGTACTATAGTATAAGCAGGCAAGACGAGAGAGTTAGGAAGAGCTATTGATTCAGTCGAACAAGTGTTTGCTATACCCCAAATGCCAAGAACTCCTTACCAGAAAGGATTAGGGCTTATCCATTTTTGTATGTCCAGCACTTAGCAGGGTTTGACCACATTTTTATATGCTAAATAAATACTGATTGAATTATATCCCTTTATAGCTAACATTATTTATAGCTTTCTGAACCTATAATAGAATTAACATTTTCAAGAAAACATTTATCATGGATCTTGAACAACTATAATAGGAGTCTATAATATAAATATATAAAATATCAACTTATTAAATCGAAATTAAAACTCATCAGAGATGTCAATCTAGCATTTCATGTGACCAAAATTATATTAAAAAAGTACAATCTGTGTACTAAAGCATAAGTTTGGAGTTACAAAGATAATGTGGGATTAAGTTCATGTTTTGATCATGAAATGCTTTTGGTGATCTCTTACTCCTTACGCTGCAGAGCTAGGTTATTCTGTTTTAAATAATAGACTATTACGGATGTTACATATAAAGATGGATACACTATTGCTAATACTAATAATAGAAATTAAGCTGTAGAGTGCATTCAGGATACCAGAAAGTAATTTATAGTGCTGCATTGGGCTTTATTGTCAATATTTATGGAGAATTTTCATTCTACTCCATAATCTACACATGTTGGTTCTAATATAAAATAGAAAAAAAAAAAAAGGGACTTTCCTGGTGACGCAGTACTTAAGAATCCACCTACCAATGCAGGGGACACAGGTTCAAGCCATGGTCCAGGAAGATCCCACATGCCGCGGAGCAACTAAGCCCGTGCGCCACAACTATGAGTTTGCGCTCTAGAGCCCACATGCCACAACTACTGAGCCCGTGCGCCCAGAGCCCATGCTCGGCAACAAGAGAAGCCACCGCAATAAGAAGCCCGCGCACCGCAACGAAGAGTAGCCCCTGCTCGCCGCAACCAGAGAAAGCCCGCACGCAGCAACGAAGACCCAACGCAGCCAAAAATAAATAAATTAATTTTAAAATAAAATAAAGTAGCATTTTTTCCTAAATGTTTTAGTAGAATTAAAATTTAAGGATGACATGCCATGTTCATTCTGGGCTTTGTACAATTATAATCATGATGATGATAGCAAATACACAGAGTACTTATATGTGCCAGGCACTTTTCTAAGCACTTTGTATGTGTGAGTTCATTTAATCCTTATAATAATCCTAGTTGGCAGGTTCTATTAGCACCCACACATACAGAAGAAGCAATTGAAGCAGAACTTGAAGAAGGGCTTACAGGTACCAAGTAGCAGAGCTGGGATTCAGAATTCGGGCTCTTAATTACTTGTCCCTGAAACTCACTATGGATCCCCAGGAGTACTCATACCTGGCTTTTACAAACATATTATCTCCTACATCATTTTAAGCACTCTGTTATTTAGGTATTATTCTCCACAACTGATGTATGAAGAAAGAGAAGCTTAAAGAAGTTATAGTAACTTATGAAAAATCACAAGACAACTAAATATGATTCACACACAACTCTCTGACTCTAAAATATACATTATTATACATTGCCCAGTGTACTGTACTGTCCCCGACAAATGGAGAAAACCTTCCAGTGAGTGATGTAATTCCTATGTCACAAAGTATGAAGACTATCACAAGGTCACAGAATTTTAGAGCTGAAAGGGATTATCTGGTCCAACCCACTTATTTTACAGGTGGGGAACTGAAACCCAGAGAGTGTGGAAATGTTACCACCTCACTGCAGGTCTCCGATATCCTCACCTAATGGTCAGTCGTCTTTAAAATCTCTGCTCTCCTTTGCCTTTTTATTGATATTCCATTTAAAAATTCTTTGATAAAGTATAAATTGTCATAGTTCACAACTGGGAGGAAATTGTAAATATTCACCTCTATCATTTTAGAATGATGAAAACCTTCAGTATTTCACAGCCTTTATTTTCTCCAAAGATTTATGTCAGAAAGCATTATCTCTGTTTGTCATCTTAGAAAATATAAAATCTACTTGCTACAAGGGAATACAGCACAAATATATCAAACTTGTCTCCAGGAAACCTAGGAAGAAAAAAATCATGACGATTTATACTCAGTATCCCTAAAGAGTCCTATCCATTATGTATCTGCTTTTTATTGATTGTCCTCTTATTTGGACAAATATAATCACTTAGGTCTTTGAGTGATATCCATCTTCACATTGGTCTTGGATATACTGTTCTACAAATGATCAATATTTCTGGTTGTCTAGGATTTGCAAATGTCTGCTAAACTTTGTTCAAAGTGATCCCAGAAAATATAACTGGAGCTTATTATAATATATTCTGCAGGTTGGAAAAATTTTATAGCCCCATGAATACAAAGCAGTTATTAATTAGCAGCAAAGACATGCCATTTTCAGTCTTATTATTTCATCATGAAAATAAATGATACTTTTCCATTTTATTTTCTAAGCAAGGAGTCTTACAAGTTCTTATGCACTACAATGGCAATTAAGTAATAGTCGTTAACTGATGTTGCCATTGTATATTATTTTATAACAATTGTAAATTAGATAGAAAAGGCATAATCCTTCATTTTCCAGATGAAATTACATTGCTAATTATTAGAGAAATGAAAATCAAAAGTACAATGAGGTATCACCTCACACCGGTCAGAATGGCCATCATCAAAATGTCTACAAATAATAAATGCCGGAGAGGGTGCGGAAAAAAAGGAACCCTCCTGCACTGTTGGTGGGAATGTAAACTGGTACAGCCATGATGAAGAGCCGGATAGAGGTTTCTTAAAAAACTAAAAATAGAGCCACCATATGATCCTGCAATCCCACTCCTGGGCATATATCTGGAAAAAACTAACTCAAAAAGATACATGAACCCTGGTTGTTCATAACAGCACTATTTATACTAGCCAAGACATGGAAGAAATCTGAGAGTCCACAGACAGATGAATGAATAGAGAAGATGTGGTATATATAGACAATGGAATATTACTCAGCCACGATTAGGTCTGACATAAACACACTACCATGTGTAAAATAGATAGCTAGTGGGAACCTGTGGTATAGCACAGGGAGCTCAGCTCGGTGCTCTGAGATAATCTAGATGGGCAGGATGCGGGGGATGGGAGGGAGGTCCAAGAGGGAGGGGATATAATGTATATATACATACAGCTGATTCACTTCATTGTACAGCAGAAAGTAACACAACATTGTAAAGCAATTATACTCCATTAAAGAAAAGAATGAAATAATGTCATTTGCAGCCACATGGATGGACCTAGAGATTATCACACTAAGTGAAGTAAGCCAGACAAATACAAATATCATATAATATCGCTTATATGTGGAATCTAAAAAAAATGATACAAATGAACTTATTTACAAAACAGAAATAGACTCATAGACATAGAAAACAAATTTATGGTTACCAAAGGGGAAAGGAGGGGATAAATTAGGAGTTTGGGATTAAAATATACACACTACTATATATGAAATATATAATCAACAAGGAACTACTGTATATAGCACAATGAACTCTACTCAATATCTTGTAATAAGCTACAATGGAAGAGAATGTAAAAAATGTATATATATATTTATATATGTATAACTGAATCACTTTGCTGTACACCTGAAAATAACACTACATTGTAAATCAACTATATTTCAACTAAAAACAGTATTATAGTAAAAATAAAGTAAATTAAAGCCCAGAGAGGTTAGGTGAAAAGGTAAAAGTCAGATGCTAAAAGGTAGAGGAGCCTGACTGAAATTCAGATCTGTCTCCTGCAGCCACTGTCCTTAATACGGCATTGGGCTGCCTTGCCTAATTTCATAAATTTCTCTACCATTCAAAATTAGAGTTTTATGTAGGTAACATCTACTCTGTTTACTTCAATGAGTAGCTTTTTAAAGTCTTTTATTCAGACATGTTTTATTAGAATTTTTGTTAAAACCAAAAATATTTGTAACGTGTTTTAAATAATCACTGTTATGGTTCTGAATAAGCAAAGCGCACTAGAGACAGCGAGCTCTTTAGAGACAGCATCCTTAGACATGCAGCACCACTTCAAAGGCTATCCACTTGCTGTGCAAAAAATCACACTAAAGCACTTTATCCTGAACTGCTCCATGACCTCAGAGAACACCATACTACATATTTATTTTTACAGGCACAGTTAGGTACACTACTTGATGGCCACAAGTAAAGATTATTTCCTTTTATTAATACAAAATTTATAAAGGTATTACCACCATATAGTTAACTTTGAGAGACAGTTAATTTTGAGGAAGGTTCCATTAAAATGGTAGGTAAATGACTCAGTGATACAGCTATAGATACAATACAGAAAACAAGTTTTTTCTTTGAAGAGGTTGAAAGTGACTCTGATATGATATCCTGAGATAGTTCTTTCCAAATGTACACTGCTGATTTGCATGGATTTACAGTCGTTACTTGAAAATGCAGAGAGGATACAGGCTCACACTTCCAAGGATGTGGAGTGACCTCTCACCTTCCAAACATGCTACTAAGGCTGTGAAAAGTCAGTCACAGGCAAGGGGTCTGAGAACCGGCTAAACGAGGCCTCCCCAGGGACTCCACATTGTAAAACTCCAGCAACTCCATCTTTAAAAACAAGTTATTAAGGATAGAGAAAAGGGAGCAGGCAAAAAAAACCTCTTTTTCTCTTCAAAGCAAAGAATCAAGATGATCAGTTTGTATTTGGGTTCAACGCAAAATTTGATCACTATTGTGCACTACACATTTCACTAGAAAAGAAATTTATTTTTCTAACATTCTCTACCACACATTTCTCAGTTCTTCACAGATGTACTAGTAATTTTCTTAAATTTATAACCACACTGGGCTTATATATATCCCTCATAAAGTTGATGCAGGAATGGTAATAGGTTTACACAAAAATTGTAATTTATGTCATGCTGTTTAGTTGAAGAGAAGCTTAGATTCTACTTATGGCTTTAATAAGCTACTGCATGCTTTCTAATTGTGTAACTGTGGGGTTATGGGATATGTAAATTGAAATATACCTTTATCTAGAAACCCCAGATGATGTCTGCTTGTGATATATGATTTCTTGAAATATATTCTTCTAGAGAAATTGGTTTTTAGATTAAAATATTAAAGAAAATTTACTGTTCCTATAATCCTTTCTATCTTACACTTCAATTCCAAAATTTATAATCCTGGTAAATAAATAAAATTTGCCAGAGGTTTATTGTAATAGACAACAGAAAAAAATTTCTAAGCAAAGATGATGGTAATGCTGTAATTTTAAAAATTAGGACTATTGTTTTATTGAGATGATATATATCCTTTATAAAAACTTCAAGTAATATGGAAAAGTTCACAGAAAGTTTCATCTTAGGTAATCCAAATCCCATTTATCAGAAAGAAATAACTACCACCAACAAGTAAACATCATTCCAAACATTTCTAAATATCTATTAAGATAGAAAGATGGATCAGAGAAATGTATACATACATAAACCTTAATTTTAAGAAAAATAGAATCAAATTATATGATATTTTAATTAAATATGCTACATTTTCTTCTTGAATTTAACTAAAAAAATATTCAACTAAAAACTGGAGGAATTACTGAAATTCAGGTAAATGCTTCTTTAACACAAAGGATAATGTTTCCTTTTCTAAAAGGGCACTCTAACATTGTGGAAAAAATTGATAAACTTTAGGAGGTTGGATTCTCTTTAATTATATACATCAACATTAGGTAACAGCCATTAACCCCAAGTTATGGATAAAAGGAAATTAACTCACTGCTACTTTTTTTTTGCCTTTTTTTACTCCTATCATTAATAGGTTTACATTATCATAGTTTATAACATTTATAGTATTCTATTCTATGAATAGAATACCTAAAGTTGTTTTCTTGATCCATAATTAAATAGATTTGAGCTTCACCAACTATTTAATAATCAGTGTTTCTCCATTCTTGAGCTATTGATATTGACTGTGTGTGTGTGTGTGTGTGTGTGTGTGTGTGTGTGTTTAAAGAAGCGCTCTAGGTTTCTATATTGTCTAGATTCTTTCCTGTCTCAGAATGTCTCTCTGTTGACATTATATTAAACTGAAAATAAAACTTGGGTTACACTTCACTTCCTTCAGAACTCTGTATAAATTGCTTCTCTGGCTTCTGACATTATGTGGAAACTGGAGGCCAATCTATTTTCCCCTTTTGTGTATTTTGCTTTTTCTCCTTAAATGTTCATATGATTGAGTCTTTCTTTATTCTTTGGAGTTCAGGAAATAGTAACAAAATATATTGTGGAATTCATTAATCTATATAAATTTTCCTAGAACATAGTATGATCTTTCAATTTGAAGATTCAAATCTTTATAATAGTTTTCTTCTATTTGTTTTTGCATATGATGGCTCTTTTCATTGTCGCCCATATCATTCATGTCTGTAAAGATTCTATATTATTTGTACACATTACATTTTGTGAGAGTTTTTCATAACTAGTGTCTTGCCTCTGACTGTTTTCAGTCAAGTTTACTTCTGTTGTATCTAGTATATATTTTATTTAGTTTTTCATTTCCATTTTCACTTTTTTCCTGAACTCTGCTAGCTCTATTTTCATCTCCTTTTATTGTCATATGCTATCTTCTCTGAACTCTTCTGTCTCTCTGTAAACCTTTTTGTTTGTTTTTTTTTAGGAAACATACCTCTTGTGATATATGTTTTTCATAGCTGTTTTGTCTGTTCTCCTCTCTTTACGTGAAAGAGAAAATGGCAGTTTTAATGCATGGATTTTTCCATTGGTCCCTTTCTGATCACTACTCATCTTTAAATGAGGCTGGCAAAATATCAAGTAGTACGATGGGAAGGAGAAGGGGTAAGAGGGATAGAATGGCTGGAAATTAGCTCGGGAAGTTGGCAGCCACTACTTCAGCCTATGACTCAAAAATGTTCTTTCCAAATCTTTTGTTCCCTTAACACTGAAAGTACTTCTCCCCCTAGGTTTTTTCAGATAAGGAGTCTGCATGGATCACAGCAGTTTCTCTCTATAGCAGTATGCCACCTATTTCTTCCACCTTCTCCTCTGGCAAGCTGCCTGTATATAGAAACCAAGTGGTAGAGAACAGAATGACCTGGTTGGTAAAACACCCCTCTGAGGCTCCCTCCCCTACCATTCTAGAGTGGCAGGTGGGGTCTCTACAGGGATATTCTCCATTTTTCTTATACTCCCAGAAACCAAGCTCTTTTTAATCAAAGACTCTCAAGTATACCTTTCAGGGAATAGCGCATATTGTTGAGGTCTGAGGCAGCGAGTATCAAATCTCAATAGGCTTAAATATCCAAGCAGAGGTTATAGTATTTAATATATGAACTTCATAATTTGTATCACTGAGGTTGTAGAAGTTCGCTTGCTTCCTTGGGGATGGCATATTTTTCTCTCTCTTTGCCTTTGATATTTTCAGTGGACTCTGAGGGAATGAGGAGAAGAAAAATGCCTCTACAACATCTAAATCTGGAAGTATATAAATATTTCACATTCCATATATCATTTTATCATCAAAATGTCTGGTTAGATGTAGAAGATTTCTAGTCAGTTCACAGAAAAAGTACCCTTTATATACTAGAAGGACCTAAACACTTGGCTAGGTGCAGATGTCAGTACAAAAATTAACAAGCCAAGATCTGGATTCATGGAGCTCACAGATTTATAGGTATCGTTGGACAATGTAGTTAAGTGTTATAATAACTGAATGAACACTGTAGTATGAAAACATGCAATACTTTGCAATTTCCAAATTATTCTCAAGTCCATTTAACTAATGTTCATTGACTATGTTAGCTCTAACAACATTACTTATATTGTGAGCTTCAAATAAAGAAACTAGGCTAAAAAAGGTTAGGTTAATTGTCAATGGCATAGAGACATAGATGTAGACTGTTTCTGACTAGAATCCAAGATTCTCTTTCTACTATATCATGCTATCCTGAAAAGAACTGAGTTGATTACATGATGCAAAATAAATCCACTCTGTGAGCCATGATTAGTTCTCCATGCACCACATCGGGATCCACTATCTATCTCCTGTGGATCATACTAGGATCCATGATCTGTCCTCTACAGAATACAATGTGACTAACCCTCCTGGAGAAATACAGATTCATAGCTCTGCCTAGGACACCAACCATAGTTTTAATGTTTGGATAGATAGATATTTGTAAATATTTCTTTCTTGAAGGACAGTTGGTACATTAAGCAAAAAGGCTGGCTGAACTGTATATCACAAAAATTATTTGATTATGTATGTATGTATATGCTTTAAAGATAGGTATTTTAACTTAAAATATATATTCATTCATTTGACAACCATTTGATATAGGGCCAACACTTTATTTTAGTAAGAGTTTAATCACTGGAAATATATTGTGCAATTTCTGCTTTCATTTATTCTTATTTATTTAATTATTATTATTATTTTTGGCCGCACTGCACAGCAATGTGGGATTTTAGTTCCCTGACCAGAGATCAAACTGGTGCTCCCTGCAGTGGAAGCACAGAGTCTTAACAAGTGGACTGCCAGGGAAGTCCATCATTTATCGTAAAATATGAGAACATAATAACATAAGAGGCCAACTGCAGTAAATGTCTATGATTTTACAATACACCTCTACTCTTCTGGTTTTTACCCATTTCTGATTTGGCAGCCTTTTTTAGGTAATTCTCCTTAATTCTTACCAATGTATTCAATTTAGTTTACATACACAAAATCACATTTGTATTTTGCATTCCTAGTTTATTGTTTTACATGATATTTAATTAAATTACATAACAAAACTAGTACAACTGGCATAAACATGTTTGGGAACAAATACAACTGACCTTTGAATAAGCTTTCAACTCAGTGTGTTGTATTCTTAAATAGTGATTAAGACTATGGACTCTGGAGACAGACTGCCTATATGTAAATCCTGATTTACTACCTACTAGTTGTGTTAACCATGAACAAATCACTTAACCGCTCTGTGCCTCAGTTTCCTCATCTGAAAAATGGGAATGATAACAGTATCTACACTGAGATATTGTTGTGAAGATTAGAGTTAGTTTATGAAAAGCACTTAGAACAGATCCTAGCAAGTGTTAAGCGCTATCTATAAATATCAGCTGTTATTACCAGCCAGTCATTCAGTGTACGACAGATGCTGGTCAATGTGCTTTGCAGAGGAAACAGAAAACAGTAGCTACTCTGGCAAGTGGGTTAAATGGAGTCTGTTAAGAAGAGCTCTTATTTTCAATATGTGCTTGTTTACTAATGACCCTTACTAGATCATAAGTATCTCAAGAGCAGGAATTAGATCTGTTCTAATCACTACTGTATACCTAATAAACACAGTGCCTGCATTTACTGAATATTTTCTGAGTAAATGAATAAATCAAGTTCAAATATGTTACAATGATAAAGTTTCTACAACATGATATCAATACAACCTTATAAAAATGGGTTAATTTACATTAGAAAGATATCCAGGTCTCTTTTCTAATTTGATCCTTACAACAATTTTTATAGCATATGTAATTATCTCCATTTTATAAGTAAGAAGGCTGGAGTGCATGGAAATTATTTAATTTGTTCCAAGTCACACAGTGAGTTGAGTCATTGATAGAGCTGGGGCTCAAAATCAGGACTCTTCTCTAGATGTCACCCATATAATGTCATTCTCTCAATGCAAATAGTCCTAAAATAATCTCAGCTAATCCCTTCTGTCCCCATGAATGCCATCTCCCCTGTTTCTACCATCTGACTTTTGGTGTTCCTTACTCACTTTAAGTTCACATTCTAAGCATCCATTTCTGAAGGTATCAGTTACTCTTTCCATTCATGCCTAATTTTCTCTACTGCTGTAATTCTATCATAAAAACAGCCAAGCATGAGACTAAATTTGGTTTATAAAATAAGAACGTCACTTGTTTAATTTGCTTTAAATACCTCACCTTTGATGCATTTAACAACATAATTATGTAAATACCAATACTACTGCTTTAGCTCACTGTGTCAAGAAGCCTAGTACTTTAGACTGTCAAGGTCACCTTCTCTTGCAACTCAGTCCCAAATCACCTGAAAACTTGCTATCAAAAGCGGTAAACAGACAGACTTATACTATTTCATATAATAGCGGTTTAACGAAATTAAATGGCTGGGCCACCTCAATCTAGGCCAAACTTTAAAATTTCATCCTAGCAAATGAAATGAATAACCGAAAAAAATGGCGTGTGTGTGTGTGTGTGTGTGTGTGTGTGTGTGTGTGTGTGTGTAATATGTGTGTATGTCTGCATGTTCTGAAGGTTTCTGAGGAAGGACAGGTATATAGGCTCTTGTCTCTGTCAAGAAGAAGAAGGCTCATTTATATATGTAACCATTTCTAAAAATGTGTCCCTTCTATGCTCATATTCTCTTAAAGGGCTCTTTCCTGCATGAATGGCAATAAAGATATTGTAACTTTTCCCAATTGTAAGGTTATGCGGGATTCATCTCTTTATTTACAGGGACCAAAAATTTTTACCCTTTACAAATTTCAAAACAGCCCAAAATTCATTGAATTCAAATAATTCAACAAATACTTACTAGATTTTGTTATGTTTTATCCATTGTCTGGGGCACTATGGAGAATCAAAGATTGTTTAAGGACAGCCCTTTACGTCAATGAACTTGAAATGGAAAATTCAGACTTGTACATCAAAAATTATTTTATGGGAAGAATGGGGTAAGCATCAAAGCTGGGGTTTAGACAAAGCATAATAGGAACACTGACAAAAGAGATTAATTCTAATGGGAATGATCCTGTAAGCTTCAGGGAAGAGGTAGTATTTATTGGTTCCTTGATTAGTAAGATTTGAAAACAGTGGCTTCACGTGAAGAGAAGAGAGTAATGACATGGAAAAAGAAAATAAAGGGACTATGGAATAAGAGTGTGCCAGGGTGACTGATAATTAGCATACCTGGATGATAATGTGACAAAAGGCTAGAAGGCTGGTTAAAACTTGAATATGAAATATGCAAAGTCTGGAATACCAGCTGAAGGAGTTCAGCCTTCTTTGTAAGCTAAAAGTCAGACATTAAAACTTTTCCTTGTTTTGTTTATACAGTGGCACCATTTCCTGGGTTTTATGACCGTCAGCGTGAGTCAAAATGTCATGGAAGAGCAAGGCCAGTTAGGCTACTGAAACAATCGAGGCAAAAAATCATAAGACCACAGTAGGAAGTTCAAGTAGCCAAAATAACACAGGATAAAAAAGTTCAACTTTGTTAGTTATTAAACAGGGACTTATTCAGAATGTAACACCATCTTACCTCTTTTAATAAGCCAAAATTTTAAACAATGATTGTAAAGTTAAAATATATAGGGACCGCTTATATATGATCAGTGAATAAATTAGTAAAATACACTTTTGGAAAGAAATATTTTTAAAATTGCATGAAACCTTTCATATATTTTTTAATCACTAAGAAAAATACCTAAGTTTAAAAAAACATTTATGAAGAGTCACTGAAGTATTATTTGTGATAGAAAAAATATTAGAAACATCCTAGATAACTAACAAAAAAGGTAATATAACAAAAAATACAATAAAAATGTTGAGAGGCTCTTATGTACTTATTAAAATTATATTCATGAAAGCTATGTAGTATATGGAAAACGTGTAAAAATAGAATAAAGAATAACATGATGGCAATTAAAAATATATATTCTGAAAGGATGGGAAGAATGCATACAAAATGAAAACAGTTGAAATACTGAAAATTTTCCTCTTAATATTTCTGGAGTTGTTAAAATGTGTGTTATAAACAATGTAAGGTATCAATGAGTTGCTACTAGGACAATGGCAGTCCAAATGAAAGGAGGAATTGTAAAGGGAAAGGTGGTAGAAGTAAACAGGAGTGAAATACTGGAAGTTGGAAAGGATGAATGAAGGGAAGGAGCAGACTGGGAGGCTCAGAGTCTGATAGGATAGTCAGGTAGCCAGAGAATTTAAGTAACCTAAGAACTTTTATTCATGGAATTAAAACAAACAAGTTCAGTTTTGACTATTAAGGTCCAAATAGATCTTTCCTAGGTATTTGGAAATGTGATGTGTATTTCTGAAGAAATAGCAATGCTAAGATAGGAAGCTTGGACTTTCTCTGAAGTAGCTTGTATCTGAAGCCAAAGGAGAGGGAAAAAAAAATAAATTTCAGTTTACAACAAGAGAAGACAACTTTGGAAAGAACAAAGAATAACACTTCCATATAGAAGATGGGAAACTTAAAATAACCACAGAAGCATGGTGGGAATAGTAGTCACTGTTAGACAACCAGATTAGTACACTGTCATGGCAACTGAAAGTTGTCTCTCTGTGTGTGTGTGTGTGTGTGTGTGTGTGTGTGCATGTCTAGTTCTATCAAGGAAAAATTTATCCAAATATTAGAGGGAAGTAAAAGAGGAAAATTCAAAAAAGAGACCATGGAAGTTGACCTAATTGACCTAATAGAAGATCACTTCTATTAAGTATTTCCCATAGACTGGTAAAAGGCAGGTGACAAAGGAAGTAATGGGAAAGTGATGAATGAAAAGTATGCCTTTGATAAGTAAATTTAGTAAGGTTGCAGGATACAGAGTCAATGTTACAAAAATAAGTATACTATTATATGCCAACCATAAATAACTGAAAAACTGAAAACAAAATTTGTTAAGTGAAATATTAAAAGACTGAAACAGATGGAGAGATAGACTATGTTCAAGTACAGGAATACTCAATGTTTTAGAAAGTCAGTTCTTAGCTGAGCTATATATCCAGTCCAATTCTAATCAAAATCCCAGCAGACTTTAACAAGTGTATTCTAATATTTTTATGGAAGTAAAAAGGACTTAGAACAGATAAATAAAGGACAAGATGGTATGGTAAACTTGAGATGCTAAAAGATTTAAAAATCTAAGTAATATAAAATGAATAGGAGATAGAAAGTCAAGAAACATGTAGCTGCTGAAGGATTTGTGGAGAATGGAGTAAGTCTATCCCCCATAAGAAGTATTCTTCATGCCTCTATCGATGCTTCCTGAAGTCAAGAACTTCAGGGAAGAAGCATTAGACTGCAACAATGATTCTCAACCCGGGCAATCCAACAAACTTAATTGTAAAACTTCTACATATAAAAATGACTAGAATCTATCCCCAGATTATTACTACTTAATAGAATCCTTTCTAACTTAAGGGATCTGTGATAATATATAATGTTCTACCTTGCATAGCTGGTAGAAGGACTAACGCTATCAGACAAGCTAACGATCCTCGCTTAGGAAATACTTGCAGTAAGAATCATTAAAGGTACTAAGTCCTATCTCTGCAGTGTCATCAGAATCTATGAAGAGAATTAAAGTCAAGGTGTGTTGATCCATTTCAGACCTACTGATCTTCTTACAAGGACAACAAGGAAAAATTATATGTAATATGAATTACTGAAACATGCTTGGGATTTTATGTAACACAATATTCAAGGAAGTATATTAGACTTCAAGATTAGGATATGTGGGTTTTACAGTTCTGCTGCAGACTGTATAACTTTAGGCAAATGATACTCAACACATTGGCTGTGCTACTTATGTAATTCATGGGTAAGGAGAAGTTGGACTAGATTACATCTAAGGTTACTTTGAGCTATTATTCCATTTCTAAACCTCAAGATCTAAATTAGTTTTCTACTGCTGCTATAACAAATTAACACAAATTTAGTGGTGTAAAACAACACAAATGTATGATCTTATAATTCTGGAGGTCAGAAGTCAAAATCAGCTTCACTGGGCCAAGTCCAGGTGTCAGCACAGCTGTGATCCCTCCAGAGGGTCTACGGGAGAATCTATTAGCCTTGCCTTCTCCGTCTTCTAGAGGCTGCCTACATTCCTTGACTCATGGACCCTTTCTCCTTCTTCAAAGCCATCAGTGTAATATTTTCAAATTTTACTCCTCTCTGTTTCAATCATCACATTTGTTCTCTGAGAGTCTGACTTTACTGCTTCTATCTCCTCTCTCTGACTCTGACCTTCCGGGCTCCCTCCTATAAGGGTTTTTGCAGTTTCATCATTGACCTCACTTGAAGAGTCCAGTAGAGTCTATCTCAAGATCTTAATCACATCTGCTAAGTCTCTTTTGCCATATAAGGGTAACATAATTGCAGGTGCTTGTGATTAATATGTTAACATCTTTGGGGGCCATTATTCAGCCAAAGAAGTCACTTTCAAAAAATAAGAAATTGACTCTTTGATCTTGCCATTGCTCAGATTTTGGCAAACTACTTATATGGAAGGGCTTTCAGAGCCACCTACACACTCTTTTGAATGTCATCAATGTTGCTTTTAATATCGGAACTTACTCAGAAGTTATTCAGAGGCAATATTAATGAATAAAATGAGGTGTTTCACAATTTTGACCCACAAAACACTAAATCACAAGAACATTTCTCAGTATCACCCATCAATTGACACTGAAGGTAGTTACCAATGAGGAGTTTCAATAATGCTCTGAGTGATGGTAAAATCATGGGACTAAGTATACAGAAGTTTATCATGAGAATGTTTAGTGAACAAGACTCATTCTGCAAATGAAAATCTGGTATATTTGTATTTCAAAGTTATTTCATTAGTTTATAAGCATTATTATTATTATTATTTTTTTTTTTTTTTTGCAGTACACGGGCCTCTCACTGTTGTGGCCTCTCCTGTTGCGGAGCACAGGCTCTGGACGTGCAGGCTCAGCGGCCATGACTCACGGGCCTAGCCGCTCCGCGGCATGTGGGATCTTCCCAGCCCAGGGCACGAACCCATGTCCCCTGCATCGGCAGGCGGACTCTCAACCACTGCACCACCAGGGAAGCCCAAGCATTATTTTTAAGCACTAAAATATACTCCAGCTCCCCAAACTAAAAAAAGTTTTATATAGGCCGTATATCACCTTTTTACCTGTCCATATCTAATTTTTTTTAATAAAATACCTTTCTCTCACAAGTGCAATGCTCAGGAAACTAAAGTCACAGAGTACTAATATTGCAGAAATACCAGACTTTCTATATAATAATATATTCAAATTTTCTTATAACAGTTAGAATGTATTTTTCATCTTACTATTTGTAAGGTTACTGAGAAAAGTTCAGTTTTCGATGTTTTTTTACCCATAAGGGGAGGGTACTTTTTGCATCTATCCTTCAAACTGAAATACTCTCTAAAGTACTATTTCACACATACCAACAACAACAAAAAGGTCTTATTCTTAGTTGAACACTGAAAATCCAGACAAGTTATAATGCCTATTATATGTTCTTAATTTTCACTCAAATATCAATGACCATCTGGCAGTCCATATTCAAGAAGAGTTTTATGAGGATAAGTTTTATGAATTAATAAGTTTTAGAACATTTCATAAATATACATTGCTATCAATAGAGCTAATGAGTTTCATAAAATGTTATTTAAAACAAAACACAAAATGATATTTATAACAAGACATCAAAAAATACAAAATAAAAAAAGTATGAAAAATAAACTATCCTAATGCTAACAGGGAAGACATTTAAGATGTTGCCATCACATAGTTCCTTAAATATCAGTCAAAATTACTTTTCAAGAAGGAACAGTCTTCTGAATATTTATGTTCAAGGGAAAGGAGCTTAGAACTTGGGAGGAAACCAATATCTCCAAAAAGAGTTCCTTTCTTTCACTTTGAGCAACTGGTAAAAAAAAATCTGATTTATTACTGCCCATCAATAATTTTTATTTAAAACCTCATCTGTCAGGTCCTTAACTGTCCAAAGAGTTGATTGATACATGGAGAGATCTAAGAAAAGTGAAACTTTTCTCATGTTTTGACTAAAACATTTCAGAAACCTAAAATCTAAAAAGCTTATTTTCCTCCTATATCACCTTAACTCTGAGAGGCTGTAATTTAAGATTATGTTAAAATTAGTAACCCTGTAGAACAGGACTGAGGCCTTCTTTATTGTTCTATACAGAATAGTCAATTATGAGTTCCCAGAAAGTTAATGCTGATGAAACATTTCCTCTTACCTAAATCACAAATAATTT
Organism: Lipotes vexillifer; assembly: GCF_000442215.2. Taxonomy (NCBI): domain Eukaryota; kingdom Metazoa; phylum Chordata; class Mammalia; order Artiodactyla; family Lipotidae; genus Lipotes; species Lipotes vexillifer. The sequence continues at coordinate 1,410,205 of NW_006784004.1, read as the reverse complement.
CAAAGGACTCAGCCAAATTGAAAACACCCTGAAAGCAGAGATTTTTGCTTTTCCATTTCTTTCATATTCCTTATAGCACCTCCAAATTCTGCTGACAGAGATGCAAAGAAAGGAAGAAGCGTGGGAGTGAAAGAATGAAAGAAAAGGAAAAGAGGAGAGGAAACAGGGCAGGAGGAAAAGGAGAAGAGAGCTAAGTGAGTCAACTAGATCTTTTTTATTCCCCGAGTGGAAGTTACTGAAAATTTTACATCTGACATTCCACTGACATTCATATGAAATTGGTATTTCTGAATTGTTTTAATGACTCACTTAGAAAATATCAAATACAGATATTTCTGTCAATGATAGTGACTTGTCTTTTGCTCTTTTAGGACATTTTCATTTAATTGTTCATAGGTATATCTCACTGAGTTAGCCTAGGAAATATAACAAGTCCATGGGAGCATAGAGAAAAAAGACATTTTCTTTTTCCTGTAAAAAAGTTTAAAATTCACTCTGATATTTACTTTTTGCCTCTGAATGATAAGCTCTTAAACAAATGTCATAATGATGATGAGGATGACTATGTCACTTTATATTTGTATAGCACTTTGTGATTTACAAAGCCTTCAACTATGTTTTATCCCTTGACCTGCATTAACAATCCTGTGAAGCAAGTAAAGTGGTTGGTATTAACTGTACTTCAGAGATGAAAACAGATAAACTGAAGTTCAGACGATGGTATAGCCAGTATTCATTCTCTTCTGATCCTGAGATGCTTTACTTTTCTCAACGACAGAGCGTATGTCACACTGCACTGAATAACTTTATATGGAGCTCAGTCTTTTTACTAAACTTTTCTCTCCACTCTTATTTCTTCATTTTTTAACTTTTAACTTAATGGCACAGGTAGAGAAATTAAATTTGGTCCTCACAACAACAATTTTATTGATCAACTCAAAAGCTAGAAATTAGACATGGAGACTAGGTACTGACCACAGCTTGCATGACTTCCTGTATTTAATGCTGTTCTTCCTACAAATTTAGGATCTGCCAAGCAGTCTTTTTATATTAAAAAAAAAAAATCTAGGAAGTAGTACTTGGGAGTGCATAGCATTTGGGGGACTAGTAAGGAAAGACTCCAGGCAAGAAGCCTGGGGAATTCTGAGGATAGACTGTAGTTATTTCAAAGAGCATGTGCAATGGGACAAAATTTGCCAGCCCAAGAAGTGAGACATAACTTATACAACAAGCTGTTTCTACTTTTTAAAAATGTTTTTGAGGTTTATTTTGCCTTAATATTTACCAAACTATTTTAGAATATTCAAAATCTAAAACAATTCAGATCTTCTAAGAAAAATGGAAGCAAGCTAGTGAAGTAATTTTAATATTTTTAAGGCTTCTTCCCAAACATTTACCATAAGTAATTAGATTAGGAAGAGGGGAAATCCCTGGGTAGGCTGTTAGCAGTTTAGTATAAAAATAACAAAAATAATGAATCACTCTAACATTTGGGTGCAAGCATAAGGCAAAACTCAAGTTCTCATTTTACCACACTTAGAAAATAGGCAGAATACTTCAAAAATTGTGACAATCATATTATAATTTAGAGATACCCAGAACTCCCTATTAAGGATTTATGTTGTGCTTTCCATGTATAAATCAGGAATACATGTGGATATAGGAGCACATTACGGTGAGTTGAAAAGGTTTACTTTGCTTATCACTGATCTTTCCTAACATCTCCCTATTGCTCTGCTTAACCACATCTTTTATTAGCTTATGACTTCTGTCCAAGCCATTACTCAATTGGCTAAATATTAACAGCTATGCCCTCAACTAGTCTTAAGTAAAATATAAATTTTTTAGTTGAAATAGGAGATTTCAAGTAAGCAGCAAAGCACATCCATTTGGAGACCATCCCATCTACAAGCACAAAGGGTAACAGATATTTTGGAGCTGGTTCACAGCATGTTGACTCAAGATGGAAAGACCTATAAAGAGCTATTAAAGCAGTGAGCATTTGGTCCTGGTTAAGGTAAGGGGCATTTTAATGACTATTTTAGGAAAAAAGTGGTAACCAGCAGGTCTACAGCTACTCTGAGTAAAGCATGCACACACACAAACCTACTTAAACTGTAGCACTAAAGACTTTGAATGTCATGAATGAGTTTCGACATTGGATTAATACTTGTGTAGGTTACTACAGAGAGTTTTCAATGGCTTTTCTGACTGCCATTAAAAATAAATTTTTGTTTTTTAAGAAGACTTAAGTATGGCTCTACTTAAGTATGGATAAAAGGACCAGATATTCTCACCAATTCAGTTTTAAATTTCACGGATTCTATATCAAAAATCAATCTATATCTGAACTGTCCAATAGGGTAGTAACTAATCTCATGTGTCTATTTTAACCTTAAATAAAAATTAAAAATGCAGTTCCTCCATTGCACTAGAAACCATGCTCAATAGTTATGTGTGACTAGTGGGTTCTAAATTAGAGAACACAGACACAGAATATCCCCTATCATTGCTGAAAGTTCTACTGGACAACACTAACCTATACACGCACATTCCAAATGCCTCAAAAATGCTTTTTTTCTTTCTTTTTTTTGCGGTACGCGGGCCTCTCACTGTTGTGGCCTCTCCCGTTGCGGAGCACAGGCTCCAGACGCGCAGGCTCAGTGACCATGGCTCACGGGCCTAGCTGCTCTGCAGCATGTGGGATCTTCCCAGACTGGGGCACGAACCCGTGTCCCCTGCATCGGCAGGCGGACTCTCAACCACTGCGCCACCAGGGAAGCCCAAAAATGCTTTTTAAAGCTATTTATGCCCTATACTTTGAACATTATGATTGGAAAACTATTTTTAAAAATAAAAACAATCTTGCAATAGCCATGGAGAAGGCATATTTAAAGCATCAAAAGAATCTGTTTTCAATGTTTAGCTAAATTGGTAGCAACAAATAATCTTGTCCTGAAACACCAGTTGGATGATTTGCAAGGGAAATCAGACATTCATGTACTGCATTTTTACACTTGGCAGCTTCACTTTAACTTTAAAGCATTCTGCTATACAGAATGGTGCTCTGTTAAAATGGTGCAGTGTTTAAAGTTAAGAAACATCTGAGGTAGAGCTTTAAAGTAATCACACATATGCTATCATTTAGCTTATAAACTTTTGAATTACTTTTAAAGTGCCTCTCAATTACAAAATGTATGAAATGTTTAAAAGTTCAAAATTTAGGATCTTCTGTGAATTAAGGCATTAGTCTTGAACTATATATATATCTACATGTATGTAGATATGTATATATCTACATGTATGTAGATATGTATATACATATATAGTATAAACATACATATAAGTAAATATATGTATATAAATTAATACTGATGTGCCAAGAACAAAAGAGAATAACACTGTATAAGTCTACATATTTTCATGAAGAAATATGATAAATAAATACATTTCTTTAACTCCATTACTATTTATCCATAAAGATAATGAAGCTGAGGCAAAAGAGGGAGCTAATTTAATCCAGGATATCAAGAAAATAAGTGATCTGGCTGTGTTGCACTTGGCCTCTGAACACACATCTTACACAGTCTCACTCAGCTTCTGTTTTTTCATCTTTTTAAAGAAGAGTTTAAAGCAGATGACTTTTAAAGTGACCTTTAATTATGAAATTCTATCATTCCACATATAAATAAATCCCTATGATTTATACAAATTGGTACTTATCAATATATAACTTGTCTAAGTTCTTTCCTAGTAAAATAGCTCACATTCAAATGAGGTAGAAATCCACAGATTTAAAAGTTTTCAATAACAGAGAAGGGAAACAAAAAGCAAGAAATCAGGTGGTTTGCAGATGATAGAAAAAATCAGTATCAGATCTAAGAATTCTTCATGTTCACTCCTGGGTACATTATTCCTTTCTACTATACATTGCAATTATTACAAATGCATTGAATTAACTTCAAAACCTGAGCTCTCTTTGAAGATTTATCATTTCATGGATAATACAATAAGGAAATACTGCTAAGTAAAAACAGTAAAAGACTGCCAGGGACTACTTAGGACCTTTTAGAGGACATAATGTAGCAGTATTTTTAGAGGAGTCAAATAATTGGAAATTCAGTGTTGGAAGTTTGGAATATGCCATTCGACTTGATAGCTAAACTGTCAAAGTCAGGAAATTAAAATATGTACTCTGAGAAGGCTAAGACCTTAGTTTCTACTGAAAGTTAATATAATTCTTGTGTTAAAGATTCAAGAAATGAGTATGATCACTCTGTTCTTAGCACCCTACTACAATGTCACAAGATCACAAAATCATGAAGTGGGATGGGCAGAAAAGAGCTCATTTTGAGCAGTCCTCTTCTACCTGGCAGCAGAACATACCAAACTTTTTTTTCCCTTATCCCAATGTAATAATGGCATTTTAATTCCAGTCTTTATTAATATTAATGATTACTTTAGCAATTACTTTTTAATCATGGAATTCTATGATCTTGGGTAGTAATAAAAGCCTACGGTTTTTATAAAATGGTTCATAGCAACACATAACTTGTCTAACTTCTTTTCTAGTAAAATTAGGCAGACCATGTACTTTCCACATATTAGCTCATAAAATCTTCCTTATTGCCCTGTGAGGTCTGTCTCTATTTCATATCTGAGGAAACTGAGGCCTAGAGAGAATATATAACTTGTCCATGGACACACAGCTAACAAGTAGTTGCAGCCAAGACTTAAGTCCTATTACTAGCATTCCAGAATTGGGCTGCACACTGTGCTACAATGCTTCCCTTTTTTGTTTCATGAACAATGACATGGACTGTGCAGAGGTAAGTGATATATAGAAACTTTTCTTAAAAATCAATTAAAGAAAATTCACCTACTTTACTTGATAGCTCTAATAAATCATGTTTAATGAATTGATTTCTGAAATATTAATTCAATTAACAAAATTTACAAGAAGAATAAAAAGGAATATGTGTGTCATTTGTAGAGGTTCTGCTATAGTTAATAGAAGTATATCATGAATGATGCAAAAATAGTTGCTACAGATACCTTTTCTTATGTATGCCTAGCACACTACCAGGTATTAAGCATCAAATAGATGCTATTGATATTTTATCTATAGTTATAATTTTATAAATTAAAATCCAAAAGTATTTAGTGGAAAAATATTCAAATTACCTATCACATTTACAATTTCTGGTTTCATTATACCACACCTTATGTAAAAGAAGTCATAGAATAAAATCTCTCAGATGTATAAAGACAACAAAAACAATCTGTCTTATTTTTTATGTGTTCCCAGTTCAATTAACTTCCCCATCAGAGCACACTGAGCCCTGGGCACTCATTTACTGGCATATATGCTTTGTACTATATATTAGGAAAACTGGGCTCTGGTCCTCCACGTGACACTTTCTATTTAAATTTCAGCACACTTCAGAATTCTAAATGATTCAGAACAACCAGATTTTGAAACTCCTTTGACGAAAGCACCTTAATTTTTCCCTAGATTATTTTAAAGTATTTCCATCTGTGCATAAAGCAACCTAGACAAAAGCTGGGTTTTTTGCAGGAAGTTCCTGGAAACACACTACTTTCAAAAAAAAAAAAGGGTAGTTTAACAAATATAAATGAAAGAAACTTAAAATGACTTTAGTTTTAGAGATTATTTCTTTCAAAGATGTACTTTTCTAGTTCTCTTGACTTTTGAGCTGTTCTTGATATTATGTTCTACTTACATAGTACTTTCCCTCTGAAGAGTGTAAAGCATTTTAATAAGGGTGAATGTCAGTGTTCAGAAACATTTAGCCTTAGGTCTTAACCACATTTCCACATGTGCAAATCTTCCCTCATCAAGGTTTGTAGCACAGTTATACAATACAAATCTTAATGATGCATCTCTTTTATCAATAGGGATTTTTGAAGGGTTGCCCAAATCATTTCTTTCTCAATTCTTGGCGAGAAAACAAACCTATACACTGCACCAATACAAAATGTAAATAAAAGTTCAGTGTTAATAGACACAGTGCACTTCTAGTACTTATAACATATGTAGTGCCTAACATGTGCCAGGCACTATTCTAACTACACAAAGTAACTCATTTAATCCTCACAATAACACTAAGAGTTATTATAACTGTCCCCATTTGACAGACAAGGGAACAGAGGCACAGAAAGGCTAACTGACTTGTCCAAGACCCTAAGTGATGGAGCTAGGATTCAAACTCTAGAAGCCTACTTCTAGAGCCTAGACAAGTAACTCTTACTCTACACTACTTTTTTTTGGAATTTCTTATCTTTTTTTTAAATTTGAATTTTATTTTTTTATACAGTGGGTTCTTAGTAGTTATCAATTTTATACATATTAGTATATACATGGCAATCCCAATCTCCCAATTCATACTACCACCACCACCACCACCACCCACACCCTGCTTTCCCCCTTTGATGTCCATACATTTGTTCTCTACAGCTGTGTCTCTATTTCTGCCTTGCAAACCAGTTCATCTGTACCATTTTTCTAGATTCCACATATATGCGTTAATATACGATATTTGTTTTTCTCTTTCTGACTTACTTCACTCTGTATGACAGTCTCTAGGTCCATCCACGTCTCTACAAATAACCCAGATCTGTTCCCTTTTATGGCTGAGTAATATTCCGTGGTGTATATGTACCACATCTTCTTTATCCATTTGTCTGTCGATCAGCATTTAGGCTGCTTCCATGACCTGGCTACTGTAAATAGTGCTGCAATGAACATTGGGGTGCATGTGTCTTTTTGAATTATGGTTTTCTCTGGGTATATGCCCAGTAGTGGGATTGTTGGGTCATATGGTAGTTCTATTTTTAGTTTTTTAAGGAACCTCCATACTGTTCTCCATAGTGGCTGTATCAATTTACCTTGCCACCAACAGTGCAAGAGGGTTCCCTTTTCTTCAAACCCTCCCAACATTTGTTGTTTGTATATTTTCTGATGATGTCCATTCTAACCGGTGTGAAGTGATACCTCATTGTAGTTTTAATTTGCATTTCTCTAATAATTAGTGATGTTAAGCAGCTTTTCATGTGCTTCTTGGCCATCTGTATGTCTTCTGTGGAGAAATGTCTATTTAGGTCTTCTGCCCATTTTTTGGTTCGGTTGTTTGTTTTTTTAATACTGAGCTGCACGAGCTGTTTATATATTTTGGAGACTAATCGCTTGTCTGTTGATTCGTTTACATCTATTCTCTCCCATTCTGAAGGCTGTCTTTTGGTCTTGTTTATAGTTTCCTTTGCTGTACAAAAGCTTTCAAGTTTCATTAGGTCCCATTTGTTTATTTTTCTTTTTATTTCCAATACTCTAGGAAGTGGGTCAAAAAAGATCTTGCTGTATAAATCAGTGCCACCTGGCAAAACAGAGGAGGAATCAGGGCTTGGTTGTTGCTTTTATTGAATTCTTTCTTAAAATATCTGGTTTTAAAAAAATGATTCTGTCAACTGCAATTATTAGACTGCATAATGATATTTTTTAGACCCAAACATATGAATAAAGTTACTTTCTCACCATGTATATTATGGTTATACATGCTTTCTGAAAGTGAATTAACACAGAAATAAATCTGTGATGTCAAGAATATACATTAACCTGTTTGGGCCTTATAAATATGTAAAAATAGCATCTAGTGCTCTGCCTCTCTGTGGAGCTATATCTTATGCTGAATCTAGAACTGGACATTTTGTGTATTAGCATATACAATTATATTTACTTGATACAGTTTAACAATAATTTTTAAAATACCATGTGTTAGGGTTTTACCTGGTGGTCTAGGGAATACAATGAAAGGCTTTAAGGCAGTCTTATTATGAATATCATAAAAAAAAAGATCTTGCTGTGATTTATGTCAAAGAGTGTCCTTCCTGTGTTTTCCTCTAAGAGTTTTATAGTGTCTGGGCTTACATTTAGGTCTTAATACACTTTGAGTTTATTTTTGTGTATGGTGTTAGGGGGTGTTCTAATTTCATTCTTTTACACGTAGCTGTCCAGTTTTCCAGCACCACTTACTGAAAAGACTGTGTTTTCTCCATTGTATATCCTTGCCTCCTTTGTCATAGATTAGTTGACCATAGGTGCATGGGTTTATCTCCGGGTTTTCTATCCTGTTCCACTGATCTCTCTCTCTCTTTCTCTCTCTCCCTCTCTCTCTCTCTCTCTCTCTCTCTCTCTCTCTCTCTCTATATATATATATATATATATATATATATATATATATATATATATATATATATATATTTCTGTTTTTGTGTTAGTACCACAGTTCCCCGATTACTGCAGTTTTGTAGTATAATCTGAAGTCAGGGAGTCTGATTCCTCCAGCTCCATTCTTCTCCCTCAAGATTGCTTTGGCTATTTGGGGTCTTTTGTGTCTCCATACACATTTTAAGATTTTTCGTTCTAGTTCTGTAAAAAAAATGCCATTGGTACTTTGATACGGACTGCACTGAATCTGTAGATTGCTTTGGGTAGTATAGTCATTTTCACAATATTGATTCTTCCAATGCAAAAACATGGTATATCTCTCCATCTTTTTGTGTCATCTTTGATTTCTTTCATCAGTGTCTTAGAGTTTTCTGAGTACAGATCTTTTAACTCCTTGGTAGGTTTATTCCCAGGTATTTTATTCTTTTCGTGGCAAAGGGGAATGGGATTATTTCCTTAATTTCTCTTTCTGATCTTTCGTTGTTAGTGTATAGGAATGCAAGAGATTTCTGTGCATTAATTTTGTATCCTGCAACTTTATCAAACTCATTGATTAGCTCTAGTAGTTTGCTGGTGGCATCTTTAGGATTATCTATGTATAGTATCATGTCAGATGCAAACAGTGACAGTTTTGCTTCTCCTTATCCAATTTGTACTCCTTTTATTTCTTTTTCTTTCCTGATTGCCATGGCTAGGACCTCCAAAACTATGTTGAATAACAGTAGCGAGAGTGGACTTCCTTGTCTTGCTCCTGATCTTAGAGGAAATGCTTTCAGTTTTTCACCATTGAGTATGAAGTTTACTGTGGGTTTGTCGTATATGGCCTTTATTATATTGAGGTCGGTTCCCTCTATGCCCACTTTCTGGAGACTTTTTATCATAAATGGGTGTTGAATTCTGTCAAAAGCTTTTTCTGCAGCTACTGAGATGATCATATGGTTTTTATTCTTGATTTTGGTAATATGGTGTATCACACTCATTTATTTGCATATATTGAAGAATCCTTGCATCCCTGGGATAAATCCCACTTGATCATGGGGTATGATCCTTTTAATGTGTTGTTGGATTCTGTTTGCTAGTATTTTGTTGAGGATTTTTGCGTCTCTATTCATCTGTGATATTGGTCTGTAATTTTCTTTTTTTGTAGTATCTGTCAGGTTTGGGTATCAGGGTGATGGTGGCCTCGTAGAATGAGTTTGGGAGTGTTCCTTCCTCTGCAATTCTTTGGAAGAGTTTGAGAAGGATGGATGTGTTAGCTCTTCTCTAAATGTTTGACAGAATTCACCTGTGAAGCCATCTGGCCCTGGACTTTTGTTTGTTTGAAGATTTTTAATCACAGTTTCAATTTCATTACTTGTGATAGGCCTGTTCATATTTTCTATTTCTTCCTGGTTCAGTCTTGGAAGGTTATACCTTTCTAACAATTTGTCCATTTCTTCCCGGTTGTCCATTTTATTGGCATAGAGTTCCTTGTAGTAGTCTCTTACGATGCTTTGTATTTCTGCAGTGTCTGTTGTAACTTCTTTTTCATTTCTAATTTTATTGATTTGAGTCCTCCTCCTCTTTTTCCTGATGAGTCTAATGGTTTATCAATTTTGTTTACATTCTCAAGGAACCAGCTTTTAGTTTTATTGATCTTTGCTATTGTTTTCTTTGTTTCTATTCCATTTTCTTCTGCTCTGATCTTTATGATTTCTTTCCTTCTACTAAGTTTGGGTTTTGTTTGGTCTTCTTTCTCCAGTTCCTTTAGGTGTAAGGTTAGATTGTTTATTTGAGATTTTTCTTGTTTCTTGAGGTAGGATTGTATTGCTATAAACTTCCCTCTTAGAACTGCTTTTGCTGCATCCCATAGGTTTTGGATCATCATGTTTTCATTGTCATTTGTCCCTAGGTATTTTTTGATATCCTCTGATTTTTTCAAGGACCTCTTGGTTATTTAGTAATGTACTCTTTAGCCTCCGTGTGTTTGCAATTTTTACATTTTTTCCCCTGAAATTTATTTCTAATTTCATAGCATTGTGGTCAGAGAAGATCCTTGATATGACTTCAGTTTTCTTAAATTTACCAAGGTTTGATTTGTGAACCAAGAGGTGATCTATCCTGGAGAATGTTCCATGTGCACTTGAAAACAAAGTGTAATCTGCTGTTTTTGGATTGAATGTCCTATAAATATCAATTAAATCTCTCTGGTCTATTGTGTCATTTAAAGGTTGTGTTTCCTTGTTAATTTTCTGTCTGTATGATCCGTCCATTGGTGTAAGTAAGGCGTTAAAAGTCCCCCACTATTATTGTGTTATTGTTGATTTCCGCTTTTATAGCTCTTTGCATTTGCCTTATATATTGAGGTGCTCCTATGTTGGATGTATATATAATTGTTATATGTTCTTCTTGGATTGATCCCTTCATCATTACGTAGTGTCCTTCTTTGTCTCTTTTAACAGTCTTTATTTTAAAGTCTATTTTATCTGATCGAGGATTGCTACTCCAGCTTTCTTTTGATTTCCATTGGCATGGAATATCTTTTTCCATTCCCTCACTTTTAGTCTGTATGTGTCCCCAGGTCTGAAGTGGGTCTCTTGTAGATAGCATATATATGGGTCTTGTTTTTGTATCCATTCAGCAAGCCTGCATCTTTTGGTTGGAGCATTTAATACATTCACGTTTAAGGTAATTATCGATATGTATGTTCCTATGACCATTTTCTTAATTGTTTTGGGTTTGTTTTTGTAGGTCCTTTTCTTCTCTTGTGTTTCCCACTTAGAGAAGTTCCTTTAGCATTTGTTGTAGAGATGGTTTTGTGGTGCTGAATTCTCTTAGCTTTTGCTTGTCTGTAAAGCTTTTGATTTCTCCATCGAATCTGAGATCCTTGCTGGGTAGAGTAATCTTGTTTGTAGGTTCTTCCCTTTCATCACTTTAAATATATTGTGCCCTTCCTTTCTGGCTTGTAGAGTTTCTGCTGAGAAATTGGCTGTTAATCTTATGGGAGTTCTCTTGTATGTTATTTGTTGTTTTCCCCTTGTTGCTTTTAATAATTTTTCTTTGTCTTTAATTTTTGTCAATTTGATTCCTGTGTGTCTCATCCTGTTTCTCCTTGGGTTTATGCTGCCTGGGACTCTCTGTGCTTCCTGGACTTCAATGGCTATTTCCTTTCCCATGTTAGGGAAGTTTTCAAGTATAATCTCTTCAAATATTTTCTCAGATCCTTTCTCTGTCTTCTCCTTCTGGGACCCCTATAATGCGACTGCTGGTGTGTTTAATGTTGTCCTAGAGGTCTCTTAGGCGGTCTTCAATTCTTTTCATTCTTTTCTCTTTATTGTGTTCCTTGGCAGTGAATTCCACCATTCTGTCTTCTAGGTCAGTTATCCGTTCTTCTGCCTCAGTTATTCTGCTATTGATTCCTTGTAGTGTATTCTTCATTTCAGTTATTGTATTGCTCATCTCTGTTTGTTTGTTCTTTAATTCTTCTAGGTCTTTGTTAAACATTTCTTGCATCTTCTCAATTTTTGCCTCCATTCTTTTTCCGAGGTCCTGGATCATCTTCACCATCATTATTCTGAATTCTTTTTCTGGAAGGTTCCCTATCTCCACTTCATTTAATTGTTTTTCTGGGGTTTTATCTTGTTCCTTCATCTGGTACATAGTCTTCTGCCTTTTCATTTTGTTTATCTTTCTGTGAATGTGGTTTTCTTTCCACAGGGTGCAGGATTGTCTTACTCTATACTACTTCTTAAAAGGAAAAGTAAGCTGACATACTGTTAGATCTAAAGCCATGCCATTGTTTTAAATTATCTAACTACTGCCAATGAATATATCCTTTACCAGTAAAGTCAACTCCAGGGCAACAAAGATCACTTTCTTTACCCAACATGAAATTTATTCTATGAAGTCATTTGCCAAGCAAACACTTAGTCACTTAAGAAGCATAAATTGAGGGCCTATTGTGTGCCTCACACTGTGATAAATGATGAGATTGCAACATCCAATAAAAGATAAACCCATGTTGACCTCAGTAAGCTGATCATGCTTCTTCTAATCCTTCCAGCCTATACTCTTTAGTGTCCTATGCCCTCATTTACTGGTCCCTGGATGTAGGCATCTTTTCAACCTTTCTCCCTCCACTAACATGTTTAGATTATCTTTTTAATTCCTTCAACATCATCATCCAAACTCAGGTCTTTACTAACAGACCACAATTATATTATTGTAATGGTCATGTGTTTTGTTCTCTCTATACCCAATCTTTCTCTAAAGCACCTGTTAACAGTATCACGACCCACTGCCCAGACAAAAAAACTGATTCTCCAGTGACAGTATAATAAGACTAAAATTCCTTCATGTAGTATTAACACTGCTTACAATCTGATCCTCAACCCACAAGACCAGTCTTGCCTCCTACCATTTGTTTCACATGTACTCCACACTAATAAAAGAGGTCTATTTGCAGTTACCTGCTCACTACTTGATCATGCTGACATGTCTTTTGGAAATGTGATTTTTCGTGGCATGAAATATCTCTACCCATGTCTGCACTAAGAAATCTTGGAAGGCCCAGTTCATAAGTCGCCTATTTCATGAAGCTCTCTTGAGCCCACTAGCTAGAAGTACTCTCTCTCCATTCTCTTAATAGTGATAGCTCCTTCTACCCATCATCTGATGCTCACTTGTATTGCGTTATCTGTGCATATTTCCCCTCCTAGACTATCATATCACTAAGAACAAGGGCAATTTCCTTAGCCATATGTATATAGGTGTATATTGCATAGTGCTCTGCACAGAAAGTAACTGTCTGTTAAATATTATCTGAATAAGTAAAACTATGACTAAAAAATCTTCAGGCCATGAGTGTCTAGATTTCCTAAAAGCATGTGTGTAACATTATATTTCCTGTATAAAAGTATCATTTGTAAATGATTTAGAAGGAAACAAAAATGCAGCTAAGGAGTTTGAAATGACTTTATATTCACGTCCTTTATTTAAGGCTAGGTTCTTTTTTTTTTTTCCTTTTTTTTTTGCGTTAAGCGGGCCTCTCACTGTGGCCTCTCCTGTTGTGGAGCACAGGCTCTGGACGCACAGGCTCAGCGGCCATGGCTCACGGGCCCAGCCGCTCCACGGCATGTGGGATCGGGGCACGAACCCACGTCCCCTGCATCGGCAGGCAGACTCCCAACCACTGCGCCACCAGGGAAGCCCCTAAGGTTAGGTTCTTTTTCAGTTTTTTTTATTGCTGTTGTTGTAGTTTTTAGTGTTTTTTAAAAAAATTATTTGGAAATTAGAGGTCAGAGAGAAAGTAAAGAATATGGGGAAACATCACTTTTTTTCTAGTGTGAATCAGTAAACTCCAGCTGGGAGTACTTTTTGACATGCAATTCCTAAGCTCCTATCAGAAACTTTGACAAGAGAAGCAATTATGTCAGAAAATACAGCTTAAGAGATATGCCATCAATTCAACTCCTTCACTACTCAAAATTCAGTCTTTCAAATTAAGCTACAGACCTGAGCCATATCAGCTGAATATATCACAGAAATGCTTTCACTGTATTGAGCTTTAATGTTGTTCTTTTAACTTTCATCAAGTTTGCTTTAAAAAAATCCATAGCTGAAGCATCATCTGCATTTTACAAAGAAAGTGTTCATTAAGTTATTCTGTATTCCTATTTAACTCCAACATTAGAATTTTCTTTAAAATTTTGCTCTCCTTTCTGAAAACTAAAACTAGGTAACTTTTCTTGCTTTCCTTTTTTGACTAAAAGAAACTTCAAAGAAACCTTTGATATAGAATTAGAGCAAGTATGTTAACAGTTATGGCTGTTGCATTTGCTTCTTTAATCTGAAGATTAAATATAGAGGATTTACTTGTTCATTTATTCATTCATTAAAAAGTACTTATTATCTGTTTGGATTCTAGGAATACAACAGTGAGCTCTAACAGACAAAAGTCTCTACCTCGTGACTCTTATAATTCTATCTAATTCTGTGGGAAATAAATATTAAATAGGATGAAAGCAAAATATATAGAACATCAGATAGCAAGCTGTGTTATGGACAAAAATAATAAAGCAGAAAAGGAAGAGGGGAACAATTGTGGTTTTAAATAGGAGGAAATGTCATTTGATTAAAGATCCAAAGAGAGTGAGCCACACAGCTGTCTGAGAGAAGATCCCCAAGGCAGAGAATCAAGTTATCACCTGCAAATGTCTCAAGGGTTTGACTGTTCAAAGGCCAGCAGGAGACGACGTGGTTGGAGTGGAATGAGGGAGGAAGAGAGATGGTCAGTTGGATGAAGGCTGTGGAGGCTATTGTGAGGACTCTGAATCTGACTCATTAAGTAAATTAAGAGAGATGTTTACTCATTTATATTGATAGTAATTGGTGGTTTTTAAATGATGCTTAATTGGAAGTAATGTATTTGTCACAAGTATAAGCAAAAATTTGTTCTTTAGGTATACGTGGCTGTCTAGTTTTATGGCATTCATTTTAATTCATTAATTCATTTACTCAGCAAAACTATATTAAGTACCTACTATGTGTCATCAGTGGTCATATAAAATGAAATAAATATTAAAAGGAAAAAAATACGGTCCATAACCTCAAATAAATATCTGTCTAGTGAAAGAGATAAATAATTATTTGTTGTTAAAATATTTCTTCTTTATCTTTTAGGTAAAGGAAACTATAAAAGATGTTTGAGGAGGGGTGTGATAATCATATTTGCATTTCGGAGAGATCAATGTGTAGAAGAGATTTGAATGAAGCATGACTGGACACAGGGAAATGAATTATAAAGCTATCAAGAAATGAATAAAACCTGAAGTAAGATACTAGCAGAGGGTGGGAAGCTAAGTAGAAAGTTGCAGGCCATTTTTAGAATGAAGAATTGACAGGACTTCATGACTAAATAGGTGTGGGTGGTGTGAGAGGGGGATGAATCAAGAATAACTCCCAGTTTTCTAACATGAACAACTAAAAGGATGGTGGTTACAGTTAGTGAGTTCAGTTTAGGACAACCTGAGACATATTGGTAAGCCATGATTAGCTAGTAGTTGATGTCATGGAAATAAGTGAGATAATCCAGAGAGAGAGCTCCATTAAAGGAAGGTCAAGGAATACCAACATTTAAATAGTGGGCAAATAAAGAGTTGCTCACAGAAGAAACTGAAATGAATAAACAGAGAAGGTTTTCATGGAAGCCACAGGGAGGATAAGTCTTATGTTTTTCCATATTGTAGCCTGTGTCTACCCATAGTGACAAACTCAACATGATTATTCATTTAGCTTTAATAGGACTGTCTATATGAAGCATTTCAGATCAAGAGTGCCCAATTATTCAATTTATAAAAATTATCAGAAATTAAAATAGATCCTCCTGAGTTTAAAATATGTTGTATATATATTTTATCATTGTTGATTAATCATCCTAAAAATTTACTCCTGAAATTAAAATACATTGTAAATTTCTTTCGGTCCTTCAAAAGTAGTCACTTGAATGTTCTCTTTAAAATTTTAGTTTATTAAAACAAGTTACTACATATTAGTTAATATCATTTCCTATAGAAAGAAGCAGCAGTGCTTCAAAGAGATGAAAACATGCCTTACAAAAAAATGAAAACATGTGCTCAGGAATCTGAAAATCCCAGGCTACTGTGTGAGCTCTGAAAATCACAACGTATCTATGAAAATGAGGTTAATATATATTCTGAAATCATGGGGATTTAAATGCATTATAAAACTAATGAAAGTCCAGTGCTTTAAAGAACATATAAATCTGTATAAATAGCAAGTAGTATGTTTTTCTTATAAGATCTTTCAGCAAAGTATTTGTCAACCTAGAAGTGCTTACAAAATTTCACTTTAATTTCCTAAGGTGAGAAAACTTTGAAAGGGTTAACTGTTTGAAAACTATTACCAGGACATTGGTAGAACCAGGATCTCAATAGGAGGTATTTTTAAATTTTCTCTCTTTATATTCTCTGATACTTAAAGTCTTTAAATGTAAACACACAAAATGAAAACATCAATATATGTCTTCATATATTATGCTATGCTATAATAATACATATAAATTCGGTAAAAAGGAACAAATTATCTATAAAGGTCCAAATAACATTTAGCATGAATCTGAAATCATTTTTTGAGAAGACTCACAGTAAATGTTAGTTTTTCAGATATAACCAAGAATTGGAATCCTAAGTACAGAAAATCCTGGAATAAGAGGATTTAAGAGGTTGCTATATCAGCAGATAAGTTCTCCTTTATTTTTATAGCATTTCTACCTGTTATTTGTTTTACAGTAACATGTGGGCAAAGGCCTCACAGAGAGGTTATTATGATACCATAAGTTATACTATTACCATACTTAACATTATAACCAAAATTAAAACTTTATGAATTGTAACTAGAGGAAAATTACAGGTTATACCAAGTGTAGCAGATTTATAGACTACAGCAGCTGCTAGAAATCCTGAATATTATACCTTATGAAATTATATTTTCAGTTAACATAAATGCTGAAGCAGGTTATTCATTCTAAGAAGTTTTTCTGGAGACAAACATTTCCCTGTGCATCAGATATAGCCTAGTTATTAGAAAAGCCTGCTATTACAAGTATATTTGAATGATCAGAACTGCAAATGGAGTATATAGTACCACTTAATTAACCTAAGGATATAATAACTGAGTAATCATGCCTCTATTTACCTAAATATGACACACAAGACTTATTAGGAGATCTCTGATATATAATATTTTGTGTGTTTTTAAAAAAAGATAACTAGCTCAGCATCATAAGAGAAATATCTAGAAGTTAGAAACGAAAAATGAGTAAAAAGACCAGAAAAATTAAAAATCATACTAGAACAGTGGTAGCCATGTAAACAGTTGAGTAAGTCAGGCTAAAGAATCCATCCCAAAACTGCACCCGCAAGATCTAAACAAGTGAGTAGAGGTTAGTCCACTGTTTCAGCAATTGTCACTTCTTTGTTTAAAAGAAAATTGACTATTCTAGTATATATTAATTTATCCAGAACCATTAAAGATAAGTCTGAATACCTGGTACCTCAATCTGAATATATATGGCCTAGAACCCTTTAAGCCAGCTAACCCATCACTCTGGCATAAAACATACTAGCTGCCCAGGGTGTTGCCAGTGCCACCCTGTCTTCCATGAGTTGATTAAGTTGAAGGTTAGTGATACTCTGTGCTCATTTAACATTATTTTTAAGTAGTGTAATGAGTTCAATAATAACTCTAACAGTGTTTAGTTACAACAACAGCAGTATTCAGCCCCACTTTATGCCAAAAATGTGAATGTTAAAGGAAACAATGTCCACTGGTGCCCTTTAACATTCTGAGGGCACAGGCACTGTCTGTGAACTTGACATTTTCTTGGTCTACATCTGGTCCTAAGGATTCCAGATAAGATGCTTTAATGTATCAACGTTGTCAGGCATTTCCTCACAGATAAATAGCATGAAATTGTGTGATGGAACAAGAAAAACACCATCATTAATAACTGGGTAAGGATTGTGTTGGTTTCTCTGTTGATAATAGGGGCCACTGCATAAATGTAAAACATTTAGGATGCAAGGTCTCCTACCTGCCATCACAAATTTGATTTGGGAGTACCATGAAAATGACAAGCCAGGATACTGCTGCTTCTCCTCTGTGACATTTACTTTCTTTCACCTTCCTCCCTCAGTTTTTATGAATTCTTCTGAAAAGATCAGATGAAATATTTTCCTCAATGAATTAAAGAAATTATATATCTGTAATTTTAAACAATATACAATTGTGATATTATTAAAATATTAACGGTGATACAAATTAAGACTTCTGAGACTCTTCAGTGGATGCCGTTATAGAAAGGGTTAACCAATACGATAAACCAATATGGTGAGAAAAGTTAATCCTAGAACATTAACATAAAAGTAGAAGCCATGCCCTGTCATATTTTTTAAATACACCATGTAATGTTTAATAATAAGCACACATCAATTCAACCCAGCTAACATTCACTGAACAACGATGTCATACACCAAAGATACAAATATGAGACCGAGATTGAGCCTTTAAGAAGCTTACAGTCCTTCTGAAGAGAAAAACAATAAGCCACTAAAGATAAGACAATATAAATATTTTACATATTTTTTTGTATTTAGAAATATTGCATGGAAGAAGCAGCTGATCTTTTTATAAACACAATGACAACACTTAGACTTTTATTGATGCTAAGGATAAGTGTTATTTGTGCCATGGAGACACTCAAGGTCTTTTAGTTGGATGAGCAGAAATAAATAGAAAATGGCAGTACACAATTACACAAGTCTGACTGAGAACTGAGTTTAGCCAAAAATGATTCCTAAGCATGCTCTGCCTGAGCAAACAGTACAAAAATGAACCAAAGTTGTTAGAAAAGATTTGCTGAAATGATGAGCTAACACTTTAATGTGATACTGCAATGGCTTTATGGAGAGTTCAGGCTCCCCAAGCTGCCAAGGGGGATCTGTGTTATCTGTGTTATTATAAAAAATAGAAACTACTTAGTGGATACCAAAAATTATCTGAACATTCAATAGTATTTACTGTATACTTATTTTGCATACAACACCAGAAAGGATACTGGAAAAGTAATTACCATCCATTTTTGTATGCCTAAAGCTTTCTTCTAATCCCCTCTTTCTTCATTTATGAAATAGTTTCCAGACATAGTTTGGAAAACAAATACAGGAACTTAATGACTCATAAACACTATAGAAACGAAATCCCAGCTGTATGTCCATTTTCAGACTCATGGTTTTGGCTATCTAATGCCTCTAAGCTATTAAAATTTACATATGTTTATTAATTCAACAATTCTTTCATTCAATTCAATAAAACTGAGTTCCTGCTACGTGTGAGGCCTTGATGACTCACAGATGAATAAGATAATATTTTACCCTCCAAAAGCTTAGAATCTAGTAAGAAGAAAAAGACACTCAAATAATCACAATAAAGTGCTGTAGCTGATATAATGTATTATGTGTGGGGTATCATAGGAGATAAGCTTATAATAATTAACTCTCTCCAGTGGGATAAAGGATCACCTTCATTGAGGAAGTAATGCTTGTGCTAGGGGATCAAAAAGGTTGTGAGGGTAAAACAGCAAGATGCACTGGGCAAACATAGTAGTCTGATGAGACTTAAGCTGAACTTAAGGTACATTAGTTAAAGGATAGACAATGGTAAGAGATGGGTTTGAGAGGTAAGAAAAGGCCTATGTGCTAAATTAAGAATTTAGACTTTTCACACAAACAGGAAACTATGAAAGAGGAACAAGAAATAATTTTTGGACAGAAACCCTAGAATGCTTTTTAGGTATATTATTTAAAAAGAATAAACCCAGATGTTGGGAGGTCAATCAGAGGACCTTTGCAATAGTGGAGATGAGAAGCAATGAGGGCCTGAACCAAGGAGGGTGGCTTTGTGATGAGAATCACAGCAGAATGATGTTTGAGAGGTAAGACAGAAAGAACTATCATTTGGACATGAGACATGAATATAAGAAAGGATTTGACACCCGAGTTTCTAGCTT
This sequence comes from Lipotes vexillifer, assembly GCF_000442215.2. NCBI lineage: Eukaryota > Metazoa > Chordata > Mammalia > Artiodactyla > Lipotidae > Lipotes > Lipotes vexillifer. The sequence continues at coordinate 1,390,394 of NW_006784004.1, read as the reverse complement.
GGCTAAGCAACTAGAAGGTGATGATATCGGGAAATGAAGGGAATATCATACGATTTAAGTTGCAGATATGTTGAGTTATGTCCTCTAGGCATGTGGATTTTTAGGTCTGGAGCTCAGGAGACAGATCTGGAGCCACCGATATATAAGACATAGTTAAAGCATGGAAGCGGATCAAATAGCCTGAACATGTGAGGGGAGAAAAGGTGAAGAGCAAGACTGAGGATGCCCAGGACTGTCAGTAGCTGGGAGGAGAAAAAAGTTGTGGAGGAGACTGAGAAGGAAAGAGCAAAGAGGCTGGGGAAAGGTATGAATCAGAAAACTACCAGAGGAAAGTAAGAAGTGGTTGGCAAATTTGGTTGCCAGAGGAAGAAAAAAAGAATGAGAACTGAAAGGTTGTTAAATTCAGAAACCAAGAAGTCCATGGCGTCCACTGTCAGTGGTTAGAGAGTAGATAGGAGTTAAGGCCTTTAGTTCAAACAGGAATGTGAGGAACAGGAAGTAGATAAAGAGGAATGGACTGGAGGGTTTGACTGTGTTTTCCTGTCACAAATTTGAATATGTTCAAAGGCTGTAAAGAAGGAGCCAAATAACGTGAAAACTTAGCAGCCAGGTGCCAGTCCCAGAGAAGTCAGCAATTGGTGGAAGAACACAGAAGTACAGCTTAAACAGTAGTTAATCAATGTTAAACAGGAGAAGTGAAGTCAGGAAAGTCATATGTAAACTACCTACAGGTGTGAAGCCTAGGAGTTGAAGGATTTCATAACTCAAGGCTCAAATATTTTTCCTGTGAAACAAAACCCAGGTGCACTGCCAACTTTCTCCCTTATTTCATATACCTGAAGTGTACCAAAGACACTGGATATGGCAACATCCCACAGATGGTGAATGGAATGAAAACAACCCAAGGAGTTTATATTAGCTGTATAGTCCCTGATCAGTGGACATTTATTCTCCTATGCTCAGTAGCAAAACAATTATAGAACCAGAGTAACAATGGTCATCTGCTCAATTAGCCAAAACATGCCGTTGAAACCCTTCTTGCATCCCACACGAAGAAATGGTCTAAGAAAAATTTTCCTGAGTAGCTTTTCCTCCCAAGCTGACTGTCATTTATCTCTTTTCTTCACATTTCTTCAAGCATAGGGTTTATTTGAATGATTTTTCTTCTTAACCTGATGCTGTAACACCTCTGGATCTCACATCTTTCATCAGACTCATTGATGTGCTGTTGACTCGGTCGGCCAGATAATTAACAATGATTTTTTAAGAACAATTAACACCAGTTCTTGCAGTGATGCCTACCCTTCACTCTCTCACTACTCCAAAAGAGAATCATCCATCTTTATAAGTCTTTTCATCAATCATTGGTACTTGTGCTTTGCTCTTTCTCACACTTTTCAGTCAAAGTGACTGAGTTTTATGGAGGCCAACTCAATAGTACCGGTTAATTTTGATATATTGGAGACTACTTTCTGTTTAGTTCTGTAATACCAAACATTCTGTTTTGTAAGCAATGTGTAGGGAGATTTTAATGTAAAAGTAATCTGATAAATAAGTATTTTCTTTTGCTTAAAAATTGAGTAAAGTGTAGGTGAATTTTTCAAAGCAGTTCAAAGATAAGAAAATACTAGTTTCAAATCTCTCTGACCTGTAATACTTAAGTTGATTTTTTACACAGAGAAAAAAATTCTATGGCTTAGAACTTTATCCATGGTACTTCCAAGTGCTAAACAGGGCTGCAGCATATTTATTAAGCAAAGCTTATTTGCAAGGACCCAGAAATCTATTTGATTCCAATCTAACCCACAGTTTTGTTACTTTATTTTACAAATTAATGGAGGGTGAAAGAGTTGTGTTATTTCAACATTATTTAAATGTTTATTTCTTATAGAGTTTTAAAATTATCTAGCACTGTGATATGGGAATACAAAGTAGAACTAACTTGTCAGAAATTAATGAAAACCAGCTTTTAAGAATAAGACAAATGGAGTTGAAATGGATTGTCTAAGAGTAAAATGCAATATTAGAAAGATCACGTTTGATGCTATCTGGAAAGTTTCCCAGATTCTCCATTGAGCAGATCTCTGTGAGTGTTCATAATGAGAACTGATAGCTGCCTCTCTGGCCAAGAGTCAAGGTTTACCTTATTCTTCGTTGACCCAGCTTCTACTACGTTAAGTTTGTGAAATGAATACAAAAGCTATGTTAACATCTGTTTTTAATGCCTTGCACAAATTTTTTAAAGGGACTCATAGGGATGGCATAAGGATAAAGTAACAATAGATATCATGCTTGGTAAAAAGCATGATTCACCTCAGTACAGTGGAAAAATCATGGTCTTTGAAGTTAAGAAAGGAGTGGATTTAACTCTCAGTAACCTCAGCTCTTCCATTTCCTACTTTTATGACCTCAGGTAAGTTTCTTACCTTCTTGGAATGGAACCTCTATTTCCTCATTGGCAAAATAAGGATGATTGGATTTACCTCACCAGGCAGCATGTGAAAATTAAATTAGATTTGATATCTAAAGCACCTTGCACAAAGGCTAACAACATACATTAGATGCTTAATAAATGTTAATTTGTTCCCCTCCCCCATGTCCCCAATAGCATAGGTGTCAAATATCAAAGAAGTGAATACTTATTAAAGACTACCAGATATGATACTAATTAGTTAATTCCTAGATGTAGTAAATATTGAAGCATACGAAAAAGTATTCTGCTCCCTTCCTGGACAGATAATAAGAACTTATCTGAATCTTGGTTTGACTAGACTTGTGATCAACATGCAATATTAACTAGATCAGATAGCTTTTATATTTTCACATGTATACATAGGCTCTTCCCACCCTCATCAACATCCATTAGTTACTGAATTCTCTGAACTGGCATTGAAACAATGTTTTGTTGCACCAATTTTATAAATGTTTACAGTGCAATACATGTTATTTTTCAGACACAAACCAAAGTTTAATTTCTCAAGGTTCATGTGGTTTGCTTTAGCAGCGTTTGATGGAGAATCTTGTATATACATTTGCAATAGATGAAAAATAAACCAGATTGCAAACCCTTTTTCTTTCTTTTTTAAAGCAAACCATGTACCAAGTTTTTTGGTCCAAATTGTGTAGGATGTTAAATTGTGTACGATGTTAAATTTCTGTTAACCAATATGAGTATATTTCTATAAGTATAGTTATGTTGAAATAAAGTTTTAAAAAGGAAAAAAAAATCTATTCCCTTCCTGGACTGTGGCCTTGTTAAAATTATTCTACCAATATTTATTGAACTATGCAATAGCCAATGGACTTTCAATCCAGAGACCCTGTTTCATTTTCACAGCCTGAAATACTGTCTGCCAGTTTTTCCCCTAATTTACATATGCTTTATACAACTGTCATCTCAGGACGTTGTTGCTACCATAAATCTAATATGACAGGTTTCAAGTTTCAGCATACAAGGGTGGATGTGAGAAAATAGCTTTCTGATCACTCAGTTATCTCTACCACAGTAACTGCACCAGGGATTCCCAACACATAGGCAATCTAATCTAACCTAACTTTAGTTAACTCCAAGCTAATACACTGTTATAATCTCCTTGTAGAGGCATAAAAAGAAAAAGAAGAAAGAAGAGCATAACTGTCTTTGACTCCGATGGTAAATACTTTTTGCTATCAGCTTCCATTATACATTTTATACAACAACAACCTCCACCACCCTCTTAAAACTTCAGAAAAAAATTTAAATAGTTTCAGCAGAAAGGATTGGAAGCATTGTACTAGAAATACTATAAATTGGGATTGGAGAAGATAAATGCACTTTGTCTCCATTACCTTTCATTTTAAACTCCTTTTCTGAATAAGCAGAAGCAGGGAATCAAATCCTGGCAGGTTTTCTAGACCCTGAATGCATGACCCGCTGGGTTAATGTATGTAACCAAGAGACATTCCAAAAGAGTGATTTCGGGGAAAAATCAGAGTCAAGAATTAAACAAACAGCCCAACAGAAACACTGATCCAATGAGGCTTGAAGATACTTACAAACTGGGCATAAAACTATGGAAATGGAATCCAGATACACTGGAGAGAGAAGTGCGTCTGGAAAAGAAAGAAGTAAATTTTGTGTGTTCATCTGTTAGAACAGGGAGAGAGTAGTGGTAAAGAGTGAGTAGAGCTGAAGAGAACTGGCTTCAGAGTCACAGAGTTTAAAACACTGACCCACCACACACTAGCTAGTTATATAATCTTGCTGAGTTTCAGTTTCCTAAGATGTAAAATATGTACAATAATTGTTCCTACCTTACCGAGGTCAACATGAGGATTAAATATATTTTAAATGTTTAGCGTAATGTCTGGCCCTTCCTAAGTGCTCAATAAATGTTAGCTAGTATTATCAGGTCCACTGGAGCTTTAATAGGACTTTTTGGGTGAGTAGATAGGAATTTGGGGACGAAAGACTTTTGGAGAGCTATCTTCCTTTGATATCAGTGACTTGAAGGAGAAGATAAAAGTGGTCAGGGGTGCATAAAGAAGAAATAATTACAAATTGGGATGGAGAATACAAAGGGGAGAAAAGAAACAGTCTCTTTCTGCAAATACTGCCCCAATGAACCATGTATTCAGGGTCCAGAAACCCTGCCTAGATCTGATTTCCTGCTTCTGCTTATTCAAAAATAGAATTTAGACAGAGGATAATGGAAACAAAATGCTCACACAGTGGACTTACTTTCTCCTTTCTCAATTTATAGCATCTCCAGTAAAATGCTTCCACTCCTTTCTGCTGAAAATATCTTAAAATTTTCCTGGAGTCTTATTAGAGTTATGGAGGCTGTGAATGTGTAAAATACCAACCCAGAATGCCTATAGTGAAAGGTATTGACAACTGGGATGAAGGACAGACATGTTCCTCTTCTTTCTAGGAATTCTCTTGCACCTCTAGGAGGAGGCTGTGGCAGTGTCTCTTAGCTTGGAGATGACTGAATTTAAACTATAGGAGAAAAGATACAGAGCAAGAGGGAAAACATGAAAGGAGAGTGCTATGTGTAAAAGAACACCATAAAGGAAAGGAGTTGAGATGGAAATGTTTAAATATAATTATGGGCAAAAGTGTTACTTCAGTATTTAAACCAGTTTGGCACAAGAGGGACAGAGTAACAATAAATAACCAGAAAGATGTTTGCTTCTCATCTGGCCACTTGTCTACCTAGTTCTTATACCTTCCCCTTCTTCATCTTAGCCTCTAAAACAGACCATAAATGGTGCCAAAGATACAAGGTGCTCCTAGGAGTTCCCATATGTCCATGAAATAAATACCGATATATTTTCCAATGGTAAAATAATCAGCTTAAAAGTTATTCCAGGGATTCCCTGGTGGCGCAGTGCTTGAGAGTCCGCCTGCCGATGCAGGGGACGCGGGTTCGTGCCCCGTTTCGGGAAGATCCCACATGCCGCGG